>NW_017728916.1:13688611-13703702 GCF_001723895.1 Crocodylus porosus
GGAACCGGAGCGTGCTCCATCCACTCCATGCATTGACCTGGTATTGCAGTGCTTCCAGGACCGGTGCAAAAAAACAGAAAAAAAAAAAAAAAAAGTTTGTCTTTAGGTTGCAAAAATCTTTCATCTTTTACTAAAGATTTTTGTGGATCCCCTGTTCTGGGATGCATGGGGGGGGAAGGGAAGGGAAGGGGGGTTATCTCTCTTCTGGGTTCCAGGTGTCCAGGTGGCACAGGAGTCCAGGAGGTGCAGATGGCAGGCAGCTATGCACACGCTGCAAAGAAAGGCACCAGTGCTAGAGGACCAGGACCAGGACCAGTTAGGATAAGAGAAGAGGCTTCCCCATGGACTTCAGGGTGTCTGGGTTGATTTACAGACAGAGTATCTCCCTAGTGGCATGAGAAAAGAAGAGTTCAACAGGAAAGTCCTGTGAGAGCTGCTCCAGGTAAATAAGGAGGATGTAATTTACACCTGGAAGCAAAAGCACTCCTGTGACAGGAGCCCCGAAGCCAGACAGCATTTCTGAAAATGTCTGGAGGAGGTTGGGGAGGACTCCAAGCTGAAAGATTATGGTTTTTATGGAGGAGACATCCAAAGAACTCAGTGGAGACAGAAAATTGTAAAGATGGATCTGTTCACAACAGAAATAGATGAGGCAGACCTCTGTTTGTGGCCGAGTAGGTACTGTGAGGAGGTGAGAACAATAGAGGAGGAGAAGGATGGAGAAATCTGGAGAGAGGCCTGGATTGCTACTCCTAAAGAAAGACCTGAGTAGCTCTGAGGCAATGCAGTGTTTGCCAGCTTCCCTTTACCTGGCACACCACAAGGGCCTGATTTACTATAGAGGCCAACCCAAACTGTGCCACAAATGTGGACAGGAGGGGCACCTGAGAAAAGAATACAAAATAGAGCTCTGTGCAGTCTGCAACCAGACTGGGGCACACATCCCAAGACTGCAACAAAGATAAACACTGCAACCTCTGGGGGGAGGAGGGCCACCTTTTCAGGAAATGCCCGCAGGCAAGTGAGCACATGGGGAAGCAAAAGGAGGAGGAGGATTTCAAGTCCTTCACCTCAGAGCCAGGAATACAGGATGGTGCAGAAGAGGAGTGAAGAGAACATGGAGTAGGAGGGGGATGCTGTAGAAACAGAAGAAAGAACCCCTCCCGCAGGCCTAGAGGAGACTTCTGTCTCTATGTCTCTTGTAAGGAGCATTGAGATGCTAATGGAACTGAATAGGAATGCAACAAGCTCAGCCATGGAACTAGAGGAAGAGGGAAAAGGGGAAAATCAGAAGAGAAAGGAGAGGAAGACCTAAGCTCAGGGAGAAAGCAAACCCAGAAAAGGAAGGAGCTAGAAGGGAAGAAAGAGGAAACCCAAGAAACCTCTCCCTAAGGCCTTCCTTTAAATTTGCCTTACAACTGCAAAAATGTGATCTAAAGCTGCAAGAAAAAGAATAAGAAAGTCCTTCCTGTCACCGCCCATTAGAATGGTGAACTCTGATTGAGTGGAAGTTAATCTACAGCAATGCGAGGATTTTTAAAATTTAGCAGGGTGTTCACTATACAAATAATTTCTTTTTATCATTATATATCCACGTATTCATTTACCCCTTTGTGGTGTATGACAATAAATTCAATTGCTGGTAAAGTGTTATCCTGATGACAAAAGGCAGGGGATATGATGAAATGGTATCAAATGTAACAAGCAGGCTATCTTTCCCGGGGATGGGTGTGTGTCACGGCGTGGGGATCTAGGAGCAGCCGTGATCTCTCTAGCGCCCCCCTACCGTGCCAAATAGGCAATTCAGCACCCTCTATCTCGCCCGCCACATCTTGGTGTTATATAGTTTTATAATGGAGGCTGCCTTTATTGCCCCCTTTGACATGGTCCCCTATCCTGAATGTATTGACCTGGCGCACCCCAGCCTTATGGGCCGTGAGTGCCTCCAACTTCCCCTTTATCACGCCCCAAGTCTTGCAGATGTACCGGACGTTATCTGGTCAGATTCCTATATGCGCCCTTTACTGGCGCCCCTGGGCTTGTCACGCAACTGACGCCCCTCTATCCGCTCAGGCCTACTAACTATATCTGCCCCCTCCTGGGGTCCGCCCAATATACTCACCCCTCCTGGGGCCTCTCCACGTACAGATGATGCCCCCACTGGGGCTTGTCCCTCCGTGTACTTGCCCTCTCCGGGCTCTCTATAATCGCGGACTCGCCCTCTCTGGGCTCGTCTCTATAGTAGCACCCTACCCTAGGCTTCTCTTCCTGTGTGCCCCCCTGGGCCCAACACGAGCCCCTCGGGCTTCTTACTGGTGATCCTTGCCAGTGGGGCTCAGGTGGCCCTAGCCATGCCCGGCCCCCACAATCCTCATTGCCCCTTCTCAGGGCTGGGGTATTGCACCCCGAACTACAGTGCCCTCACCGGCGCTTTGCCCCTTGTCAGGGCTGGGGTAGTACACCCCTACTACGGTGTCCTTGTGGGCACCGGAGTCCCCACCACTGTGGAGCCCCTCTGGGACTCTTCCCAATTGGGGCTCAGGCGGCCCTAGCCTTACCTGGCCCCCTTGACTCCTTTCTCTGGGTCCTGCCCCACTAGGGCTTCTACCTACGCCCACGCTGGGCTTTGTCTCACCAAACGTGCCCTCCCTGGGCTCCTCAATCTGTTCGCCTCTTCTGGGGCCGGGGTCTAGATGCCCCGCAATACAGCACCCCTCTCTGGTGCTGGGAGCACCCCCACCTCCCTGGGGAGCTCCTGATGAGGCCTCCTCCACCCCTACAGCCTCGCCTGGTCCTCCGGTATAACAATAACTAAACAAAACCATAAGCCAGCCGGCTATAACACAACAATAAGCCTCCTGGCTATAACATAGGATCTAGGCCCACCTGGCTCTCTTGCAAAGGCCTCCCAGTCAGGGTTCTCTCCACCCTTACCATGATGCAGCCCCTTGGGTGGTCAGGCTGCACCGCTCGTCTCTGCTCTGCTTGGCTCTCCTGCAGGGCTCCTGCCCCTCAGGCTGCCAGAAGGGAACTGCCGCTAGGCTTTGGCCTGGGCTGTTTATAAAGGCCCGGCCCTGCCCCCTTCTGGTCATGTGACTAGCCTGGCTGCTCTGGCAACCAACACCTGTGCTGTCTCAGGGACCTTCAGCAGCCCTTATTCCTTCATAGGAACAGGGCACCCAAGTGCTCCTGTGACAGTGTGAAGCAGTCAAAAGGGAGAAATCATGTTTATGGTCACATGATACAGCTTTGTGGTTCATGCATCAGACACATCGTGCCCAACATGGAACTTCTGAGAGATGTCATTACGGATTAACACTCTGGAAGTCTTAGCTACTGCGGTTTATTCAGTTGGGAGGTGGGCTTTGCTAACTGGTGTATCAGCATCACAGCAAAATACTGAAAATAATCAAATGATACAATATAACAGAAGATTTAATTTGGAAGGAGGTGAAAGAGGATTAAGATCAGGGCAAGTAACCAAAAATCCATGCATGCTGTTTGTCCTTTAAGTATTATGTGCATGTTATACATCTGAATACTTGCTTTAAAAATTGTATTCAAATATACAGGTTTTTGGACTATGGCCTCAGCTGTCATCTCCTCCTAATAGCTTAAATAAAATATTGACAGTCTAAGGATGTCAATCCAGAGTGGGAAAGGACTGCTATAGGGAGATACATTTCAACAACAATTCATCCTTCCTATGAAAAATGAAACAGCAAAATGTCTCTTCAAAAAGTTCCTAAATGTTAAACTAGAAAAGAACAACAAAAACTGTAAACTTTATGCACTTTTAATTAGCCATTCATGAGTTCTGTTAATTTGTTGCAATCATTATCTGAAGACTACAATAAAAGGCAACATTTTAAAAATAAACTATAAAGAAAGATGAAATTAAAAAACAGGGACCAAAAAAATATAAAGGAAGATAAAACCATTCAAATTTGTATGTTCAGTCTTACCTACAGATATAGTGATCCAAAACAGCTATTCTATGGTACCTGTGTCCTTCGTCCAGTTTCTACCTGACAGAGTTCATAATAAAAATCACAACTATAAAAGATTTCCTTGTTGCCATTCTGAGCAAAGATGGAAAAGGATGAATGGACATACCAACTGGACTACTGTCTCATTTGAAAAGCAGCAGTCCTTTTGGGTGGAGGTGAAAGCACACTGACAGGTTAACCTGTAAAGAGGTGCACTAAATAAACTGAGTCTACATGTATGCCAGTATGGGATTTATAGAAAATAAAGCTACAATAACACCGGGGGTTCACTTTCTGAAGTGTGCAGATCAAGTGCAAGACTCTCTGCACCATGACCCTTAATAACAGAAGTTAAAAAAAATTCTGAAAGAAAGCTCTCTGATGGAAACCTTTTCAAGCGATTTAAGAAAAATTGTGAGAATTATCAAGAATTGCAGAGAGATGGAAAACTGTTGATGTAAATTAATGACACTATAAAGATGTATGAGATGATACAGACTCCATTCATAAGGTTTTATTAAAGGTCTGAGGTAACTGGCTTGACTACTCTGCAAGGGTAAATTCTAGTGAAATGATTTTAAAACAGAAAAGGAAAAAAGCCCCAAACTTCTTTTACCATCAAGCTTGCAAATTTCTTATGTGAGGTTTCTTTTACCCTCAGGTTCATGATGCAAGCTGGTATTTGACAAAATAAACCAAATCTTGGGGGGTGGAGTTTATGGATTGAATTAAAGTGTGCAAACAGATGTACATACAAACAAGCACGTAGCAAAGTTTGAGAAATTATAGTAAATAAAATTAATTTAAAAAAACAATGCAATGATCCAACTGATCATTATGGGATAAAAATGCCTCAAAGATCAAATAAATCAATAATCAAATTAAATTAAGGTGTTGTTACTGGGTAGGATTAACTGTTATGCTTGTCTTGGAGGATTCAGGGAAGAGATAGATTCCTTTCAATTTACGACCCCAAGCTAGTATTTTAGGCAATGCATGGAACTGACCCACTTAGTGAAAAGCACAAGTACCCATAGGACATAAAGGCTGCTGACAGACGTAGAAAAAACAAACAAACAAAAGATGCTTTACTGGAAGAAACAGCATGTTAGTTTGACCCAGCTCGGCAGTGTTCTTCAGTGGGCTTTTTGGCACTTTTATTTGATAGGTGATTCAATCACCTATCAGATTAAAACACCAAAAAAAAGACCCATTGAAGCACCCAATCTATACAGATTTTGGGCAAACCAGGTCAAACTAACATGATGCCTCTTCTGGGCATGTGCTGGGCTTGGCATGGAGGCACACCAAATTTAAAGCACCATTTTTTGGGGAGGTTACATTTGTAACTCTGTAAGCAGCCTAAGAGCCTTTCACTCAATTGTATGTTTGATCTTAGATCCTTGCCTGGGGAACTTGCAAAATGCTGAAAATGGAGCCACTGATTTGTCTTAAAAAGTATAACATTACAAGTATCCCATCAACATTTCATGCTAGAATGTGTATGTTGTGATGCTGAGCACAATAATGCCTAATTTTAAAATGCTGGACTGGAATTAAAAGCCCTACATAATGTGGGGGGAGAGGTATGTGCCTCAGAATGGGATTTGCAACAGCTAGCATGTGGTGTAGAGAGCAACCAAAACACCATCAGGAAAGGATTGAGGAATGGCTCAAGTTACTTTCCTTACAGCATTTCAGATGATTAATTCTAGAGTCTAGAGATGAGCTTATGTCAGTGTGTAGGGGTGAGAACAGGTTGGGGTAGGGGGTGGGTAGCGGGTTTCAGTCTTCTGGAATACCTTTTGTATATGGAAGGAAGTCCTTTTGTGTCTGGACTTTTCCTCTCTCCCCATCTTGTCCCCACCAAGAGCTTTGCAAAAAATTCCCTCCACTTCACCCAAATTACTATTGTGTGTAAGTAAAGCAGGTTGCATTGCTGAATGTCTGTTTACATTATTCTTCCTATGGGGAAGAAGTGCTAATGGGTCTTTAAAGAGACAGCCTTGAAGACTGGTTTGGGAAAGGGAAGAGGGAGATATCTTCTGCTGACGCATCCTGTAACTTGAGCTCAGCATGCATCACAGAAAGCCTTCTAATAGGAAGGGTGAAGAGAGGGACACAGAGAGAGAACAGCCCACCCTGGGATGGTGGAAGACCTAGCCAAACATTATCATCCTACATATGTAATATGCCACACATTCAAATTAAGGAGCAATACAAATTAACTGTAAAAGTATCCTATGTTTTACCAGTAATATCTTTGTGGCTGGATGACCATTTCTGTGGGTTATTATTGGGTAATAAATTGCTTGAAAGTTGACATGTTAAAATTTATTTTTCCATTGCGAAAATTTATTACTCTATTAACAGATGAATTGCACTTCAAATGTAAAGTCTACCAGAGGCCTAAAATGCCTACATTATTATATTGTCTAAGTAGTCTAGGAGGGTTGGGGAAGCACTAGAACAGGTTTCCTAGAGAGGTGGTAGAAAATACATCCTTCTTGGTTTTTAAGGCCTGGCTCAACAAAGCCCTGGCTGGAATAATCCAGTTGGAGACTGTCCTGCTTTGAGCAGGGGGTTGGACTAGATGATCCCCTGAGGTCCCTTTCAACCCTAATTTTCTGTGATTCTATGAAACAAGCGGATAAGTATTTGTTGTCCTGAAAATGACTTCTAAGGAACTCTAGAATACTTGCATAGCAAAAAGCAGGAGATCTGAAGCAAACTAGTAAGCCTTCTGGATTTTGTTTAGAAAGTTGAAAGACAGAGTTTTGTTAAGTTAGGAACATGATTCCTGTTTTGAAAAAGATGCAGCTGTTAAAAGACTGTCACAACAGCAGCAATGATAAATGAAACTGTAGAATCCAGTTTACAATGGGCAGTATTTTATATTCTATTCAGGAAGAGCCAAATTTTTTTTTTCTGAACTGTTTACTTCATGGGTCAGCTACATGTTCGGAACAGCAAGCAGAAGTAAATATCTCAGTCCAAGGCAGGGCTGCTGCTGCTGCTTTTCCCTGACACCAAATTGTAAATGACTCCTGCTGGTTCAGATTCAGACATGAAGCAATTTTATGATTCTCTGTCCCATAAGAAGTAGAAATTATACTGCTCTATTGCAGCAATAATGTGTGTGTGACATTAGATAAAATCACCCAAGTCAACATAGCAGACTATGGCACTGTCCAGAAATGAGATACCTGAAGAATATTCCAGGATCCAAACTTTGTACAGAACAAATTGCTGAGCCTAACATCTCAAATCCAAATAAATTGCCTTAACTATCCACTGCAGCCTGTGACCTTGGAGCACTAACTATAATGTCAATGGGATTTTATAAATCCTTTTAAAAGAAAAGGCATCTCACTTGTTATTAAATCTTGGATTCGGTTTAGATGAGTCTTCTTCAATATACATGGGATTATTATTACTACTACTACTGTTATTTTTTGCAATGTTAACAGTTTGCTGCCAATGCATTCTACCCTCATATCTTTTTGCTCAGGAACAATTCTGTTCCTTTATAGCCTCATTCTTCTATTTAAGACTCAGAGAGATTTTAGCATTAGCTTTGACAATTTAGGTACATAACACTGACAAGGGATATAGGTTGTAGCCATGTTGGTCTAAAGGCAAAAGCAGTCAGAGCTTTTGTGGTAGCAGTGATAGCTTTTATTAGACCAACTAGATAGTTGCAGAAAAAATATCTTCATTTGCAAGCTTTCAGGAAAAGGAGAATGTAAAGATTGTAAAATGTCTCCGAGGTAGAAATGAAACTTCATATTGCACAGGAGAACTGGAGGATGGAGAGCTTATACCATCCTCCAGTTTTCATGTACAATATGAAGTTTCATTTCTACCTGGGAGACATTTTACAATCTTTGCATTCTCCTTTGTCTAAGGAAGGGCACGTGTGGGAATGTCTCTTACTTCATATGTGTACAGGGCCTACCATAAAGGGATCCTGTTATTAATTCACTTTGGACACTCTTTTATATAAATAATAATTAATAGGAAAGTGTATGATAAATGACCTAGCATATCACTGCAACACAAAAAGTAATTCTGTGTGAGGCATAGATAAAACAGATTAAATGCACGCTTATGGTTAACTGTTATGGTCCATCTGTGCTTGAGAAACATGAAGTTTTGGGTATGCATGTTGACAGAAGGTACCTGTTATTCAAAGGGGAGATAGAGCAGAAGGAGGAAGTGAAAATATTTTCAGTGATAATTATTAAGATAGTATGCATAATTTTTGTTTACCATTTTCTGTATCTGAAGAAAAACCTTGCAAAATTGTGAATTATACATACATATATATATATTTATATATAGATTTAAAAAAATTAATCACAGGATCATGTGCAAATTGAGATCAGTACATAACAGTAGTTTGCATGATCAGATTGAAGATTTTAATTATTTTGATTGCTCTACCCATTATAGTGATAAAAAACCCCAAGTTGTTCATGCAAATACACGTCTTTTTCATAGGTTCCATTTTTGATGAGAACTGGGCAGTCTGAGCCTTGATACATGCATATCAATAATCTTCAAATAAAAAAGTAATTTTTTTTCATTAAAATTTTCAGTTTAAAAAGGGCTCAGCAATGGCATAAGCCTAAGTTTGGTTCCGGCTCCGGTGCAAGATGCTCGGGTGTAAGCCTGCTGTGACCCCATGAACCCAGGGACCCCAGCAATGACCCCAGGACCCCCAACAAGCCCCAGTCTGCCCGCAGGTAAGCAGGACCCTGTACAGGGAGGGACCTAGTTAGCTGGGAGCGGGCTAAATGAGCCGAGGAGGGTCACACCCCGCCCTGGCTCCTACTTGGCCCAGCCCCTGAGAACAGTGCGACCCCCTGCAGGTGCACTTGCCAGGTTAGGGGGGAATCACCCACCTGTTCCTTCCCTCAGTGGAGGGGAGGGAACCCTCTTAGCCCCCCCCCCCAAAACAGCAAGGCACCAGCTGGCCCTCCTGCGCATGCACCGCCCCTTGTGGGGTCTGCTCCCTCTGGGGTCTCTGGCGCGCCAGCTGGAGGAGCTCCAGGCCACAGTCCAGAGACTGCGTGCCATCAGGGACTGTGAGCAAGAGATAGACTTCTACTGCCAGGCCCTTCTCCCCTGGGAGAAGGAGAGAAGATCATGGTCTCCCTCCAGGACAAGAGAGGACTCAGGGACCTCCCTTACTGTCCAGCCCAGGGCTTAGACCAAAGGGGCACAGGGCCCCAAGGCCCACCGCACCAAGGCCCCTGCCCCACTGGAGCTCAGCAACAGGTACATACCTCTTGAAGCCCCAGCAGAGCCTGCTAAGTTGTCAGCTCCTGCAGGCAACATAGACAATACTGTAGCTACCACCCCCACTCTGCCCAAGACCAAACGCAAAGTGTTTGTTATGGGAGACTCCATCCTGAGGGGGACTGAGGGGGTAATCTGCCACCCTGACCCCTTAGCCCAGGAAGTTTTCTGCTTCCCGGGAGCCAGAATCTGAGACATTGCGGAGAAGATCCCTAAACTTCTCCAGCCCAGTGACCACTAGCCTATGCTCCTCATCCATGTGGGCACCAATAACACAGCTTGGAGTGCTCCCAGCTGAGTCATGAGGCGCTACAGGGATTTGGGGGCAGGGCTTAGGGGTCTGGGGTGGTGTTTTCTTCGATCTTCCCTATCTTGGGCTATGGGCTGAGGAGGGAGAGGAGGATCCAGATAGTCAACCAAATACTGCAGTGCTGGTGTCATTGGGAAGGCTTTGGCTTCCATGACCATAGTCTGCTCTTTGGAGAGAGGGGCAGCAAGCTGCTGGGAAGGGACAGCCTTCACCTCTCTCCACTGGGGAGGAGGCTCTTCTAGCCAGACTAGACCTGCTATACTGGGCTTTAAACTAAGCCCGCCGAGGGGTGGGGGGGAACTACTGCCACTGCAGGCCCACTGAGCAACCCTTGCAAAACCAGCAGGCCAAGGCACTTAAAGGATCCCACCCCAGTCCTGGAACAAAATGTAGGCAAGGCAAAGGCCCCCAAGGGGACACTTGCATGCCTATGCACAAATGCCAGGAGCTTGGGGAATAAACAAGAGGAATTTGTTCTGCTAAATGCAAATAACTATGATGTCATTGGGATAACAAAGACCTGGTGGGACTCCACCCATGACTGAGCCATAGGTATAGACGGCTATACCCTGTACAGGAGGGATCGAGTGGACAAAAGGGGCGGAGGCGTAGCTCTCTATGTCAAGGAAAGCTATGCATCCCTGCAAACTGACACTGGCACCCATGGTGGATGACTTGAGACCCTCTGGGTTAAAATCTGTGGAGAATATGGTACAGGGGATACTATGGTGGGAGTCTACTACAGACCCCCTACCTAGGGTCAAGACCTTGACCAGGAGTTCACCAGGGAATTGGCTGAGGCTGCACGCTCCCGGTGTATGGTTGTCATGGGAGACTTCAACTACCCAGACATCTCGTGGGAGGAGTGCTCAGCAAAATCTGAGTTGTTGCAAAGCTTTCTCTTATGCATGGATGACCTCTATCTGACTCAGGAAGTCTACAGGCCGACAAGAGGTAGAGCATTGCTTGACCTCGTACTGGCAACCGGGGATGACCTAATCAGCAACCTAGCGATTGAATGGAAGCTGAGTGACAGTGATCATAAGCTGATCACCTTCACCTTCTGCCATAAAGCTGGCAAGTCAGTCAGTAATACAGAAGTCCTTGACTTCAGGAAAGCTGACTTTGACAAGCTAAGGAGGCTTGTCAGAGAGGCCCTAAAGGGCCACAACCCAAAGGAGAGGGGAGTTCAGGATGAGTGGCTGCTCCTCAAGGGAGCAATCCTGGATGCGCAAGCAAAATGCATTCCATCTTGGAGGAAGGCAGCAAAAGGGCACAGCAGCCCCCTTGGCTCTTCAGGGAACTAGCGGACCTCCTGCATCTTAAAAGGAAGACCTACAAAGGATGGAGGACTGGAACCACCACCAAGAAGGAATACTCTGCTCTGGTCCGGACCTGCAGAGTGTAAACCAGGAAAGCCAAGGCTGTGATGGAACTCCAGCTAGCTACAAATATCAAGGACAAAAAAAGTTCAGTTTTGGGCTCCACAATTCAAAAAGGATGTGGAGTAGCTTGAGAGGGTGCGGAGGAGAGCCACACGCATGATCAGATGTCAGGAAAACAGACCTTATTAGAGGCTGAGAGCCATGGGACTCTTCAGCCTGGAAAACCTCAGGCTCAGGTGTGATCTGGTGGCCACCTATAAGTTTATTAGGGGTGCTCATCAGGATCTGGGGGAACGTCTGTTCACCAGAGCGTCCCAAGGGATGACAAGATCGAACGGCCACAAACTCCACCATGACTGATTCAGGCTGGACATAAGAAAACTTCTTCACTGAAGGTTTGAATAGACTGCTGCTGGAGGTGGTTCAAGCACCCACTTAGAACACCTTCAAGACACATTTGAATGCTTATCTTACTGGGATCCTATGATCCCTGCTGACTTCGTGCCCCTGGGGCAGAGGGCTGGACTTGATGATCCTCTGGGGTCCCTTCCAGCCCAAATGTCTATGAAATCTATGAAAAGGTTACAGTTTCTACATTAACATAACCCTCCTCACAATCCACATAACTATATCATTATCTAGATTTTGTACTAGACATATAATAGATATAAAAAAGTGAGTAACTTAAGTGAGAAATGTAAATGGTATGCTTCAATGAAGTATTATTTAAATCAGCACAGCTATGCTTACACCAAATAAGGCTAGGTCCAGACATTCAAAAAGCCCAAAGAATTGATCTAAGTTACGTGGTTTTTTGCATCCTGCATAGTTTAGATCAGTAACGAACAATCTGTAGGCACACAGTTGACCTTTGGTGGTGGCAGAGGGGGGATGGGGGAAATGACAAATCACAGAAGGTTCTGCCATTTTTAAACCAGTCTATACATACCAAACTTCTGTTCTGTTACAGGTATAGACTGGTTTTTGTGCTGAACTTCTGCTGTTAGAGGTATAGATCAGTTTTGAATCACTTATACCAGTAAAAGTGTAATGTCTGTACTTGACCTGAGAGTCTAGCATGAGAGAGAGAACATGAATATGGTTCACTTCTGCCACCTTATCTCAGGACTCATTTTCATTCACAGACATCTGCTTAAGTAAAATAATAAAAGGATTATTATGACTTAAATTTGCACGAGCAGATGGTTTTTTTCCCCCCATCAGCTTTAGTTGTATTTCAGACATAGCTTACCAGCAAAGTAGATATTTGTATTTCATATGTGGGTAAGACTCAAATACTCTTTGTAAAGTAAAAAAAATTCAGAATTTGGAACCAGTGAGAATTCTGTCTGCAGAAATCATGAGATATTGTTGTAAGGGAAATCCTGGTACCCAAAAGGTCAACAGAAATTTTGTCATCGACTTTGTTAAAGTCTGGTGTGGTAGGGCGCTTGATGTGTCTGCCACTTTAAAGAGTCAGGCAAGCTGCAGAGCACTGGCAGGTGGGGTCATGCCTAATCAGGGGGTCAGTAGACCCAGGGGCTGACAGGTGAGGCTAATCAGGAGGGCCACATGACTGCAGGGAGTGTGCCTGACTGGAGGATGGCTGGGCTGAGACAGGCCTTAAGCCCAAATCATGAGAGCATGATGGTAGTAATATCTGGGGAGTTGAAGGAACATCACCACCCAGCTTGAAGACTGTAGCTCCTGAAAGGCCATCAGACACCTAGAGGCTTAGAGTAGGAACTATGGGCAGGAGGAAGTTCCTGAGGACCCAGTGTGGGGTCCACAGCCCTGAAAGGGGATGAGGAAGTGTTTGATGCAAGACCAGAGCCCCCTTATACCCAGGTTTCCTATCTGCATAGAGACCTAGAGGCAGGCCAGACCAGCCTGGTAGAAAGAGGGCGGAATATACATAGACCTAAAGGAGCTGGGCCAGCACTGGGAGAGAGGGGCTGAGGGCACAGAGGCCTAGGAAGAGGCCAAGCCATCTCTGGGAGAGCCAGAGCCAAGAGGAGAAGGGGACTGAGCAATTGGGTCCCAAAGAGAGGCCATGCCTGCTAAAAGGAAGGAGAAGCTCACACAAGAAGCCTAGTGAGAAGCCACATCTGCCCAGAGGAAGGTGTGGCAAGTGACCAAATAAGCCCAGAGAAGAGTGGGCAACTGACAAGGTGGGCCCAGCTGAGATCGAGCTCAAGGCCTGGGTGAACCAAGAGAGTGGGGCTGGCATGATCTGGGTAGGGCTTTGAACCCTGTAAAGAGAAGGAGAGATGCATGGAGGGGCTTGAGAGGGTGGACCCATGGCTTTGAAGGGGCTGATTGCCAGTACACTGACTCCAAGGACCTTGACTGGCCCATGAGGTGGCCAGAGCTGCAGAGGGCCCAGCACCTCAACTGGCCTGATAGCAGGGCCAGAGCCTTGGGGAGGCCAAATGTCTCTGTGGAGACCACAGCTGAGAGTTGGAGGTCATGGCAAGTACAGCTCAGATGACGATGGCTGATTGAGCCATCTGAAGAGAAGGACTTGAGGATGAGTTGTCCAGGTATGGATTAGGGCCAGAAGTAAAGGTGGAGATGTGGGATGGAACCAGGGCCAGAGGGCCCAAGAGCTACTAGCCTAGGAGAGATGCAGAGCTTCACTTCAGGGGAAGGTGAGGATGGGGCACCAGAAAGCCTCAGCTCCCGCTGCTTTGTGGGTGACCCCATGGTGAGGGAAGGCTAGGCCAACACACCTGGATAGAAAAGCGCTGGGTAAGAGAGATCAGGTCGACTGTGGGGTCCATAGACCTGATCAGAGTTGAGGCTTGAGCTGAGTGAGAGGCCTGAACAGGAACCTGGGCAGAGGTGAAAGGCCTGAGCCATAGTACAGTCCTGTGAGGGACCTGAGTTAGAGGGCAACCAGGCATGAAGAGCAGGATGCCACCTGTGAGGCATGGGACACAATGTAGTGGAGGCACAGAGCAATATGATTGGCCCAGAAGGCCAGGGCCACAATTCAAGGGTCATCCTAAGAAAATCAGGGCAGCCTCCCAGAGTCTACATATTTCTATTAACAGCAAGGCATGGTGCGTGAGTGCAGGGCAGACTGCCCCTAGAGCAGGGTGGCATAATTTTTTTTTGGTGTCCAGGTATGCCCTGTTACACATGGATTTCACTGACTCCTTTCAATTATATGCCATCTTATTTTAAATAATGCACATGGATCGAACTTCCCCCTTTTTATGACCATTTAAAAAAATCTGAGGCCTTTTTCTTAATTCTACTGCTTTTTAGACAATTGCAAAACTTGCTTTTGTCATGGGCTTCATCGTCTGTCCCTCTCCCTAGATATAACCATGTGATATTTTGTTTTTACTTAATAACTTAATCCTAATATTGCATTAATCATTTCAGAATTAAAAACATACTATTTGTGAAGATATAAAAATGAATTTTCACGGACAAAACAGTGATTTATGGACATTTACACAAAGCAAGCAGATCTATTGCATACTGTGGGGTTTTTTTTTATATACATACAACTACTCTCCAGCATAGTATTTGTTCATATATATAAAATGGCTCAAAAACTCATGTTTTAAAATTGTTAATTTTATTCACAAATTTTTCCTTTTCATAACGATGGAAGAACTCTCAGTCTCAAATTACCTTTTCCCCTTTCCCACCCCAACCTCCTGGAGTACTTTTATCCAGCTAGCACTTTACAACCAAACTTGCTTAGATGAAGTGAACTATACTACTTTCTACCTCCTCATCAAAATAATTCTTTACTAACTCCACATCAATCACATGTACAAAATTAATAGAAAAAAAATTACTTTCCTAGAAGAATTACTGACATAATTTGAAAGCTGTGAGACTGCATGAACAAAAATGGAGGCTGATTAATTGTATAAGTATGGATAGGCAACCAAGGCATGAGCCCCAAGTGATGACTTGGCGGCGGGTAATTCAAACCGCCTCCTTTATAAACGGCGGTTTGACGTAGCTTCCGGCACTTGGAGGCCAGGAGCAGTGGGGAGAGGAGGGACACAGGCGCACGTGTGCCCTTCCCACACATGTGCCTCCTTTCTGGACCCGGAGCGGAGGAGAGCGGAGGAGAG
>NW_017728916.1:13707845-13716208 GCF_001723895.1 Crocodylus porosus
AACATCTGTCCCAAGTCCCATTCTGTTACAGGTTTAGACCAGTTTCTGATCACTTAAATCTATGTATGTGTAATGTCTGTCCCTAGCCTTGATGATGACTGTTCGAGAATCAAAATCAACTGCATTATAGGAAGCAAACAGAAAAACAAATGTCCAGAATATCAGTATCTCCAGAGAATATTCAAATCACCTTGAAGTATAAGTGTTTCTTAGCCATTTACTATACAGCTGTAGTGCACAGATCTATATTGCCAGCAGCTAGTTTAACTTATTGAGGAACTGTCCAGATATTTAGCATAAATAAATAAATAAATGTCCTGAAAGCATAATTTTAGCATATAGAATTTTTTTTTAATTTAACTGAAGTACTTTTTAACTGAATATTGGGGGGAGAGGTGTTCATTTTTTCAGCAGCCTGAATTGATTCAATCTCTGCAGGTTAGTTTAACCTGGCTAGGCTAAAACAGTTTTGTAGCCAGACAGACATCCCAGAAATGCAGGCACATACTGCAGTGGCTCAGGCTGGAAGCCAGGGGGCGTTAGAGCAGCCCCCCCCCCCCAGTGCTGAGCTCAGACCCCAGCAGGACACTTTGATTAGGGAGGGGCTCCATGCTTTTTCTGACCAGTTCAGTAGGGAATTGATAATAGTGTTTATCACCTGATTAAGAAAACAACAGGGAGAAATTGCCAGCTACCTGTTGATTCTGCCTTTGTCCTGCCACAGCAGGGAACATAGCCAGCCACAGTCAGCTAGCTAATGCTGTATGTCTGTAAGGCAAAGGGGACAGTGGAATCCCTGCTTAGCAGGGAGTGGTGAGGGAGAAGCCAGGCAGATGCCTACAGTCTGTGCTGAGCTGCAGCCAGGGAACAGAGGGGAGGGACCAGCCCTACTGTGGAGAAGAGCACCCTGCCCAGCCCAGAGAGCATGCTGGGATGTGGGGGGTGTCTGACTTAACCTAAACCAGGAAGGGTGTGGGACAGACAATGCATAAACCAGTCTGACCCAAATCAATTAATTCTGATACATTCAACCAGGTTTCTTTCAACTGGTTTCAAACTGGTTTATGTGCACTTAACATCTGTTCTGTTACAGCTTTAAACTAGTTTCTGATCACTTAAACTGGCTTATGGGTAATGTCTGTCCCTAGCCCAGATGTTCAGTACACATAAACCAGTTTGAAAATGGCTGAAACCAGTTTGAGATAAACCTGGTTGAATGCAACATCAGACTTAACTGATTTGGTTTATGCAATGCGTGTCCGAGATCCCTTCCTGGTTTAAGATAAATCAGACACCCACAGTATCCTCGCATGCTCTCTGGGCTGGGCATGGCTCTCTGCTCCACAGCAGAACTGGCCCTGCCCCTCCTGCTCCCTGGCTGCAGCTCCGGTAGAGACTTGAGCTGCTCCCCACATCCCCCTCACCACTCTGTGCTAAGCAGGGATTCTCCCCTCCCCTCTGCCTTGCTGAGAAATATCTGTGCATTAGCTAGCAGACCACATGCTGGCTACAGTCCATGCTGTGACAAAGGCAGAATCAACAAATAGCTGGTAATGTCCCTCTGTTGTTTTCTTAATGGGGTGATAAACACTGAATTAGGGGTGGATAAACACTGTTATCAATTCCCTGCTGGGCTAATCAGAGCATCCTGCTGGGGCGTGGCCATGCCCACCCCCTTTCAGCTCACTGCTGTAGAAGGGAAGGGAGGGCTGCTTTAGCATCCCCCAGCTTCTAGCCTGAGCCACTGCAGGCATGTGCCTGTTTTACTTGAATGAAAAGGGAATGTCTATTCACCTCCAAATTGGCTTAAGCTTTGCAGGTTAGACTAGCCTGCAAATATTGAATCATTTCAGGCTCAGGCTTTTTGAATGTCTGTCCCTACCCCAAATGCTTTCAGAACTTGTGTGTGTGTGTGTGTGTGTGTGTGTGTGTGTGTCTATATCTCTATTGCTAGATATATAACAAGGTGCATGGCTCAGGGGCTGAAGCCCAGCTGCAGGGGTTAGACATGATAGCCCACCTAGGAGCCCTAGGCCAGCTGACAGGGATGACTGGCTGGCCCCAGAGGATGTTAAAAACTACCAGGGAGAAGCCTGGGTGACCTCTCTTTTAGGTGAGAAGAAAGACCTGAGGATTTACTTTGTTTATTATTTGTACATTTGTTTATGGTATCACTTGCTTTGTTTCCCATGGGAATAAGCCTTTCACATGTAAAATAAACAGACTAGAAATGGGACCCAAGTGCTGTCTGGTCTTTATGAGGAAGTTGGCTCCTGAGTCAGGCAAATAGAGGGACATGTATGTGTGTGCATACACACACACACACACACACACACACAAACTTATAATACTCAGAAGTTGAACAGCCCTGATGTAAAAATGGAATAAAGGAACTCAACCGCTGTTATTTCTTGGTTATAGGAAAGACACACAAAATCAATTTTAACAGATGTACAAGACGGTACGTAGGGGAGAGGGAGAGAAATCCAAACCACTGGGGAGACTGACAAGACTGAAAAAAATATACTGCTTTGTTACATTTTACTTACCAAGAACAGTGTTCGGAAGCTGCTGAGATCTCCAAAAAATTCTTCTATGCCTGTTGCTTTGGGATCAAAGGAAAAATACTCTCCCAAATTCTCATATAGCTTAATCATGTTGTTGTGCATGTTGGACAATTTTTCATACTGGTCTCTGGCATTCTTTGAAAAGCTGTAAGTTTGTGTTAAGGTAACTGAACTGAACTCTCATCAGTAAACTGAACAACTCGCACAAAAATTTAAGATAGACTTGAACCATGACAGTCTTGTGTAATTGATATTATTCTATAAGCCAACCAAATACTTTTATATACAGATTTTAATATGAGTAATTTTTTACATCTACACACGTAGGTTGCACCACTGTTTTGCAAACTCTTCCAAGTTACAACCAGCTTTTGACAATGAAAACTGTTTTGTGGTGAAAGCTTCCTCCCAAACTTTTAAATACTGTTTTATTTAAAATCCTACTGAAATTCTAAGAGTTACAGACTAGCATCAGGCATAACAAAACAAGTATTACTGCATAAGCAAGTCTAGATGCTTAACTGTCATGTCAGACTACATGAGAACCAACTATTTTAAGTACACAACAATACAAAGTACATAATAATCAACAAAAATATAGTGCCAATGGCTACTTTAAAACAATTTTATGTCAGATATAGAGAAAAAATGTACCTGGATAATATAGAAGCCATTAAGTGTACAAACAAGACAAAATTAGACATATGAACGGATATTCTCTAGGCATGAAATGGCAAGGATATTTACAAAACTCAAGTATGCACAATACCTCTCATAAGTCTGTAGGTGTCTGAACAAAGTACTTGCAGTGCCCTCAATTCATGGGGAAAAAAAGATACAAATCATTGTCTAAAATGGGAGAGCTATATTGCATGCTTACCTATATTGCACTTTTATTAGTAACTGAACAGAACAAGGCCTGAAAATCAACCGAAGATCCAATTCAGAGATGCTTTGGCATAATAATCACAAGGAAAAGAAGAACACATAAGTAAAAAATATATTTAGAACAATACATACGTGAACTATTAAAGACTTAGAATTAAAAATTTCTTAAGAAGAAAGATGTAGTGGTTTGGACATGTAACAAGAAGATTTAGCACTCTTACCAACACCATCCCTACAGGGTGCTGTGGATGGATTAAGAGGAAGAGGAAGACCTAGGACAAACATGACCACAATCATCAAAGACTGGACAGAATTAAAATTGACCAACTATACAAGGACTGCAAAACACGGGGAAGAATGGAGGAAAGTTACTGCTACATCAAAGGTGTTCCAACGGTCAGACCAGATTTGGGACCGACTTGACTTGATATGTGAACATTTAAAAATTAAGACATGTTTAAGGAAAAATCAGACATTTCCATCAAGTTTTTACAAGCTTCAGTATGCTTCCCTCACTTGTTGTACTTAAGATTAGACGTCATTCACATTAAAAACCATCCGACCATGGTTGAACTAATTTTTCTGATTCAGAACTGCAGCTAATGAAATTACTTTGCTGTACATATCAAGAACAAAAATCAAAAGGGAAAAAAGGAGGAAAGAAAATAACCCATAGAAAGGAATATTCAAAGTTGTGAAATACACGAAAGATGCAACGGAATTTAGGCTGAAACTCCATTCTTCTATTAAGGTTCTGTACAGGTACAGTAGACACAACATGCCTAAAAGGGAGACCATGTTTCTTTTATTAAATCAAAGCAAAAGCCTTCAATCCTTAGCAAAACAGATGGTAGAGAAAAGAAAAATGCTTAGATTACAGTACTGGGGGAACTACACCTTAAATGTCTCTCAACAATAGAAACCTGAGCATAAGGTGCAATACTGAGAAACATACTCACTGCACATGGTCTATGGTCATACAGCTTACTTTAAGCTACCTATATAGACTGGAAGTGGCACATACAGCCATTCACAGCTCTTGGGAGCAGTGCAGGAAATCTGAAATAAATGACTTGGAGTGAGGTAGGGGTGGGTGGGACTGAGGGGTGGGGGGGACTAGTGGGCCTGTGAAAGGGGTTGGCGGGTTGGGAGGCAGCTGGCAGGTCTGCCAACGGAGAGATTGGGGGGTTAAAAATAGCTGAGTCAGGGTTGGTGGGATGGAAATAGCAGGGCCCTGAGTCTGGGGTGAATGACTTGGCTTTCCTAGCCCCAGGGTTGTATAACAAATGTGTGCAGGTGTTTGGGAGATCACGTTAAGCCTTTCCTACGTCAGGTTAACCTTTTCTCATTCTAAGTTAGTGAATCTCCTGAAGTGAACTAACTTAGATCAGCTACGCCATTTTTGGATGTTTTAAACTCTTTGACTGGTTAGGTCAATCTAAATGTAATGCCTGTATCTTTCAACTTAACAGCTGCAATTCTACCTTGCCATCCATACATATTCCATGTACAGTTCTTATCAGACAAATTATTATGGCACTTTAAACCAGTCAACCTTTCTTTGTAATGTCTTTGTATTTAAGAATGAAAACTGCAGGTGACAGTCTCTATTTTATGGAAGGCTACACTAGTTATTGCTAGTTTTTAATATTCATCTAGAACAACAACAACAAAAAAGGAAAAAAATAAGGTTCTGGGGAAAGATGTGTAATGGCTGCTACTGGACTTTCAGCAGGGCAAAGGATCCCTTCAAAGGCAGAGTAGGAAAGTTTGTAGCCACAGTTATTTTGCAAAAGCATATGCATGGTTTTGATTGGCTCCTGAGTCAGGCGAAGGGAGGGAACTCAACCCCATATCACAGCCAAGCTCAGAAAGGGGTATGAGGGGAGGCACACCCTGGGAACCCAGACCTCAGGCAAGAACCACGCTGCAGTGTGCGGTTGCTGTTGCTGTGCATAAAAGCTGCGATTGGTGCCCTAGAAGGGCAGAGTGTCAGTCTGGGAAGGCTCTGGGGACAGTTAACTGAGAAAACAGCTTAGGGCCTTTGGGTCTAGGGTTGCTTCAGTTAGCAGTACAAGGCTGTGTCTGGAAATTGGAGAAAGGTGCTTTTGAGGGGGCGCGAGTGTGAGTTTCTTTTGGAGGTACAACAGACAGCTGGACCCGAGGAAAATTTCTCTTCCCCAGGCAGGCTCTTTCAGAGTGCAGAAAGGCACCTTCTCTCTGAAGCAAGCAGCTCTGTATCAGACAATGTTATTGTGTTGCTAACGTAAAGGAAAGCTGATGTTTTGTTAACCCTGTGTACTCCTGCTGAAACTCACTTGAGATTCAAGGTTTAAACTGGGGAATTGTACTGAGGATGTTCTTTATTCAATTAGTATAAAGTGTTCTTGGTTCATTGATACCTTGGCTCTGTCAATTAGATTATTGATATCCTGTTTTGCTATTAACCTCATTCATGTGTTGACTCTTTTGTAAATAATAAACTGTGTAAATTGTTAAACTGTATGTACTCGGGTGTGTGGGGTGGCCCCAGCCTGAGGGGCTGGCAGCTTGACCGAGGCTATTTGACACCCCAGCACCTTGAATCTGGAGGTGGCCATGGATAGCACTGTGGCTATGGTTACAGATGTATCTTAACATAATATATACAAAGTAAGACTTTAAAACATTAAAATCGACCAAGCTACTCTAAAGATAAAGGCTGCAAATTCTTTTGGGGTTCAAAAGGTACCAAAAATACCTGTCGCTTTCCAATTCAGTTTTGCATACTTCAACCGGCTTTATAGTTTGTAATGCCATAAGCCCATTTTATAACAGCCTGCAGTGTGGAATAGCTCAGCCACTGATGAAATTAGGAAACACGATGTGGAGCTGTCAATGATGATGCAACAGAGCCTAGTGTAGACATGGACAGCAATGGCACATTCATTGAGTATAGGACTCAGAGATTTGAAAATTCCTTACAGAAGAGTGAATTGCATTTCCACAATTTCATGTCAGCAAATCAGCAGCCTGAACAACCAACTCAGAAAATTTCTCCTGGAAAAATAAAGGCTGGTTACATAATTATACATTTTACTTCGTTCCACACATCTAAACTTTTAAAACATTTTGAACTTGAAATTAGTTCCTTTAATAAAGTCAACCAAACCAACCCAGCAAGCACTGGACTCCAACTAGAATCAGGATACACAGAAAACAGCAAATGCTGAAAACAGAGTACTGCAAAAATTCAGTAACTAACAAGATAAACCTCATTGAACAAGAGAAGACATCCTGAAATTATGTTAACTAAGGATTATCTAATAATGCCCCTACTGGGAATCTCTGAGAAGTGTTATTATAAAACAGACAAAAAGATGTCAACAGATTGAAAAAATGAAATGTGTAATGACTGAAGGACTGGAAATACTTTTGCACTGCAAGACTGAGCAGAACTAAGGACAACTCTGTAGCCAGGCTGCAGCTACAATTACAGCTTCTCAGCTTCAGTAGCAGCTGCGACATACAGATATCCTTTGTGCTTCCTTCATATGTGACCATGTAGAAAGTTATGTCAAGTTCTCAATACATGTTTTTTTATTGCCTGCCCTCCTATTAATATGCAGAAGAACTCTGGAACTCTGTCTAAGGTTGGCAATATGGGATGAAATTTTGAAGCACATTTTCCTGTGAGTTATTCAGTCACTTTACAGAGAATAAAGTAACATTCTTTGTACAGATGGAAGGAATTCCAAGATAATCTGAAAAATCACATCTCCTTAAAAAAACAAAACAAAACTGTAAAAATATAAATTTCCTTGTATTTTTCATCGTCTTAAAATGCTAATAATGTGATATGCCATTCCTAATTTTAAAGTTGTAGGTATTATGAAGTACCACAAATTTTTAAAAGTAACAACAAATTTTGTATCAGTAAAAAAGTGAATCTGCTTCTATGATTTTGGGATTGCAGACTCAAAAAATGAAAAGACAATGCTATTAAACAATAAATAAGAGTGTTGTTAAAATTGGGAAAAAGCTGTCCTTAATGCAGATTTAAGTGAAAATTGTAGTTTCACTGAAGTCAGTTTGGTTACAGTTTCATTCTTATACTCTTGGATCATATTATTTTCCCATATACTGTTAGACCATATTTATTCATATCTATATCTATGTAGTCCCCCTTTTAGAACAATGGAGGAAAGAGGACCCAGGAAATTATAGGCCTGTCTTACCTCAGTCCTGGGGAAGCTCTTTGAGAAAATTATCCAGGTGCACATCTCTGAGAAGCAAGCAGGGGAGTGTATGTTTAGGGGCAACCAACATGGGTTCATTAGAGGCAAGTCCTGTCAAACCAACCTGGTGGCCTTTTATGACCAGGTCACAAAATCTTTGGGTACAGGTGTCATGGTGGACATAGTCTTTCTGGACGTTAGGAAGCCCTTTGACACTGTCTCTCACCCCATTCTCATTAAAAAATTAGGAGATTGTGGTGTCGATGCCTACACAGTCAGATGGGTTGCCAGAGATGGATGGGTCATTTTTGACCGGGAGGGATGTGGGCAGTGGGGCCACCAGGGCTCGGTCCTCGGGCCCACACTGTTCAACATCTTCATCAGAGACCTGAAGGGGGTGAAAAGCACCTTGTTCAAATTCGTGGATGACACTAAGATGTACGGAGAAGTGGGCACACTAGAAGGGAGGGACAGGCTGCAATTGGATCTGGACAGGTTACAGGGGTGGGGGCGGATGAGAATAAGATAGGATTCAATACTGACAAGTGCAGGGTACTGCACCTAGGGAGAAAGAACCAGCAGCATACCTACAGGCTGGGGAACTCCCTTCTCATCAGCACAGAGGCAGAAAAGGATCTTGGAGTCATTATAGACTCCAAGATGAACTTGGGCCTCCAATATGGGGACACAG
>NW_017728916.1:13716343-13733392 GCF_001723895.1 Crocodylus porosus
CAGGGCAGGCCCTACGAGGAGAGGCTATGAGACCTGAACCTGTTCAGCCTCCACAAGAGAAGGCTGAGAGGGGATCTGGTGGCTGTCTATAAACTGGCCAAGGGAGACCAGCAGGCAATGGGAGAGTCCCTGTTCCCCTGAGCACTACCAGGAGTAACAAGGAATAATGGCCATAAGTTGATGGAGAGTAGATTCAGGCTAGATATCAGGAGGCGCTACTTCACTGTCAGGGTGCCTAGGAGCTGGAACCAACTTCCAAGGGAAGTGGTGCTTGCTTCTACCCTGGGGGTCTCCAAAAGGAGGCTAGATAGGCACCTTGCCAGGGTCATTTAACCCCAGCATTCTTTCCTGCCCATGGCAGGGGGTCAGACTTGATGATTTGCTCAAGTCCCTTCTGACCCTACCAACTATGAAATTATAGATCTAGATTTAGAGTATTTTGCTACTTTTGGCACCGTATTTAGTTTTGCCTTCATTTTGCAAATTCTGTAGAAAAGTACTATATGTGTGTGTGTGTGTGTGTGTGTGTGTGTGTGTGTGTGTGTATCAGGAACAGACATTTCTATCAGGGAAGGTGTAAGGAAAAGAGTACATTTGTTTCAATATTTTATTCTCTTTAGGCTCAAAATTACTCCAAAAAGCTAGTCACAAAACTGTATGAAATTACCATCTGTGAAACATTCCATTACCCTCAGAAAATGTATTTTATTGGGTCATAGATAAAGAAGAGTTTAATACATACAGTTCCTATGCCCTTTAGTCTACTTTCTCTCATTTTTATTTTAATCCTACTGCAGATTGCAACTGATTTTAAATCAGAGCTGGAGAAGTTCTGATTACCAAATTAGAATGTTTGAAGCAGTGTCCTTTTAGTCTCAAATAAAAAAAAAAAAGTCTTCAAAAACTTTCCTTTCTTTCTAATTTTCAACTGCATTCAACCTTCAGACAGAACAAAAAAAGAAAAGTTTCAGTAACTGAAATAAAAAACCCATACATTTTATTAGATAATATTGTTACTAGAATCTCTCTAGAGAACTCTGAAGTAAACACTAGAATAAACACCTAAATCTCAGAAGGAAATCATGTTGTCCCTTCTGAACCACAGAGATGTAAGTAAGCAGGACTTCCAATATTAGAATTATTTCAGGGTCTAGGAATGTAAAATGTCAGGTATTGGCTACAATAGTGCTCTCCATCTGGAGGAATTCTTAAGAAAATTCTCCTTGCCCATTTTTATGAATTCTACTTATATTTAGAGTATGACCATATGAAACTGAATATCAATATGCAGAAAACAAAAGGGTGTTTAGATACAGAAAGATGTGTATGGAATTGTGAGGACAAATTACTTTAAAGAAGATATTTAGGAATGGGTTGTAAGAAATCCTCATTATACAATACAAATACGCGTTTCTATGAGTCTATAAAGCTCATCACATTTGCAAAAAAAACAAGCTTTCAGTCATTTGGTCAATAGACTTTACACTTGGAAATGTGACCAAATGATTATTATTTACTTGCATTACAGCAAAGGCCTAAAGTGGCTCAATAAATTAAGCTAGCAAAGGATAATAAATATGTCACATTGTTGCATGTTGTCATAGTTGAGAATCCATCTATCACATAGTAGTCACCGGAAGTATCGCATATTGAATCTATATGTGCCTGTGTAGGGTAATAATCACCTCTTATACCTTGGTTTCTATTCTTTCATGCTATATAATACACAAGGAAGTAATGAGAACATAGAAGCTAAGATCTAAGAGCCAAAACAAAAAATTTAGAGAGAGCTTTGATTGATCTGTTTTTACAAGTACTAAATTTTAGTTCAAGGTCATGGTCCAATTTTTTCAAGAGCACTCTACAAGTTGGGTCTGAGCTACATAAGGGGCTACAGCATGTTCTACAACCATAACATCTGCAGAAATTATATGGAGGTAACCAAAACATGAAACTGGAGCATAAAAAAAGAACCCAAACCTGTGAGAAGGTGTTTTTACAGAAGTTAAACTGTAGTTGAAAAATCCCCTGATGATAGTCAGTATCCCATATTCAAATTCAAAGGGAAGAATGAAAAGGGGGCTACTCCAATGTGTTTTAATTACAGTGTGTTGGAGAAGACTTGATTAATTGAGTCTGCTGGAGCGTGGTAATTACCATGCCAGCCTCCACATCTCATGTATCAGGATCCCCATGCTTCAAAATGGCAGTAGGGGTGCTTTAAGAAAAGCTCATTTGATGAGCTATACAAAAAGTTCTCCCCTCCCCCATTTTGAAGCACGGGACATTGATACGCAAGATGCTCCAGGCACTTTAATTGGAGCTGCTCCAGTCTCCCTAGGAATGGGAGGATTGGAGCAGCCCATGGTTTCCTCATATTGGGATCATTCCAGTGTCAAGAAGGTGCATGGAGCAGGGTAGATGAGGCAGTGAAAGACTGAACATCTATACTGCTCCATCTCTAGAATCCCTTCTAAAAGTGAAAAATGTGTATGTAGTCTATGTTATAAATTTTTGTTGTTTCCAGTGAAAAAGCAAGGAAACATTTAAGAGAAACTGAGGTCTGTGGGGTGGTAAGGTAAAGACAGCCTAACCCTGATATATTATGAGACAAGTAAGATATTCTCCATATTTTCTTTAACATGGAGAATAAAAAATAGTAAAGGATCAGCTACATTAAATAATTTGGCACCAAAAGGAAGGAAAAAACTTAGAAAATTTGTGACTCCCCAGGCAGACTGGTAGAAGCCAAAATAAAGAGAGAGAGAGAGAGAGAGAGAGAGAGAGAGAGAGAGGACTGCTTTGATTTTTACCCACTATTTTTCTAATTCATTATGTTGATTGTGTTCATCATTATTTTCAGTGTGAACCTACTGTGTTTAGGTTTGCCAATTTACAGTATATACTGAACCTATTATGCATTACAAACACTTTAGAGCTGTTGTTAGAAGAGATGTTTCCATTATAAAATAAGCAAAACATTATTTTTTTCTTTTAAATCTCTGGAGAGATTCTCCTAAATCTGTCTGATTTCATAGGCTGACTGAAGACTTAGATATCTGTTTTTGTATATTTGAAGAAAAAAGAAGAAAACACGAAACAACGCAGCTGGACATCTTCCCTTCCCCCTGCAAGTAAGAAACAAAGAATATGAAAGTAAATTCCTATTCCATGATGGAAAACAACATCTGTGTCATAGTACATTATAAGTACTCCAAGGAAAAATTAATAAGGAAAGACAATTAAGAGTTGTTCCTGGACTGGGTCTAATAATGGACATAACATTGCTAGTTCTAAAATGTACATTAAAAGAAAGAAGCTCAGAAAAACTATGGTGATGTTAATATAAGAAATACCATACTGGATAAAGGCCACAGGTTCACTGAGCCCAACATCTTGGACCTTATAAGGGAAGAGTGTAGACGCTAAATGGGGAGGGTATTTATTATTTATGCAGGGCCTGTTCAGAGTGATCTGTCCTCTGCTCCTCTTCTTTTAGAGCAGTGATTCTCAACCAGGGTGCCTTGAGATCCTTCCAAAGGTGCCATAGGGCAATATTAGCACTGTTAGGTGTGCAAGTATGGTTCACAGGGTAAACCCAGAAATTACAAGTAAGAATCATAGTGTTAAAAACATTCTGACCTCCTCCTGGGTTTTCTGGAATAGCAAACTAGAACTGAGCTATTATTTTTCTATAGTCAAAAAACTGGAGGGAGAGAGAGAGAAAACTAAGAGCTGGCATTTTTCAAGGGGTGCCTCAAACTTATTGACGGATGCTTGGAGTCAAAAGGTTGAAAACCACTGGTCATAAAGCTTTCAGCATTTAGAGGCCTCAAAGAAGTCCTAATTTGGAGGCCTTAGCCCTACAATAATATTTTAATATCCAATTTGTGTAATCCTCTTTTGATGTAGTTAAATGGTCAGCCTCTGCAACATCCTGTAGCAACGAGTTCCACAAGTTAATTACATGCTGTGTTTGTTTTTAATTTGTTTCCTAATAATTTTGTTGTGCTTCCCAAACATTTCTAACAAGTTATCCTCACCAGGTCCATTACCTCTGCCCCCAGCAGAAAAATCTTGTGTGATCCTCCCAAACATCAAGCAGAACTATTTACATATCTAATAAGAGCCCCCAGTACTAAAACCTTCTTCCTCATATAAATTTGGGTCCTTTTCCAGTGTTTGTGTAATCTGGAAAAGAACAAAGTAAAATATGTATGTAGATACTGCAATGCTATAATGAAATTCCACCACTTTCTTTTTAAGCCTGAACACAGCAAACTGAATACTGATTTGCAGATTTCTGTCCCTTTTCAGTAAGATGCCATGATTTCATAGTTTAGAATTGATGACGATAATATTCAATAAGTTATTCTAAACTGCTAAATGAATGATACCCTTACTGTACTGACAACGGCAAGCTCTCTCAGGAGGTTCAGGATTGCAGATAATAACATTTAATTAAAACAGACTATCAGAAATTCCATTGCAAAGTCTACTTGTGAAGGCTTTTGAATTTCATTGTAGAAATCTGCTCTGAGGTGAACTAGGAAATATTTTTAAAAAACCCTATTGCTGAGAAATGTTTGCAAAATGCAGAAATAAAAGACTGTATTTTGTAAATTACAGAGCTATACAAGTTGTAGACATGGTGAGCAGCCAAATCTTTCATTCGGTCAACAGGAGTTGTGATGGTTTAGATTTTCTCCAAATCACTCTGCCTCTCAAAGAAAAAGGTTCATTACTTTTGGAAGCATTTTATAATGACAGGGTATTACAGATGTTTCAGAAGTAGTAGTAATAGGAGCACATTTCAGCCTAAACTCTTACTAGCTTTGCTCTGGCATTTTTAAATTAAAAGTTGGTAGCTACCTTTTTTCATGTTAGATTTCTTGCTAATTAATTTAAGTTGAAACTATTTTGGGATTAGGTGAGACATGCATGCAAAATAATTATCATCAATGTAAAAGGATTTACAAAGGAGTAGAATAAAGTACTTCATATACTACTTAAATATTAGGGAAGAGCTACATGTCAGGACTAAATGGTTGTGGTGTGCATTACAATTCCTAAATAAAATGTATTTTAATTTTTAATTCTTAAATACCCCTAAATCTATTTCATGGAACAATTTATAAATTATGCTAATTATGAAGAAAAATCTGTTCAAATTAATGAAAAAAACAAGAGAACACAGAGGAAAGAGGCCTGAGCATGGAAAAAGAAGTCTGACACAGATTTTGCTAGTTTAAGAAAAAAATCTCCAACTTTAATATAGGTTCTGATTATGGAAAACATTTGCGCTTTCATTCAACAGCATGGAGAAATGACATGTCTGTAAGGGAAATTTTCAGAGAACTTAAGAAATTATTTTTGCACCTGCAGACTGATTTGCAATATTACACATTCATGGTTAGACACCAGCTAAAAGCGAACTCATAAGGAAGGATTAAATTCCTTTTCAATTACAACACGTGTTAACAACTACTATGAAGAAACACCTGTCAAAGAAGGCAAGCCACACATTCCTGACTTGATGCCTGATCATCAAACACTATTTCAGTAGTGCAGAAGGCTACTGAATGTCTCCTATGTGACTAGGGGTCTACCTAAAATTGTGGTGAGACAAAGGGTTTTTGGCAGCTTGCTTGTGGTGCCCAGAGCTGATTTTGCAGGCATTTTGTGGTGTCCCTGCCCCTCAGTGCTGACTGATGGAGAGGCCCCACACAGCACTGATTGGTGGAGGAACCTAGGGGGGGAAGAGAGATGAGGGGGCAGCCACCATCTTCACTGCTGGCTGCCCTTCATGCTGCCCTGCTCTGCCCTGGCCCTTGGCACTGATTGGCAGAGAAACCCTGGCAGGGGAAGGAGGGATGAGGGAGCAGCTGCCATCTTTGTTGCCCTTCATGCTGCCCACTGTCTGGTGCCTGCCTCTCCCAGCAGCAAGGACCACTGGAGTCCATTGGGGAACTAGAATTTTATTTTTATTTGTGGTGGGGGGGTTATGCTTTCACAGATAATTTCAGATTTCATGGTTTCTGCCAAATCTATGAAACTGCAAGGCAAGGTTTCTATACATAACTACTATAGAAAATCTTTAACAGTGTTCCTCTCTTAGGCTAAAGCTAGCATTTGTATGCATTAAAAACATAGTTACATTCAGAGACATGCATAGTATCATAGTGCTTAGGGTCAGAAGGGACCTAAACAGATCATCAGGTCTGACCCCCTGCCCCAGGCAGGAACAGGTGCTGGTGTCATATCATCCCAGCCAAATATCTGTCCAGCCTCCTCTTGAAGACCCCCAAGGTAGGAGAGAGCACAACCTTACTTGGGAGGCCATTCCAGAGCCTGGCAGCCCTAACTGTAAAGTTATGTCTCCTGATGTCCAGCCTGAACTTTCTAACAATTTGTGGTCATTATTCCTAGTAACCCCAGGTCGTGCCTGGGGGAACAGAGCCTCCCCCAATTCCAACTGGTTCCCCCCCTGAGTTTGTAAATGGCCACCAGATCCCCTCTCAGTCTTTTCTTGTCGAGGTTGGATAGATTCAGGTCGTTTAGCCTCTCCTCGTAGGACCTGCCCTGGTGCCCCTTGACCATGTGAGTGACCCTCCTCTGGACGCTTTCAATGCTAGTCACATCCCTCTTGAAGTTCTATGCCCAGAACTGGACGCAGTACTCCAACTGTGGCCTGACCAATGCCGCATAGAGGGGAAGGATCACCTCCCTGGACCTGCTTGTGATGCATCTATAGATGCATGACAAGGTGCAGTTAGCCTTACTGACAGCTTCCTCGCATTGGCAGATCACGTTCATCCTGGAGTCAACAATGACTCCAAGATCCCTTTCTGCCACTGTGTTGACAAGGTTCTTCCCCAGCCTATAGGTGTGTTGCTGGTTTCTTCTACCTAGATGCAGTACCTTGCACTTGTCTGCGTTGAATACGTACGTACGTGTGTGTGTGTGTGTGTGTGTGTGTGTGTGTGTGTGTGTGTGTGTGCGCGCGCGCGCGCGCGCGCGTACGGTTTATACATTTTACAGCATATTTTTATGGCTATATATTAGGGCTGTGAGAAACTTTGGGTGCTGATTTGATTTGGAGGAGATCTGGACTGATTTGGTGGCTGAATCTTCAAATGCAAATTGAATCAGAAGACCAATGAAAAGGTCCAAATAGATTCGAAGCTCTCCGAATCAATTCAGAAAAGATTTAGGGAGCTTCAGCAATTTGGGCAGTCCCCGCTTACAGCAGCAGGGAGTTGGACCCAGACTCCATGCTGGTAAATAGGGGGCAGGGGAGAAGGGGCTGGAGGAGGGGGAAGTGGGCCATGGGGGGAACCCTGCCGGGCCCCATCCCCTGCCTTCTCCTCCAGCCCGAGTGCCCTCTGACCCCTGCCTGCTCTTCCAGCCCCACCCCCACATGGCTGCCCCACCTCCCGGGTCCTACTCACCAGCTGCTGCCAGATGGGGGGGAATCTCTGCTGCCCCCCAGGGCCCCATGCTGCATGGGGGGCTCTGTCAATAGCCCCCGACCCCTGTCCGCTCTCCCAGCCCCTGCCCTCATGGCTGGAGATGGCCAGATTTGAGGATGACAAAATTATTCAAAGTGGTAAAGACTAACGCAACTGTTAGGAACTACAGAAGGATCTGGCACTCTTGAGCAAATAAGCTAGTAAATGACAGATTAAATTCAATGTAGATAAGTGTAAACTGATGCACAAGCCAAAATAATCCAAACTATGATGGGCTCTACATTATCTGTTACCACAGGGAGTCACTGTGGTCAGTTTGTTAAAAACACCAGCTCAGTGCTCAGCAGCCCTCAAAGGTGAACAAAATGTTAGTAATGAATTAAGAACGGAACTGTAAACAAATCAGAAAATGCATTATGCCCCCCTTATAAATCCATGGTGTGTAGACACTTTGAATATTGTGCCAAGTTTTAGTTCTCACATCTTACAAAGGATATAGAAAACCTAGAAAAGGTACTGAGAAAGGCAACAATGTTGATTAGTGGAATGTAGAGGCTTCCACATGGGGAGAGACTAAAGAATCTAGGTCTATTCAGTTTACAAAAGATACTCTTAAAGGAGGACTTGATAACTGTTTACAAAATATAAAATGGTGAAAAGAAAATAAATAGGGATTCATTTATTATATCCCTCACAATATAAGAACTAGAGGTCATACAGTGAAACTATTGGGTAATACGTTTAAAGCTAACAAAAGTAAGTATATAATTAAAGTGTGGAACTCATTGCCACAAGATTCTGTGGAAGCTGACAATTTAACCAGATTCAATGAGGAATTAGACAAATTTCTGGAGGAAATATGCATTAGTAGCTATTGAACATGTGAGTTAGGGGCACAGCCTATGAATCGGAACAGTCTAGATCTTAAATCCTGGAGGTTGCAAGTGGGAGAGAAACGGGGGAAAAATCCTGGTCATGCCCTGTTCACTTCCCCTTTCAGCATTCAGCCACTGTGTGACACAGGATACTGAGCAAGATGGACCTAGAGCCTGACCCAGTAAATGGCAGTTCTTATGTCCTAATGCAAGATATTCTTCTGTGATTCTGTCTACATCCTTTCCAGAAAGAGGTAAGACCTAATAAGAAGGCGAGGCACTCCACGCAAACATTTTTATAGCTATTAAAACAGCTTTTTATATTTAAAAAGTGAGAAAAGATTAAAGAATTAATGTATATATGTCAGGGAATCTGCAGTCTTTAATAAGCAAAATACCTGCCAAAACATCATGTATATAGTAACATTCTATGATGTTATCTGACATTAGGCCTTTACAAGGTATCACAAATGTTCAGAATGGAGGCCAAAAGCCAAAGACACACAAACCCTTTACTATGACCATCATATAGCAGTCTTTTACTAGGAGGTTGCTCTTTGAAAAGATTTTAAATAAGATTTCTAGGAAATACAGCATCTTTGATTCAATATCTTCCAAAGAGCAGCCCTCTCCAAGTGTTTTCTTGGCTAGTAAACTTTGTTAGTAATGTTGTTATACCTCTTTGCAATGTTATTAAAAATCCTCTTAAAGAGCAATTCTCTGCTCTCAAAGGTAACAATTCAGAGAATTATGCCATGGTAAGTGGGAAGAAATGTACTGCTTCAGAAAGTGCAAATAAAATAACTGACTTTTTTGACATCATTTTAAATCTCTGGGGGAAAACTATTCCTCTTCTATTCTTTTCTTTCAGCCTTACCTGTTATCACACAACTGACCACAATCAACCAGAGTTATACAGGTAATGTCAACTTTAAGATGGAGGTGGCAGGGCACTCTTAACACCGTTAATATTATAGTAAGATGAGGTAGAATCACAGCCAGGTTTAGCTGAAGCCCTTATCGGGACTTTACTTGGAGACATTTTACTTATTTTTTTATTCACATTCATTGTTTCCTTTAAGATAGGCAATAAAATCTGTTCCATGCACACTGGATTATATTCTTTGCAACTATATGCCTACTTAAATGGCTGAAGCAATAATGATTGGGATCTCCAAAGAAAGATTTGAGATGGCTACAGAATAACATTCTACAAAAAATATTTTCTCAAACCTTGTTCCATAAAGCTAGGAATATCATCACCATACCAAAAAATTGGTTATTTCATTATTTTTTCACCACCTATCTTTCATAGCAACATGCACTTCAGGCTGAGGCTTCAGGCAGACATTATACTTAAGACATAATTAGCCATTTAAGCATAACCAGCTACCTGTCTAGGGGAACACCCAAAAAATTATTAAACATATTTTGTGTCATAACTTTGTGGCTGGTTTCCATCATGCCTTAAACTGAACGTGTTGCAAGGTGGACTGTGTGAGGGTTTGTAACTGGCCCAGGTGCAGTCCCCACCAGTCAACAATCTGAGGATCATTGGCATGATAGGGCTACACTGGGAAGTCTGGAGCAATTCCAATCCTGCCAATGATTAGATGCTGGCAGAAACTATTGGCTGGCAGGGACCACAAATCCCAGTGCAGTCCCTGCCAGCTAACAGCAGATAGGGGACCACTGGGAAGTCACAATCCTACTCAGGATCAGCAGATTGGGACTGTTCTGGGACTTGAGCCCCCAGGGACTTCCCATTTATCAGGTCTTTGGGACTGGAATCCCAGTATGGTCTACCCTGGGACTGGAATCCCAGTATAGTCCTTGACAACTGACAGCAGATCAGGACAAGTTCAGGGCTCAAGTTCTGGGGCCATCCCAATCTGCTGACAATCAGGTGATCATCAACTGCCTCCAAGAACCACACAGGGATGTGAACTGCTTCCATTGTTTTCTGAAGCCAGCCAGTGGTCAGCTGATTGTTGGGCACCTGGCTTTCCACTTGCCAGTAAAGGGAGATCCCAGGATGATGAGCCCTGGTTTCTCCTGTACTAGCCATGTGAGTGGGATCTGATCCTCAGTCCCACAATCATGCCTCCTCCCATGCATGTGTGACATGGTAGGAGTTGTGACTGTTGGCATCAGGGATCATATTCTATCATGCCTTCAAACTGACATCTGTCAGATGCCTTAGAAAAACTGCTGGCAAACCATTTCCTTTTTACCATTTTCAATGAAAAATACATATTAGAGTGAACAAAAGAAGTCTTTAAGTTTCTTGTAGCATTTTCCCATTGAAAGTTATTTAATAAATGCAAAAGAATTACAGTTGCTATTTGATATTTATACTATCTTCATTGCTGCCACTGAAAAAAAGACTAAATTGCCTTTAAAAATATACCTTCCTTTTCTAGTTTTCATCACATAGAATGACTAATTAATAATATAGCTTTCCAATCCAAACATCAAGTCCACCCTTATCAAAAGCATTCTATTCACTGTTATTGTTTTTATGTTCACACACTGGCTTGGAACTGCATATAGTTTCAATGCATAATATCCACACCATATCCCAAGTGTGAAGACCTAAAGAAATGCACATACTATATATACTCTGCCATAATTTCTTTCCAAGTGCTAATAGGAGTGTAATGTGTGAACACTTGAAAATGTGGCATGCTCCCTATATGTATTAAGTCTCATCAAGGGACAAGATTTCATTAACAATCCTACTAAAATTTTCCAGGCAGAATGTTGTGTCTATTTAAGGTGAGTAAATTCAATCTTGCCCTCAAATACAAGTTGAAAGACACTCGAGGAGCATGCAATCTAGCACAGACTGCCCAACTAAGATTCACTTACAGAGTTTCACTGAACAGATTTCTATGCCTTCCAGGCACAGGAGTTCGGAATGGGTTCTGATGCGTACCCTGCTATTATTGAGGGCATTATGCAATCCACATTCTTCATTGCCGAAGGATAGGAAGATTAGATAGACTAAAAAAAAAAAAAAGGAGTAATCCGGTTACAAATGTCTCTCTTTGGAACAACAGTGAATGCCTGAAAAAAGAAAGAAAGAACCCCCCCAAACCCCAACAATTCAAACCACACTCCAACATGTCTGATTTGCCCACTCCTTATATCCTGTTTCACCAAACACTTGTTTTGTAAAGAGTACAGCAGTAAGTAACAGAGAAAGAAATCTGGAAGTTGATAACCAGAAAAGAAAGCATAGGGTCTAAAGAAAAAGAAACAGAAGTTGGAAAGGGGGCTAAGATGGATGAAGTGAAGGGAAGTAAATAAAGAATGCTAGAAAAGGAAGTAAAGTAACAATTACAAAAAAAAAAAAAAAGGCTGCAAGGAAGATGAGGCCTTGCAAGACTGGCAAACGTAAGCAGAATAAGAACCCTAAGAAATCATAAAGGGAGACCAGAAATTTCCACTGAAAATAACAAAACTCAAATATTAAAATATATTTAACATTTATTTTAGGTATATGAGTTTTGTATGAGGTTGCATAGAAATTTCCCTTTGTACTTTCTTAGACTAAGTATGGATGCTCAAAAAAGCACAAGGCACATTTTACAAAAACTTCCACAACTTTTCCTAACCATCTTAGATTAGTTTGGGAGAAAACAGAACTCACATTCACCCTTCACAGGAGGGAGGGGGCACAGAGGCAACCCACACTGGCAAAAGCCAGCAGGTTGGGGTCACTGCCAGAAAATGCTGAGCTCAGCTGAGCAGCTGGCCACATCTGATTGGCCAGTCCCTGCCCCCCCAGCTATCAGCTGTCACCAGAGGCTGGGGGGGGAGATAATGGAGCCCCCTGCCATCTGGGCCCCCTGGCTATGGGGGGAATGGACTGGTTGGGGCATGACCAGGGCCATGGAGCTGCCTGCCACACTGGGAACTGGGTGAGAGGGGCAGAAGTGGAGTCTCTACTGTGCTGTCCCACACCTGTCCCCCAGCTTGTTGGCTCAGAGAGCAGTGTGGGACTGAACCATGGCTTTCACAGACATCAGGGCTGGAAGGGACCTCGGGAGATCATCGAGTCCAGCCCCCTGCTCAAAGGGCAGGAAACCCCCTGCCCAAAGGGCTGTCAGACAGTGGAGTGGCAGGGGGGTAGGGGTGGGAATGCCTCCCCCTGCTGGGTTGGCTAGGGATCGGATCCACTTTGTGGGGTGTTCCACTCCCCCATCCCTGCCTGCCTGGCCAGTGCTGAGAGCTGCAGACAGGATCCATGCCTCTCTACTGCACTGGGAACTGGGGTGGGAAGTAGAGCCCCCTGCTGCATGGATCTGGACCAGCCCATCTTCATATCCAAGCCAGCAAGAAGGGGGAGGCTGTGACAGAGGAGGCTCTGCTTACCCCTCTCACCACCAGGTCCCAGCCCAGTGGGCAGCCGCACAGGTCTGAGCCACAGCTCCTGTCTGCAGTTGTCAGCAACAGTTGCACAAGGATGAGGGAGTGGAGCTCCCTGCTACACAGCCCCAGTCCTAAACCAGCCAAGCAGGAGGGTGGGGCATGCAGTACCACCTGACCACCTGACAGCTGCAGACAGGAGCCACAGCTTGGACCCACACAGCTGTCCACTGGGCTGGAAACTGGTGGAGGAAGCACAGCCAAATGGACCCCTCCAGCTATGCTGGTTTGGGAGTGTAGGGATAGGGCTTCTGCTCCCCCTGCCCAGTTCAGCTGGGAGGCACAGGCAGAACACAGGGCTGGGAGGCAGAGGCTTTGCTGCCTCTGCTCTGCACAGCTTAGAGGCATTGTCAGCCTAGCACTCAGCCAGAGCAGATAAGCACCAGCAGAGGTTAGCCCACCCACGTTGTGAGGGACTTTTAGTAGGGAGCCACAAAGCATCCTGGGGCACTGCAACCTAACTTGAGTCAGAATGGGATCTGAGACAAAAGTACAATAGACTGGTCTAATCTAAACTGATTAATAGTGACACTACATCCATCCAGGTCTATCTTAGACTGGGTTCTACCATTTTTAAACCAATCTATGTGCACTGAACTTCTGTTCTATTGCAGATTTAAATCAGTTTCTGATCACTTATACCAATTTGTGCGTAATGTCTATACCTAGCCTTAGTTTTCTTTTTCTGTTTAGGCTTACCATTCCTTGAAGACTTTTCTTTGAGGCTTTTTTTTGTAAATATTACTTCACATACATAGGCACACACCCTTTATACATCTACTTGAGTGGAAGCTGTGTATCCCAAGTTACTATTTCCCTTAAGATCCTGCAAACCTTAAGTCCATCATTGCAAATGGTACTACAGAATTTCTTGAGAATTCAGACAATCCTAAATGACAAGTACAGCTGGTACCAGAACAATGCTTGAAAGAAACAATACACCAGACTACACTCCTTAAGATGACTTAACTTTCAAATATTTTCATATACTTTAAGAAAATAAAAGAAAATTTAATATTAATCACAAATGATTTCAAAGCTGTCTTAAGTTTTATTTTATTGTAAACAAAGACATTTTGTGTAAGATAGAAAGTGAAATCCCAGAGGTTTTAGCTAAAAAAAAGCACCATTTTTATGCATTACTGCTTAAATCTAATGAGAAAACTTCAATATAAATCAAGCTATAAAAATAAAATGTTAACACCTTTTTCTCATATGAAGAAGCCTAGCAGCAGTAAAAAGTGCTGATTAGATAGTTTTGCAAGTGCTAATGAACTTCAGTAAGCATTCTGTTTTTTTCTTTACACAATGACGTGGATGCAAAAACTGCTAATTCTGTGGCAGGAGTTAAAATGTAACTTTACCCAAAAGTAACTGAAAATTCTTCCACAGTGAAAGTAAAACAGCCATGCTTTACAGGCCTATAGTACTTGAATGAACCATGAAACTATGAGAATATAAGTAAGCAAACTCCCAAATGTATCAATGACCAATATAAATCATTGTTCTAAAGATAAACTTTTGAACTTAATATAGATGAACAGTTGTCCTAAAATGGTGAACTGCCAGTTGTTTATCAGTGCTGGGAACGTTCATCCCCCCCTCCACTGCAGAATAGTAAGAGAATATATTTAAAATACATTTAGGTCTGATAAATACCACATGAGCGATCAAGCAAGAAATTTGATACAATCTACTACCAATTTGGCTTTTATGCACATCATGACAGTTTTAAAAACAATTTAAGGGGTTACAAAAAATTCTTCCTAGATTTGAGAAATTTAAAATACTGTTTGCCATGTCTTGCAAAGACCGTAAAATGCTGAATTCTGAGAAAATTAAATTCTAAAAATACTTAAATTGATAAATTAAGGTAATAAGATTTTGTGCACCGTACTTTCACAGTGAAATAATTTTGGGTTAAATAAGAACACACCAATATTTATAGTTACTTTACATGTGAAACGTGTTCCAACAATGAAAAAATTACTGAACCTCTTGCAGTTTTCAGCAAGAAACCTGGTGTGGCGGTGATGCACCACCACAGGCTCCTGAAGGGGAGAGGGTAATCCCTGCGGGCCCCAAACCCTGGAAACAGAACTCTGGCGGGGGTGACTTACCCCCTGCCAGGCAGCCAGCACAGGAACCGTTACGCCGGCTGTTTAATCAGCTGTTTCCTGTGTGGGAAACAGCTGGTATGGCCACTGCGAGAGACTTGAAAAGCCCCACCAGAACGAGGGCAGGGGAGAGAGCCAGAGAGAGAGTGCTGGCGGGCAGCTCGTTAGACGCGCTGAGGCTTCAATGCAGAAGAGGAGTGGCACAGCTTGCGCAGCTCCCGCAGGCTATGTAGGGGAAACTTCGGAGCCCCCAGCAGGAGGCGGAGCAGGGGAAGCCCTCCAGCTCCCTGCTGAAGACCACCTGAGGGAAGCCTTGAAACTCCCTGTAGGGAGCAGGGCAGAGGAAACATTTGAGGCCCCTGGAGGAGGCAGCTCCACAGCCCTCTCCTCCTCAGAGGAGTATTTCTTCTAAAACAGAAAAGAAAATGGGGGGGGGGGGGAAGGAAAAGGGAAATTAAGGAGCCTAGAGAAGGTAGGCTGTGCCGAGAGGGAGAAGAGCCATCTGCGCCCGTGTTGGTGTGAGACCTCACCTGAGGCAAGCCCGCAGGGCCAAAATCCCCTCTCTACGAATATCCACCCAGTTGGTGAGTGGACGGGGTGTAGGGGAGGCGGAGCCCCGTGGAACATCACGCCAAACAAAATCTTGAGTACTGCCACTTGTCGGGAGGCCCTCCCAGGAAGATCTTCACTGAAACCCCTCTCTTCATAACTTAACATCAAAGTCATGGCAGGTGAGTTGAGGGGTAGGGCTATGCACCCAACAGGCTGTACAACACATGAGGACCCAGACATTACACCTGGCTTCTGAAAGTTTTTTCTAGCTAATAAAATGTGTATTTACCTTTCTCAACTTAATTATGAGTAATAAAAATATAACTGATTAACTGGATTAAAAAAACCTTTTTTAAATCGTAATGGGCCAAATCATTGTTATAAATCCTCCTCTTAATGCATTTTCTTGCATATAGTATAACTGACGCATTGATGTCTATTTAAATTGGTGAGAGAGGAAACAGGCTTCCAGATGGAACACCCCACATTTCTTGAAGAGATCCATCTCAACAGAACTGGGCATGTCAACTCAGTAACATTTTATACGGGACATGTCTAGGAAGTGACTGTACAACAGTGCCTTTCACACTTGTAGAGTTAGCAGTCTGCATCCAATTTTGCCCCAGATCCAGGCATGGGCAAAGGGAAGACAGAAACAACGGCATTTTAAAAATGTGCATGTGAAACTCTGCAAACCGGTTCATTCCCACTTGAAGTTTTTTGAGTTCCAATGGGTACTTAATATGCACGGTTTTACATAGTGCATTTAAAACCCTATGAAAGTTAGAAATCTAGATATGATCAAGATAATTTGGCTTACTACAATTATCAATACACAAGAGACTTGATTTTCAAATGTGGACTCCATTGCTGTGAGTGTAATTTTCTACCCAGGAGGAGTTGCACTCATGATTGTGTATGATGTACTAACTACAGATTGTGTGTAAAATATTACAGGTACATATTATTCCTGAAATAAAATTATGCCTGCAGAAATAAGATGAAATAGCCCAAGAAATTAAATCATTCTGAACAAATAAACAGACCATCTACCTATATACAGAATTTTCAATTAAAATTTAAAAAATTAAAATCAGCAGGACTCCACAGGCATATAATTGGCTTTTTCTGTATATATTTGGATGCACTTTTTTTTATTATACACGTTACTATTCACAATATCACCATATACTATCTTAACTTGTTTACAATGTGTATTTTGATCTTAGTCTGAAGGAAAAACAAATGGTTAAAACAATTTAAAGCCATGCTTAATCATAGAAGTTTCTCTACATTTGTGGCCATTTGAATGTGATTTGCAATCATGAAGCCCTGTGAGTGACCGAGGATACTACATAGAAATCAATCCAAGGTCCTCAGTAGCTATCAAGTAAATTCTGGAGACAATGTAAATGTACCTTTAAACAACTCTCATCATAGGGTCATAGAAGTAGGGTCGGAAGGGACCTTATAGATCTTCAAGTCCAACCCCCTGCCAGGGCAGGAGGAAAAACTGGGCTCAAATGATCCCAGCTAGGTAGGCATCAAGCCTCCTCTTAAAAGGCCCCTAGGGTAGGAGCCAGCACCACTTCCCTTGGA
>NW_017728916.1:13733687-13769384 GCF_001723895.1 Crocodylus porosus
TTGAAGCGCATCCTGTTTTTGCTAGCCCACCCCTGTAACCTATCCAAGTCTTCCTGCAGTCTTTCCCTCCCTACTAGTGTGCTCACCTCACCCCAAATTTTGGTATCATCAGTGAATTTAAACAGGGTGCTTTTCACCCTGTTGTCCAAATCGCTGATAAAGAGATTGAACAGTGTGGGCCCAAGGACCGAGCCCTGGGGGACTCCGTTGCCCACTTCTCCCCAGGTCAAATATAACCCATCCACCACCACCCTCTGAGTGCCACCCTTCAGCAAATCTGCAATCCATCTGACTGTGTAGGCATCAACGCCAGTCACCCAATTTCTTAATGAGGATGGGGTGGAAGACGGTGTCAAAGGCCTTGCTGAAGTCCAGAAAGACTACATCCACAGCAACACCTGCATCCAAGGCTTTTGTGACCTGATCATAAAAGGCAATCAGGTTGGTCTGACATGACCTGCCCCTAATGAAACCGTGCTGGGTGCCCTTGAGCATCATCTCTGAGGTCGGCCATCGCAGATGTGCTCCATGATGATCTTCTCAAAGAGCTTCCCTAGGATTGAGGTAAGACTGACAGACCTATAGTTGCCCGGGTCCTCCTTCCTTCCTTTCTTAAAGATGGGGACCACGTTGGCCTCAATCATCCGGAACCTGGCCCGAGCACCATGAGTGCTCATAAAGCTGTGCCAAGGGCCCTGCTAGCTCCCTCAACACTCTGGGGTGGAGAGCATCTAGACCCACTGATTTGAACACGTCCAGCCCCTCCAGAAGCTCTCTAACCCAGTCCTCCCCAACCTGAGGTCTGGAGGTGTTCCCCTCAAGTCCATCTTGCATCACGGTGGGGAAGTCCTGGTCCCTGCCCAAGAAAACAGAGGTGAAGGATTGGTTAAAGAGGTCTGCTTTCTCCTCTGGAGCAACCACCAGATTGCCCAGAGGATCTTGCAGGGGCCCCACATTTTTTGGTGCTTTCTTCATCCTCCCTATTTTTAGAAAAACAAGATGACCCATGAGAAGCAGATGACCCTTGAGAAGCATATGACCTTTCCCTAAGCTTAAAGATAGCCTTTTGCTGACAGTAAGCAAACTTGTTCTGTGTATTTTGTAACTCTGTAACAGCAAGCAAGAACCCCCCCACCCAAAGCTAGTGGAAATTCCCCAAAGATACACATGCCTTATGCCTATGTATACCTATATTTGCATATGTATGACCTGTTAGTGTAAAAGGTGCTACCGAACTCAGATCGGGGAAGCTCTTTGTCTACTAGGCACTGAGTAACCCCTCTGCAGAGCAATAAATCATCTTGCCAACAGTCCCTCATTCTCTGCCTCATTGATCGCGGCTAGGAACGAGCCCAGCAAAAGGGACAAGATCAGTGCTCCTTGGTGTATGAGCACACCCTTCAGTGTATGGGTGCTACACAGTAGTTGATCAAATTTCCCCAACACTATATACTTGAAAAATAGTTCCCCAATCCTGGAGTCATCTGTTTTGCTGGGTTAATCACCATCATAAAGCAGCAACCTTTACCACTTTTAAACCTCAGAGGTTATTAAGGGGACTGGTGATCACCAGGGTACCCTTTACTAGGAACCATGGGACTGCAGAAGCATCTTATCACAGTAGCGGTACAAAGCCCATGATTTGTCTCATATTAATAACAGATTAACATTAATCCATGCATTATGATTTACTCTTCCCTTCCACTGCCAGGAAAGCAGTGACTTTTTTCTATTGTGTATCTGTGGAAACACACAGAATGATACTTCTGAAAAGATAACATTAATGTATTTGTATGCAACATCCTTTATTAAAAAAACAAACAAAAAAAACCCTTTTAGCTCCAATAAATTCTAACCATAGCGATAGAATGATTACACTGCCAAACCACCTATCAAAAATAAAATCCAACTTTGTGGAATGAGCAATACTGTGGAGAAGCATACAGTAAGTGTTCTTCCATATGGGGTTTCTGATTCTGTATCTTAAATTCACAGATCTAGGACAACTGCCATTTGCAGTCTCTGTGTATCTTTAATGAAATACTGTATTCTAAGAAACTTGTATAAAAGTGTTCTATGTTCCATTTCCAGAAATGGCTACAACTGACATTTTTCCTTTGTTTCTCTGGTTTGCTTGCAAGCTAGACTAGCAACCTTACATTGAAGTAAATACATTCTGAAATCCTATGCATTTTTAAAAGCAACTTACTTTAATGATTGGAATGTGTCTATATCCAGAATCTCTGCATACTGCTTATAATACTTTGTTGTAGCCAGCTCTCTCAAATCCATGCCTTAAACACATTATCTCTGCTGATTAAGAACAATCAGTTCTCTATTCATAACCCCTTGAAAATTTCAAAAGTAAGAGGTGTAATCTCATAGCAGTTCATGTGTATGCCAACCAAAATAAAGCTGTTTTTTATTCCGTCTTATTTTGAGGCTGCATTGTACAGATAACGGGGTTTAATATGAGCCACTCATAGTTTAATCTTGCTTTCATGATCAAGAATGTATTAACAACTCATATATGTGTGTGTGTGTATACATATATGTATATACATATATAGTGTTATTTACATGCACACATACCCCCACATACAAAATAAAAGCCGTGGGTGAAAAATAACACACGTGGGGTAACAAATTCATAAAGCAATTCACACAAGAAACTGATGCAATCTAGACAGTCGCCTTAAGATTTCCATGACCATTTAGGCAGAAGACATGGCAGGGTGGCACCTTAGACACTAACTTCTTCAGAAAAAGCTTCTCTAAAGTGCCAACCTACTGCCTGACTTCAGACTAACATGCTTCTCTACATCAAATGACTCTAAAACACTTTGATCCAAGAAAGGATAGACCATCTACGGAAGTAACAGGATAGTTCGTGTACACTGACCAGCAAAATTTGATGCTTATTACAGTGTTGTTAAAGGAAGCTATTAATATGAATTGATGTAGATGGTTACAGTGAACTAGACATCTACCGACTATGAATAAGAGTGAAACCAAAGATTTATTTTCTTCAAGCTGGCAACTTGCCATTGGATGGCAATGAATTTTGGCAGGTATCAATTTGAGTCACATTTCAACAAGTGAGCCCACATATATTACACATACACGTGCAGACACACAGATGTATATAGATGGATAAATACAGACCCATCTATCTGTATAAAAAGGCCCATAAACTACCATTAAACCTTTTATTCCTTAGCATTGAACCTGATCAGCTGTAACGGCCTGTAAAATACTGCCCACATTTTTTAGCAAATTAACATTTGAGTCCACTGAAAAAATATTTACCTATATAAATTGCTTGATGGGAAAAAACTGACTTTTAAATAAAACACTAAGTAAAAAAAAGGCAAGGATGAAATTAGGAGAAAAACATCTAATCATGGAGAAAAAGTCTGCAAATAACCACAAACAAACCCCTCAGTTCTTTGTTTGCATGCATTTATGATCAACTTAAGAAACCACACACCAGAAAGAAATGGCATAAAAACCCCTTCATCATATTGTAAATACTACCTTCTGTGAAGAAGGATGGCTGGATTAGCAAATGCTGCTTGCAAATGAATCTCATGAGTAACAAACCTGACATCCTGAGGGCTAAGGAATAAACAACAAAATGGAATGGAATCAAGGGGAAAGTCAGCACAAGGCCGGAAAATAGCCATAGGAAGTTTTGCTCAAATATCCATTGGCTACTATTCATCCTTAATATAGAGCCAATGAAAATACTTAGGGTAGGGATGATACTTGACACTGTCTATGAAGAACAAAGCAACTCTTGAGTTCCATGGTTTAATGTTAATGGCATGAGGTTTTCTTAATACAGTCAACATAAGAATATACATAAATTTAATGATAACAAGTATAATATTTAATAGAAAATAAAACTGATTGAACTCTTGAGATAATCCATGTATTTTGTTTTTGTTTAGTCTGACCTGTACTTAGACCCAGTTTCTTTATGACTTGAAAAAAGTTCTTGTTTGGGATAATATAAAGAGCTCCAAGATGCAACAAGAAAGAAAGTGCAATCTTTTTATTCTTCAACTGAAACAAAGCATTACACTGATAGGCACAGCTTTCTGTATCTTTTGCTGCATAAACACTTATACAGCAAAGTACATGGGACATGTGCACACATTCCTCCTATCAAAATTAATGGAACAAATGGAAACATGTAGAGGATAGTAGTGATCCTCCTTATGGCTGGTCTCCAAATATTTGCACTTGTGAGATTCACAGTTCTGTATCAGAAAAGTTGCAAACATCTTAAGCAAAACAAGATCAATTTATACATTTCAGTAGTATTAAAAATGTGCTAGAAAATATTTTTAACAATCTAGTTTAAGTATATAAGAATATACAGTATTTTCTCATACACTACATGCATCTTTTCCTTCAAAAACAGCCCCCTGCCCCAAAAAATTGGAGTGTGCATTAAGCCAGAAAGCTGATTTTTTACTCAGGCTAAAGGAACTAGGGCTGTGCGAAGCTTCAGGTGCTGATTTGATTCGGAGGAGATTTGGCCTGATTTGGCAGCCGAATCTCCGAATCCAAATCAGGAGACCAATAAAAAGGTCTGAATTGATTCAAAGCTCTCCAAATCGATTCAGAAAAGATTCAGAGACCTTTGGGCAGTGCCCGCTTGCCCCCACAGGGAGCTGGACCATGCTGGTAAGTAGGAGGTGGAGGAGAAGAGGCTGGAGAAGAGGGGAGGGGACCATGAGAGGACCCCTGCCCCCACATTCCCTGCCTGCTCCCCTATCCCCGCTGAGTGCTCCCCGTCCCCCGCCTGGTCTCCCAGCCCCACCCAGCCCCAGCCCCTGCCCCCAGTTCTAAAAAAAAAAAAAAAAAAAGCTTCCACTCACTGGCTGTTGCAGTGGCTGTCAGGACTTCTGGGGGTTCATGGCAGAGCCCCCATGCAGCACAGGACAGTGAGAGGCAGCAGGGACTGTCTCCCCGCCTGGCAGCAGCCCATAAGTGGGGGTTCTTTTTTTTGTTTCTTTTTGTAACAGCTGGGGCTGGGAGAGTGGGCGGGAGATTGGGACTCATGACAAAACCCCCCACCCATCATGGGGCAGTGGGGATCCATCCTGGTGAGAGCCAGTGAGCCTAGGACTTTTCTTTCTTTCTTTCTTTCTTTTTTTAAAGAACCAGGAGTTGAGGCTGGGCAGAACAGTATGTGGACTGTACTAGATTGCTATGGATCCAGGCATTTTTTTTATGCTCCGCTTCAGCCACTTCACTAGTGCCCGCACCTCTGGTGAAAGTGGCTTGCCGCAGCCAGGAACACCGATCCCCTGGAACTTCTCTATTTGGTTTTCAAGCTCCTTGATTATGAGGATCACCTAGCTAAGAAGGGCATTGCCAGCACTGAGTGTCTCCGTGACATTAAGGACTGGCTTGAGAACCACCAAGATCTGGGAGATGGTATCCCACTCCTCTTTGATAATGGGGCTGTTGAGCCCAATCTGCCTGAATAAGATCACCTCATGTATGGCCTTCTGTTGCTCCACCAGCCTTTCCAGCATCAGTTATGTGGAGTTCCACTGAGTCTCCATATGCTGCATGATTTTGTGCTTCAGGATGCTCAGCTCTTCCTGTTTTTCTCGCAACATCTTGCCCCCCTTGATACTGTGGTGGAAGTAGCCTCCAATCTTCCTGCATTTTGAAATCAGCTGGGTGGTTGTGATGGTACCATCACTGGCAGCCGTCCCGCTCCAAGGCATCCCTATGAGGTGGAATTTGTGTGCCACACAGTGGATGACAAGGAAGCTGGCATCACAAACTGCCTTGACACTATTGGCCCCATTGTTGGGGACCATGAACGCATGGGTGAGCTCACCCTGCTCAACGAGCCACGCCTGCACCATGTGCTTCATGGCCACCGTGGTCTCCCTTGCTGTGTGGGACTCAAGCACCTCCACTTGAAGGAGAACCATCCAATGGCCTGACTGATCCCACCAGTGTCCTGTGAGGGAGAGGTAGGCATGATTTCTACTCCAGATGCTCCTGACGTCTGAGGTGAAGTGCAGAGCTACCTGCAGACCTGCTTTGCATAGCTCCTCCCTCAAGTACTCCCTGCACGCCTCATACAGGGAGAGCACCACTGTCCTGCTAAAGCGGTGTGTGCTTGGTAGTATGGGGCCATGAGCGCCATGAGCCACATGAAACCTGGCCGCTCAACTAAGGAGAAGGGCTGCCCATCCAGAGCAAGCATTGCCCCAATGCTCTGGGTGACCTCTCTCACCCTTTCAATGCACCCCCCCTTTGTCTGCAGCTTTTCTCCACCAATCCTGCCTCTGCTTTGTAGGGACGGGGTTTTGAAGCAAGAGGGGGACTTCCCTTTGGGCATGCTCCCACTAGTGCCAGGCTGAGGAGGAGCAAGGGCAAGGGGGTACTGCCTCCTGAGATGCAGCAGCATTGCCGTGGTGATGAAGCATTTAACCTCCTGGCTTCAGCTGATCTGCCTTCAGCAGTGCTGGCAGATAGCATACTTGGGATCATCTGCCACCTCAAAATGATCCCACACTACACTACCCCCCCCCCCGCGTTTCTGGGTTGAGGGTGGGGATCCTGCCTTATCCCCCTCCTCAGCAGGCAGAGGCACAGAGGAAGCTGAGCCACCTACCCCCACAGCCTCCTCTGAGGTGCCTTCTGCAGAAGGAGAATTGGCTATAGGTGAACTTTGAGGGATGAGGAGCACAGGTACTGCTCTCAGCTCCTTGCTCACACTGGCAGCAGAAGACTCATGGCTGCCAGGAAAGAGGATGTGTCTATGTTTGGAGGGGGCAACTTGAAACTCTCCTCCTTACTCCCTCTAGCCCCTCTCCCTCCCCTGCCCAAAGACCTGGCACCTACCTTTCCAGCATACTTCATATTAAAATTTAGTGTGCTGGAAAGTAAGTGTGTGTGTGTGTGTGTGTGTGTGTGCAACTGTAATCTCTCTTCTCTCTGTTTAACTATCTTTTCTTCTTCTCTGATATTGTATGTGTGCGTAACTAATATGTCTTCTTCTCTGTTTATTGAATATGTGTGTTTGTGTGTAACGTATGTGCTTTCCTGCATAGTGATGGATCACACTGCCAGGGAAAACACAGCTTTCTTTTTAAAAATGTGAGGAAAAAATAAAAATAAGAGGTTTTTGGGATAAGAATAAGTAGAAAGAAATGGATTGGATAGCGATAAGTAGAGGGATTCTAGGCAAGGGTAATTAGTAAGCTATATCTAATCCTTTCCAAGAAGACAGACTAGTAGGAGGCTGACTAGGAAGCCAAGCCAGTTCAGTAGTACCTTTCAGATGCTGTTGCTCAGGTAGAAACAGCTCACAAAAGGGACAGAAAAGCTGCAGACAGAGGCTTATATGCTGTTTCTATGTCCCTCCCTACACAGCACTGTGATTGGAAGGGGACTCAGGGAAAGATCACAGTCACTGGCCAGCTAGAGATGTCAGTATTCTCTCCCCCAGCCCCACTTCCCCTCCCACTTCTCAGTTTCTGTTCTTCTGTAAGACTGCCTTCTGAATCTCCAAATCTCTGAATCTTTTTCTGAATCTTTTCTGAATTGATTTAGAGGGTTCTTTTCTCCCAATTCAATTCAGTTTCAGTGATTCAGCCTCTGAATCGGGTCTAATCTTTTCTGAATTGAATCGGTGACAAAAGCTTCGCACACCTCTCCTAGTTATCATCTCCGCCCCCCTCTGGCCTCTACACCCTTGTTGGGGTTTCACCATTCAGAGCCTTAGCCCCTATTCTCTGTCTGGGCACCTCTTAGTCTAGGTCCACTATGTTGGACTGCAGCTCATGTTCTTCATCCTCCTGCCTTGCCTAACTTGATGCAGCCTCATGGCCCTCCACCCTGCTTGGGCACTGGGTCCCCTGGCCCCATCTACACCCTGCTCAGGCACTGGGCCCCATCTCTGCCCTGCTTGGGCCTCCTCCACCCCGACAGTTCCAACCCAAACCACTGGTCATAAAGCATAACATAAAGATAGGTTAGTGCCTTAACTAAAACCTCCCCACACTGGGTAAGCCAACATTATAAAGAAAAAGCCAGGCTCTCCCTTTAATGCAGGGAACCTCATTTGGGCAGCCCTCTGAACAGCAAAACAAAAAAGGGTGTCACTTTAAACAAGCAGAATCTTCCCCACTCTGAGCAAACAAGTCTACCTCTTGGCAGTCCCCAACCACCCCTCACACCACACTGCTTCTGAGAGTCTAGGCCCCAGCCTGAGTTTCATGGCAGTCACTTTTCCTACCCTAGAGAGGAGAAATCTCCAGCTGCTGCTCCCCACTCCCCTTGCAAAGCTTCACTCCCTGTCTCCTCTGCCTCAAGCATGCTCTTATCTAGTCCTCTTTGTTAGCAGATCTGGGACTGGTGAGGCACTGGCCCTAAGAAGTTTGTCAGAGTTATGATCCTACTACCCTCCCTGCAACTGCCTAAGTTTACAGTCTACAGTCCTCATCTTGGCTACTTGTTTGCCTAAACAGCAGCTGTCTTGTTGAGTTTTTCCCTTTTCTGTAACAGGAGCCTCTGACTCTCTGTTCCACACCTTCTCCATTACAGGCATCTTACATTTACCTGTCTAGTTGTGCAATTACCTTGAGACCAGTTACATGTGCAAAGTAGCTGTCACATGGGGGAGACTTGTTTGCTCAGAGTGGGGAAGATTCTGCTCGTTTAAAGTAACAGCTTTTTTCTTTTGCTGTTTACAGGGCTACCCAACCGGCTATAAATTTAGACCATGAAAATATGTACCAACTTTATAGCTGGTTTTGATCAAGCTTTAATGTGCATGTGTAGCAGTGTCCCCCATGTGACTGGGAGCCCCATTAGCTGACAGGCTCCCAGCTGCAGTGGTGCACCATGCCCAGCATGAAACCCCTAAGCCCTGGGCATCATGGCAGCCATGATCCCCAGGGTTCAGGGATGCATGAAACCTCTAGGCCCACACAGGGCTCTCAGTTCTGAATGGGTCTCATGTACAACTGGGACCCAGACAGCCCACACCTAATGGGGTTCTGGGTTATGGCTGCACCTCATGTGTCCTGTGTGGTGCCCAGAGCCTCATCAGGTCCCAGCTGCATGTGGTCCCCATAGCCGAAAGCCCTCTCAGCAAAGGGTACCACCAGCCATGGGAACCTGGTTCCTGCCAATGCAAGGCAAGCCCAGGATTAGGGTCCCCCTAAAACAGCAATAAGATGTGACTGGATCTAATCCACAGTCCCACAATTGCACCTCCTGCCATGCACTTGTGCCATGGTAGGATGGGTGATTGTGTGGATCAAGCATTAGATCCAATTGCACCTTTATCTACATATGTAGAAGAGACCTATTACTATGCACAACTGATAGACTGTTCCGGAGAATTATAACAGCAATAATGTCCCATGTCAGGACAGCGGTGCATTAAAGGTTTTCTCTTTAGTAGAAAATGAAGTTATATTAAGATTAATTTTAGCATTCAGTAACTAACACACTTGATGCAACTTCACAGACAGGATAGAGTAGAATCATCTTAAACACTGTGCCAACTGACTAGGAAGTAAATCTCAAGAAAGCATAAAGTTAACCCTCATCCCCTGATACAACATTAACTGTGACTTTCCCATATCTTCACAAATTGCAAAATCATGCTAATATCATAAGAGTATATTCAACACCTCCATGATTACATTAAAAAACATACAATTCTCTAATGTCCTGACTTCTGGGGGCAGCACTGAAAACCAAGAACGCTTTCATCTTGATCTGTGCTAGAAAACCCTTCAGCATTCACGTAGCAATGCACAGGGTAGCCATGACAGGCTGGCCCAGACTGCCTTGCAGGCTGTCTCTCCCTGCAGCATGAGGAGATTGCGAAGGGGGTATGTTCTGCTCCCTGCTTGTCTGGAGCACAAAAGTCTAGCCTGAGCAACACTGTCTGCCAGGAATGTTGCTGAGGGGCAGAAAACAAAGCACCCTGGGATGCTTGAGGACTGTGCTGCAGCTTCTTTCTGAAGGGTAAGTTGTGCAGACATTCACCCTTGCAGAAGAAACATTCCCAGGAGTGATTTAACTGTGGCTGTTTCCAGGTTATTTTCCTCCTGGCCATCAGGAGACTATGGGTTCCAAAACTGGGCCCACAACTGATAGTTTGATCTCACCTTAAGGCAACACGTTACCTAATAAGATCAGGAGATAACTTCTCTGGAAAAGTGTAACTTTGCTATCATAGGTAGAATACTTAGCACATGTTACCCTGTTCAAATGCTCGGACATTAGCGTTTTAACTATGGTTAACATACGTGTATGGCTAAGTATGTGTAACAACTCCCAGAGATATCTTGACCACATGAGAGTAGGGAAAAAGATGTGCACAGGTTGAGGTCCTCTCTAAACCACCTAAAATATGCATTTTTACTAGGTTTCAGCATGAGCAAGTCAGGAGTATGTGGATGGGACTTGTTTCTTGGTGGCAGTCCTGAGCTCAAAGTGCAACATCGCCCAACAAGCCCCAGAAACTCAAAAGCATGCAAATTCTGTTTTATTTCCCTGTTCCTCCATCTGCATGTTCAGCTCATGAAAGGACACATTGAATCTTAGAAGATGACAGAGCAAAATACCAGACATATTACGCACACCTTATACCACCCACAGGTAATAAGAAGAGATTGAATAAGAGCTTGAGAAGTTTGAATATGTATGGTTTAAACAAAGAAATAGAACTTCAGTATCTGAAGTATCCAAATTAAGATCATTACAAAACACTAATGGAAAACGTTGGTCACCTTCTTGAAATTATGATAGGGGTACACTGTTAGAAGGTAAGTTCAATTGTAGAACCTGCATTTAATTTAATATACATTTTTCACTTGTGAAGGTTTGTTATTGTCTACACTGTGTTGTCTACACCTTTCAAGAATGCCCAACATTCACCTGCTGAATAAAATCTTCTACGGTGAACTGTCAAATGGAGTACACACTCGCAGTGCACCAAAGTGGCACAAGGACACCGTAAAGGTATTTCTAAAGAGTTTCAGAATCAACTTGGAGTCACAGGAGCAAATTGCTCATGACCATCCATCCTGGAAGTCATCAATCCAGAATGAAGCACTGGCCTTCAAACAGTAATGTACAACAAGTAATGAAGAAATGCATGGCCAGGAAAAGAAAAACCTCTCATACCCAGTCCTCATCATTTTCCTCCCCCTGCTGCAGCAGATTGTTCAAGGCAAAGATCGGGCTTATAAGTAACCTATGTACGCAGGCAACCTAGCCTCCACCCTGCTCCTTTCTCTTTCCTCTTTTCCTCCTTTTCTCTCTTCTCCCTCCCTGTTTCTTTTCCACTTCTTTTCTTTCTTCTTTTCCCCCGCCCCCCCGTTCCCCACTGTTGGATGCGGTTGTCTTCACCCATGAAGGACAACAACACACTGTGTTGTGAAGAATTATGTTTTAATGCCATCTAGGTCAGGAGTAAAGTTGCAATTGAATTTCAAGTCCAAACAGTTTACAGAGCTCATGCAATAATATATTAACTTAATTATGACCCACATAAAAATCAGTGATTTTCCTGCCAAGGTTTTATTACAGCATTTTCTACCTATTTCTTTATATACACCACATACATGCATGCATGTAATAAAAATATAATGGTATATATATATATATATATATATATATATAAAGAAATGTGGTTGGGAAAAGAAAGGGGTTTTTTGCTACTATTTAGTTGGTTTAATAAAAGATATCGCCTTGGACCCAAGGGCATTGGAAAAAGAATACATTTATAAGATCAAATGCATCCTCCTATGTTCCATCTTTAAGTACTTATACAAAACATCACAATGGACTCTGTATATAACTATAGGTGCTTTCTAAGATTCTATTCAAATTTAGCCCCTTACTAATAGAAAAAGAAATCATGTATAGAAAATGCATGTGATATTCTCTTTGATGTCTTTACTTATTTGTAGCAAGTATATTAAAAATGTGGAATGACATAGGCATTAAACCAGGTTAATATAAACCTATGTAGAGAGGTTTTACTACTATCTTTTTCAATATGTCATGATGCTGCTTGAACTGATGATTCCAAATTATTTTCCTATAACATTTACAGTTCAATAAAATAGACAATTTCTGTTTACAAACTTGTCTAAAGATGTCTTACAACTTTAAATATAAATAAATGTTTAAATAAATGATAAGGGAGTGCAATCTTTATCTCTGGATTTTAATTGGAGGTTTATACTGCACCTGTTATAATACAATCTATCCTGTTTTATCCAGTCCTCCCCAAAAAAACAAAACAAAACATAACAAACAAGAAAATCCCTCACGTAAAACTACTTAGATTTAAATCTTTGAAACAATAACCCTCCCCCAAACTAAAGAAACAAACACTGATTTTATGTAGGTTTGAAATTCAGATTGAACTCAGTTTTAGTGGTGGTCACAATTAACTGTAATCACTATTCCTACACAAATTAGGCAAGACCATGAAAGACATAATAGTCAAGAATACACAAAGAGAAAACGTAGAAAGAATAATGTACTTCTAGTGTACCTGCCCTGGGGAGCAATTATGTACAAATATGTTTAAATGAATAAAAAAAGTTAAAGAAAACATTTGAAATGCAGGTATTATAACCAAACCAAATATTAATGTCCTGGTTTTGAAAATTCACTTTGCATAATGTTTTAATATTAATTAAATGTGATTTGTTTCAAGAAACTAAAACTTGCAATTACATGACATGCTTTCAACAATAACAAGAACCACCAGGCCTAGTGAAAGAACAGTGAGGCCTCCTCTACTGGACAAGTTATACTGGCTTTGGAGTATACAGTGACATGATGCAACTTACAACAGATTTGTTTGCCCTAAATCTTTCATAGGAATTACAAGCATTTTAGCTCTCTTTTGATCATACAGTCTCCCCATTTCATTTGGATTTAATTAGCAGAAGTTTATCTGGGTTGTCATGTATGTCCTATTTTAACAAGGCTGAATAAGCAGACCTGATAGACACTTAAGAGAGATAAATACATTTCTACAGAGTTTGCTTCTAATCTTCCCTAAAGTTTTCTTAGAGCAGCAGTGATATAAAGTCTTTATTCCTTTTTGTTCCTAATGTTCTGCTCCTAACATACCAAACAACTTATTTTGTTTCTGAGTACAAGTGAGCTCAAGTTTCAGGGTGCTGAAATAAAGTATGAGAAATGATGCAGTCATACATAAATGTAGACTGGATTCTTACAAACAATAAGAAATATTTATTGCAAAGAAGTGTTACTACGTGGCCATATCTTAGTATCCACAAATTGAAACACAAGTGTTATAGAATGAAAAAAATAATATTTTCAAAATAACACTAGTTTGACCGCCCTGCAGGCATGTGTGGTCTCTGGTGCTGCAAACCTCTTTGTGACATCCCAAAACTGAATGTGTTGTACATTAAACCATGCATGGCACTGCTAATTAGCAGTACTAGGGCAAAATTTGCTACTGGCATTTGCTAATGATTCCCTACTGGCTAGCCCTGCACTGAGGCACTTTGTGCCCCAGCCAGCCCCGCCGCAGCACACGGAGCAGTGGGACAATGTGTCCTGCTGTAAACCGCACAAGCAACGGCCCGCATTGCAGCATAAAATAGTGACATAAATTTGTGCCCCTACTATTTGTGCTGCTGCAAACGCATGCCCCTGTGTCTAAAATATATTTTGCAATCTAGGGTTGTAGTGTTAAATGCATATCATGCTATATAGTATATGCAATATAACCAACACTTATTTTCCATATTTCCTGATTATTAAGTCTCTAATACTGAGTTATACAATACTGTGCTTCAATTGAGGGCTTATCATTCTATGCACTGACCACACACATAGGAATAGGCTGGCTTGCTCAAGAGCATACCATATAAATAGATTAAATAAAGATGATGGGAGAAATAAAGAATTCTCTGAAATATGGGCCTCATCCAACACACACTGATTCCTATATCTAAAACTCAGTATGCACGCAACTGATTTTAAGATCACGGCATTACAGAGAAACATATGTAACTACAGGCATGCACACACATAACTGTCTCTCTCTCTAGATCTATACATATCCAGAACAGAAAAAACCTAGGGAAAAATATCAAACTAATCATTTGGTCAGGTGCTCTATGATTATATATCTATTTATCTTACAACACTGTCTAGGAATTCAAACAGACATGGGGTATATATTTGCCTAAACCTTTTAAAAATACTCTAAAGCCTGAGAGAAAGAATCACGTCCCTATTTCTCAAAATGGAATTTTTGCAAGTTGAGTATACAACAGGAAGAAGATACCATTGAAATCTAAATAAAACCTCAACCAAGCATTCAGTTTTATGAAAGCTATAATTTCAGTGCCATAAATACATTATTTGCATATTAGGTCAGAACATAAAGAACACCACAACTTGCCTTTCTGAATATGGATCAAATCACAAGCTGCTGTTGTAATACCTCCATTTATCTCCACAAAGCAAACTGAGGTATACTTTCCCTCACCTAAATCAGTAAAGCTAATTTTGCTCAATGGGTGAGCTGTTTTGGAGATAACGATCTAATATGTAATGCCATATTTTGTTTGCTTTCTTTTTCATTATTTTGTTAACAGACACCCTGGGGGAGCTTGTAGGCAATTTGTTCTCCTCCATCACCAACCTCTCTCCATTAAATTCATGTGTTCTATATTATGTTCCCCAATATATTAGCCCACACTTTTCTAGTCTCAATCTTATTTCATTGTTTCCTCCTTATACCTCTACACTCCCTAGATCCCTTTGTATTATTTCGCTGTCCTCACTGGTGTTTGCATTATCTACCAATTTATTATCTGTGAATTTAATTGATGTGCTGTTCATCTTTTCTTTAGATCATTCATAAAAGCTGTTAAATAAAAGTGGACCTTCAACCAGTCCCTGAAGTACCTCACTAAATACATTACAGTGCTAAATATATTGCTGTTTATCACCATCCTTTGTTTATGCCCGTATGGTAGATTGCAGTCCATTAAGCAGTCTTCATATCCAAGCAAAATTAATTTTTTTCAATCCATTAGTAAAGCATTGCATGGATGCCTTACTCTACTGGTCTTTCTCTATTGGTGTTACATCTATTGTATTTTATTCATAAAGAAATGGAATGATTCCTATCTCCCTACCCATTATATGGAATCGGGTGGAGTTCCACTTTAATTAAGGAACATGCATATACAGAAATGAGCAAAAAATAGAGAGGATAATGCAGAGATGAATAAAAAGTGAAGTAGGACATTGGAAAAAATGGCAAAAAAACAGCAAGAATGTAGCAAAATACTGTTTAATATTCTAATTGGGACAGAAATATAACATTTCACATTTTAAAGTCTTGGTCTTAATTAATTTTCAAGTTACTCAGCCAGTTTTACCAAAAATAGAGAGTATAACACGAACAGAGCATAGCAAACATCTTACATAAGAACTTTTTTCTATTTGGTGCACAGTGGAAATATACTTTCACTCTAGGTTTAATGTTTACTGTATGTAACAGACGGAAATACCCCTGTCAAAGGTCAAATTTCCTCTATATGGTGTGGGTGCAGAAAGTTAAAGGCCAGGAAGACTTATGAGCCATTTTGTTGGTGAAAAAAGAAAGAGAGCACATCTTGCTCATATACCTGCAAATATTTTGGGAAACAACAGCCAACAAACGGTCAAGGGCCTTTAGGGTCAGGATATCAAAGGTGTTCAAGCAGAGGCCCATTATGTCTGCAGTGCACCGCAGGTCCCATAATATGCTCCTATAACTTTTTTAACAGAAGTTTCTCTAAATAACCAAACTTGGAGTGATGTTTAATATAGAAAACAGGCTGGTCATCACCTCTAAATGTGTTTCAACATGCCACTATAGTGCATAAACCCTGAAGAATTAAACATGCTCCAAAATGGAAAAATGTGTGGCAAGCTAATTTCCACTGTTTTTTTCCTACTCTCTGCTCACAGAGGGATGGTTTAATGGAGGGGGACCATATGGTTCCCCCTCCATTAAATCTTATGCTCTCAAGTCAACAGGAGGCTGGTACTTGGCCATGAAAAAAATTACAGCAATTCTCGTAACACAGAGGTTCTAATAAAAATGTGTTTGATTAGGATACAGTGATTTATCCTCCTTTAGCGAGCGTCATCCCTCAATTTGTGGGTGGTGAACACGGAAGCACTTCCTACCATCACAAATAGGTAGATAGGATATTTTTTTTAAGATCACAGCAGTTCTACACTCATAATGACAAGGTTTCAACTAACACGTATACCCAAAATATAAAAACATTCTGATGAAGAGCTTACCAGAAAAGGCAAATGTGTTTGTAAATAAAAAAGTGGCAAGTGATGCGTTGCAGTCTGATTTTGCCATCATGTTTTAAAAAGAATGCGATTCTGTGGGAGACGTATTAACATTCATAATTAAAATGTATTACTTGTATTAAAATTCAAACGTATTAAAATGTATATGCACGTGCATGCATGCACATGTACACAGGCAAGCACTCACACACGTGCATGCATACAGAATTCTGAGGTATCAAATTAGAAGCCTATGTATTTCTATCTTGATCTAAAAGTGGAACAGTTCTATCAGGTAGACAAAATGGCCACTGTTTTATTAAGTCCATTTCAAAAAGCAATTTTTGCAAAGGTCCAGAATAGTAAATATGTTGGACAGGACATCTGCCAAAATACACATGCAGCAGGGAAAGCACAGGCTTAAATTTTATCTCTTAACAGCCATGGTAATTCCTCATTTCTCACTCCCAAGAAAGACTCAACAAATGACATTTCGTGTAGCACCAGAGTCCAAGTATCTCAAAGCACTTTTTGAGGGGAGGAAGGGGGCATTACCACCCCCATTTATATGGGAGGCATATTAGACAATGAAAGGATTCAGTGGCTGTTACAAAAGACTGGGCCAGTACTCAAATCCAATAACCTTGTCTTGGAATTTGCCTCAGTATGGTAATCCGGTTGTGAGACTAGGTACGACAGTTTTTTGGACAGGGTTCATAACTCTGAGATGCTATTAACTTGGAACAAAGAAATTACATTGAAAAAAGAAAAAAAGTATTTATTATATTTATAATGACTTATCCCTGAATTTTAATAAAATAACAATAGTTTAATAAAGGAAAAACAGATTACATTTATGTATTAATTCTCCTGTTTTCTGTTCCGATAACTTGGCTGGTGGGATTTCCTGTCTACATAGATCCATCTTATCAGGACTTGAGATGCAGGAACTGCAATCACAATACATTAAATAACGTGTTTTGATCATTGTGAGAAAAACTTATCTGGTGAAGCTGGGAGCTGGTAGGATGGTGCTCAAGAGAGTGGAGCTGGCGAAAGTGAAACTGCGGCAGGCGGAGCCGCCGCAACACTTGAAAGAGGAAAAAAGCAGAGGAGTCAGAGGAGCCGGGAATGGCTCACATGTCGGCTTGGACCTGCTTTATTCAAGTATGCCGGGGCCGATTGGCTGGCTGTGTGCCTGGAGCTGGGCCAAAAAGCCAGGCAGAACTCCAACTAGGGGGACCAGAAGTGAAGTCCCTAGCACAGCAGGAGGAGCAGGACAGAAGCTCCTCCGGGGAAGCCCTGGTGGGCACCCCAGGAAGGGGTCGCCCCAGGGCCATTGTAGACAGACAGCCTCAACCGGAGGCACTGTCCACAGGGCCACTGTGGATGGCTGAGACCTCCAGCGAAGACTGGAGCCTGGTGGAACCCAGTGGAACGGCAGATCAGCTGTAACCAACAAAGAACCAACTATGACCTCCGAAGAGGAGCAAGGCATCCCAGAGCAGGGTGGTGTCAAATGTGGACATAATATAGCCAAAGAAAGAGGACCACCAGAGATCCAGAGATGCCTACAAGGAAAAGCAGTGTTGCTACCGTCATCAGACCCAGTGGGCTAGAGGGGAAAGAGAGGCCAGAACACCACCCTCGATGACAAACGATTCCATCACGGTTGGCAGTAGGCAGGGTGTAGGGGAGGCAGAGCCCCACGAAAGAGCCATGAAGGAAGTGACCCGAGGGGAAGCACCAAGGGAAGCAGGACCAAAACATCATCCTCCCAAGTGAAACAAACCAATCATCAAAGACATGGCAGGTGAGGCTCCTACTGCATCACCCTAAAGTCACCCAGAGACTGACTCATTCGTTCCGAAGAAGTCGTGGCCAAGCTTAAGCGGAAGTCGCATGCATGGCATCTAGTAGACACAGGAGATTACAATCATACTAAATTCATATTGAAAGGCTGAGTGCTTAGATTAAGCAATTTTTAAACATAATCTTTTATTTTTAAAAACAAAAGTCAGTTTTGATTTTAATAATGTACGAACAAATACCAATGATGTTTTTTAAAGGACTTTGAGTTGGTGTATATTTTTACAGCTTAATTTTAATTTGGGCACTCTACCATTTAGATATACAAATATTGATTACATTCTTAAATTAGGTGTTTAAATTATATCATTTGCACCCTTGTGGTTATTAACTTCTGGACCCTCTTAATTGTGGGTGTAATTAGCTTTCTATTTTCTTCAAACAGTTTAAGGTTACTCCCAAACCAGTAAAAGTGACTACATTTTATTCAGGAACCTTGTCCTTGATTAAGAAGATTATGTATGGTAATGAAAATCTGAAATAAAAAATTTAAGGGGTGAACTTAAAAGTAAAAAAAAAAAAATTCTTAAAGTTCTTTTTATATTTATTACTTATACTAAGCTCAAGAACTTTACAGCTATGTCAACACATCACATTTGCACAAATTTAACTGAAATTGTTTTCATACACCTTTCCCTACACTTGCTTAGCTGTGCGTAGACATTCCTCTATTTGATATCACTCATACATGCACACATAACTAATATTAATTTACTTATAGCAAAAGTTAACTTGATATCAAACAAGTTAAAAATGAAAAAAAATGTCTACATAAAAAGTTACACTGCTTTAAATTATACACTTCTAAAGCAAACTTAAATTCATTCAGATTTGAATGTAGACAGTGCCCTAGAGCAGGGGTGGCCAAGTTGTGTCAAACAGCCTATGTGTGTGGCATGCAGCAAATTGGAGAAGGGACATCAGGTTGGGAAAAAAGCAGAGCAGCAGACAGAACAGAAAATGACTTAATTTGTGGTCTGAGGCTTAATTTGTGGCACTCCTGCCAAAAGATTGGCTTCCACTGCCTTAGTACTCTGCCAGGGCATTTAAGATCACACAAAAGTATAGCGTAATTTTTTACTATTCACAAATTTAATTTTCAGAAACCGTCCTTCATTATAAAGGGCTTGCCATTCCTCTTCATGAGAGCACACAGACATAAAAGAAGGTAGAAGGCAGAGACTAACTTGTTTAGAAATGCATAAGCTTTCTGAGGTGACAGCATCACATGAAGTAGACTGTCAGCTAAAAAAGTTCATGCCTTTCTGAATTAGTCTCAAAGGTGCACCCCCTTCCCTGCCCTCTGTCTGGCTTCAGAATAACATGGCTATCTACCTCTGTCTATAAAATGATAAAGACTCAGCAGTCCCTGCAAAGATCTGGAGTTCATCTAGATGTATCGTTCTTGTTGCTATTGTTATTATTATTATAGATTTCAGGTTAAAAAGTTTAATATAAAAGAGAAACTCTTCAATTAATTAATAAGCTATGAAGAAAAGCTGCAGGACAGATGGCAAAGCTGATTAATATTTACTACATAAACTAACTAGGACCCAGCTGGTGAATCCATAAGAATCCCTAGACAGTCTTCTTGACAAAGAGAATTCTGAAATCTTTTTAGATTCACAATGCATACAAAGTCAGGTGAAACAGTCAATACTTGACAAGTTAATTTATATTTCAAATCAAGTATAGGTACAGTCCAAATGTCAGGTTCTTACAGGGCAAAATTAATTTTTACATGTGAATGTTTCAACTGATCCATTCAACTTCTCAAGTAGATAGATATTGAAAACTTTCTCTTCCTTTGTAGATTAGCTGTGTTTTCCACCCTGTAAACAGGCCATTTCTTTATTATGCTACAGCATCCTTAACCCACTATAAAAAGATGAGTCAAGAAAAAAGATGGTTACGTTAAAAAAAGTGAGCAAAGATCAGATGTAATGTGCATTGTTTTGGCCCAAATAATTTTTTTGCCATTTTTGCCAAAAGCCCTGAAATTCAGTTATTTTTCTTTAGAAGAATAACTAAAATTGATTTTATGTTTTACTACTTATGTTTATTTAAAAATATATTCTGCTGAAAATGGCTTTAAAAACCTTGTTACACACTACCTTGTGACATTCTGAATTTAAGTGTTCTTTTGAAACACAATCGTATTAAATGAAAATTATTTCCTCTGAATTTCTACTTGTATGGTCCATCATTCATAAATTATTTCTCTCTAATTTTCCACTATTTCTATTCCTGGAATTTGGTAATGTACAACATAAAAAAAGCAAAGCTTATACTATTTCAATGTCAAATGATCAAGTGGGAACTCAATTAATTGACACAAAGTGTAGCTATTTATAAGGCCAATATTTTGTCAAAATTACAGCTAAAAAATGAAGACAAATCAGAGTTAAAAATAATGTCTACAATAAGAATGTATAATATTAATGGAAGGTAATATATGAAACACGGTCTGTTAAAAGCATTGCACAATCTTCATCAAGGGTGGCCTGTAGTAAAAGTGATGAGTGTTTATTTTGTCTTCCATCAGTTTCATTGTTACCACTTCTATACTATAGCCAGTATCATTTTCCCCTATTCCTTGGGGGTGGGAAGAGGAGGAGGAGAGGGTAAGGAGATTATATATATAAACCAGTAGTGCTCAAACTCGAGCCTATGGAACCATATCATCTGGCTACAAGGGCTTCCTATGGGCCTGAGACAGCATTAATTACCACTCCCTGTTGCCAAATTTCCAGATTCATGGGAAGCCCTGGAGGCTGGATAACATGTACGCAGGGTTGCTCCACAGCCAGACTTGACCATGCAGGGTCATTCCAGTGTGCAACCACATGTAGGTGTGTAGGGTTGGGCTGGTACATAGTCACATCAGGGCAGCTGAAGACAGACCGTATAAGCTGGATCTGGCTTGCTGACCAAGCACTAGCTGGCCAGGGAGAGCACATGGCCTGACAAGCTTGTTCCTGGAATGACTGGCAACTAACTTCAGTGAGCCACATTTAATGTATAAGCATGCTCAGCATTGTCCCAAGAGAAAAAAAGTATTAGCACATTTAATCTTGCATATTTTACAGGTACTGAAAGCAGAAAAATGGCCTGCTACATCTGTAGGATGTCAGGAAAAAAGGCTTTTCTCCAGGAGAAACGTTCTTTACACTGTTATGGGAATACAGTAGCACACATTGACGCAATTATTAAGGGTTTAGAAACTTGCAAGTTATGAACTCACATTTAATAAAAATGCATCTTTTTGCACTAAAATAAAAAGCTTTATATTCAAAACATCTCCAGGCAAGTGGGGGGCTCCTTTAAACCACTGAACATGGTGGCTTCATTTAGCTTTAATTTGTAATACTTGATCTAACATTTTTATAGCTCTTAAGTTTTTTAAATAACAAAGCCAATATATAAAATGGCAGCTACAGCAGTTTTGACTTACATAAATAAGCGACTGGTACAAGAGCAACCAATTGAAGAAGAACCCACAATTTCTATGCAACTCACTAACAGAGAACCCTTTTTCTGAAAAACTCACAAAAATGGTCTTGCTCTCTTATGCTACTGAGGAATTAACATTTTAGGTCACAGTGCCCACCTCTGTTTGATGTTCTGCTCCCTCACCACCTTGGCATGTGCGCCTGGTCTTGGGCACCATGTAACCTCATGCGAACCCTGGAGAGGTCCTCGATCGCTTCTGAAGAGGCCCCCAATCTCGCCTGCCACTATTTCAGATAGATCTTCACTGGAGGGGGTGCCAATTGAGGATACCTCCAGAATTGTCATGTCCCTTGGCGGATGTACCTGGGGCTCCACCTCCCCTACACCCCAGTCATGCACCAACCTTCAAGATGAGCCTCAAGATCTTTGTGTGGCTAGACCTCAGATGAGGTCCTCCTTGGGTCCCTACATTTCCCTCTCCACGGACAATCGTCCTGGGTTCCAACTGGACCCAGACAGGTCTCGGGACATTCTGCCTCTGAAGATGTCTCCTCTGAAACTCTGGGTGATCCAAAATGGACGCTGCCGGTCACTGCTGCGTTCTCACATTGCTCATGTCTCCCAGTAAGAGGGAGATGGGTGAGCCTGCACTAGGCAGGGAAAAGAAATAGACGAAAGAAAAAAGACAAAGAAGCCACACTGACGGAATGGGATGACACATAAGGAATGATCCAAAGCAAGGGCGAAGAAAGGGGTCAGAAGAGGGGAAGGGGAAAAAAGCAAGAAATGGTTGAGCCAATGGCTATCTTTCCCCCTCATGGCAAGTGCCCTAGACAAGCGCATCCCTCAGGCTGGGATCCACACTTTTACCCCAGCCAGGGTTTTCTTCAGCTCCTCCCTGAGCCACCTCTAGCCCGGCGTTCTGATGCTTGTTGCCACTGGTGCAATCTCTTCCTGCAGCCCCTGCTGCCGCCCCTGCTTGCCTCTGCATCGGCTCCTCTGATCCCTGCCAGAGCTGTATGCACCCGGCGTGGGGAACTCCTGCAGCCCTTGCTGCTGCCGCTGCTTCCCTCCACATTGGCTCTTCTGATCCCTGCCAGTGCTGGATGCATCCGGTGTGGAGATCTCCTGCAGTCTCCTCAGCTCCCGGAGCTCCCACACTCTCAGAGCCAGCTTTTGTCTTTGCCAGGTAGCACCTCCTGTTGATGTCACCTGGCCACAGCTGTAGATGAGCGCAGCTGATGAACCATGTGGGTGTTTCTTCTCAGTGTGCTTCTTCATCCCTCTGGCATCCTACAAGCGGTAAGGTTTTCTCCTTTCTGTTCGTCCCAGGGTTTCTCTGTGGGTGGGGCTTCCCCACTCTCCCATTCTTACATCCCTGAGACAGTCACTTATAAGTCTAGTTCAAAAGAAGTTAAATTTCTATCTTGCAGCTGCAAGCAGAGCTTTAAAATACTTGCATGTAATATTGTCATAACAAACTGTGCAAATTCTAACACAAGCAATTTTCCAAAACAAGACTACTGTATTTACTATTTCATCTTTTGGGGTCAATAAAACAAGATGTTTAAAGAAATATTAACTTGAAAGCTAAGCTTTACTCTGAAGAGGTTTTTTGTTTGTTTTGTTTTATTCTTTGTTTAGTTTGTACTTTCTTTACTATCTAATTGTTCCCCCTTGTATTGTCTATTTCCCCCTATCTTTTTGGTTGCATCTTTCATACAGAAATAGCAAAAGTGAAAAACCTTTAAAAATGTGATTGCAAAACAATAAAAACTGCCAGGGGAACTTGAAGAATGGAGTGTTCCAGTAATCACTTGACATTTATTTTTTAAAACTGACTAGAACTCAAGTTAATCACATGTCTCTTTTCTGGTAAAGAATGTAAGTCTTTTTCAAAGGATTGCTGAAATATCCTCATACTTTTTCCCCAGATCAGTTTCTCTGACTCTTACTGGACAACAGAATTTCCTATTCCGACTGTTTTGCCCAGAACTTAAGAGGGCTTCTTTGGCTCTTTCCAAACTTGAATATTTTTAAATGTCCTGCATCTCTGTGGCTTTTCTCTCTTAGGTGCAACTTTTCAAGCAAGATAACTGCTATTCCTGGATTGTAAAATCTCTCTGTTTCTGTCAAAGCAAAGAACCTACAGGAACAATACTTCCGCTTAACAATTGGATCTGGCAAGACTGACTTTTGGAATGTAATTCTATTGTGACTGTTACCTTTTCTAGGCAGTCAAATAGGGGAAAATAAGGACAACTAGCTATATATGTACTCTTCTAAATCAGTGTTTCTCAACCCATGGGTCGTGATCCAAAAGTGGGTCACAAGAATATATGAAAGGGTTGCAAACAAACTTAAAAAATGGATCAACAGACTTTAAAAGTGTATGGCTTTTTCCTTGCAGGCTGCAAGGGGTTGCTTAGGGTTCCCCATGCCTGCCCCTCTCCCCTACACACACACACACAATGGGAGGCTGAGGCCAGGGGGCAGTTGGTAGGTAGTAAGGGATAATTGGTCGGGACTGGCCACTGATGTTTACAAATGAGTCCTGTGCAAAAAAGGTTGAGAACCACTGTTCTAAATTACACTTGCACGAGTTCACGTGCCCTGCTACGTTGTGACTCGTTTATTTGATATTTGTTTGATATGCAAAGCACAGTATTATAAAATTCTAAGGCACAAGTACTTCTGAAAGCATATTTAAGTAATATATGATTGGAACTTTTAATTATCATCCTTTACTACATGCTTTGCCATTGACTTATTAATAGATTATTGTATTACAATTTTTTTCCCAGAACCAGTATCATAAAACCAGAAAATGTTATATAAAACAACTGAAATAGATCTACTAGACTAGGGACAGAAGTTGCACATAAACTTTTTAAGTAAACTGGTTTAACACTGTAACAGAACACAAGTTCAGTGTGCATAAACTGCTTTCAAAATGACCAAAATTGGTTTAAGATAAACCTGGTTGGATGTAGTATCAGACTTAACTGATTTAGGCAAAACTGGTTTATGGAACTTCTGTCCCAGATCCCTTCCTGAGCACTCCCAAGAGCTGCTCTAATTAAATTACACCCCCTCTGCCCCATGCACATACCCCGCCAGCACACGTAAAGACACCCCTGTCTTTGGAAACTGCCCAAAAAACCAAAGAAATTAAAGGTCAACGAAGTTATTGATTTTAAGCAGTATTACAAGGGGCCTGAGGAGTTTGGAGGGGTGATAGGGGGAAATATGGTTCTTCAACTTGTAAAGAAAAAACCCCCACAATTTCAAGTTCAGTTGATTCTAATTTATCTTCATCTCCATCCAATATTGATAATAGAGGTCATTAATAGTGCTATTTGTTTAGTTTCCCATATATACTGGCAAAAAAGTCCTAGTGTTCATTATAATTAATGACAAGAAAACATTAACACTGTTGTTAGACTAGGCATTTAATTGAGTCCAAATTGCTTAAGTAAGCCTTCAAAGGGACAGCTCATATTCTGTGAACTAAGCTACATTTAAAATGAATCAATCCTGTAGCACTGGCAAATCTCTCTGAATAAGACTTAATTCTCCACTGCTAACAGATCCTAAGACACATGTTTCTTAAAGGCTCTTTCTTGGAATATGCTTTCTAGTTGTTAGCAGAATTTGTCAGGAGAAAGGTCTCAATAGCTGCATTTTAAATCAAAGCCCAACAGGAAAGGAATAATATATGAAAAATTTTGAATGATTTTTTTAAATCACAATTTCAGTAGCATAGGAAGTCACAAACATCATGTCTACAAGCCATAACATAAAGGCAGTCACTTCTGCCTTTATGTTAAATCAGAATGGAACGCTGAAGTATACATAACAATGGAGAAAAACTAATTTTAAACTATATTAGTTTTCCACCCAGTTCATGGGAATTTAGAAGTTTGTTCTCTCTCCCTGTCTCTACAATATGAAACTCAGGTTCTAGAACAAACAGCCCTAAAAGACCTCCTGAAAATTTTCATCCTTTCCATTTAAAAATCTGGCAGGGTATTTTTCAGGTTGATGTACAAGCATCAGACTCACATAATCTGCATAAACATTAATAAGAGGTTTTTGTCTTTCCCTGGTTACTATACAGAAGAAAAAAGTTTCCATTATTTGATTAAATAGCAGTGATTTTCCACAAATACACATTTTAGGTAAAAATTATGTTTTTCAATGAACACTTTTAAAGTGTCACTTTTATAGAAGGCAAGCTAAAAGATCTCTGGATAAATACTGTAAACTAAAAGCATATGCATAATCCTTTTGACATTTCATTAGTAAAGTCTTAACATTGGATACCTCTAAATGTGATTTTCTTTCCACCCACATGTATTTTAAAATACCTATATATAATATGAAACACAACGAGAAATAAAAGTAGCGAGGAAGTCGAGACTCTTTGGAATGGGGGTCTTATTGGCTTAACTCTGACAAGACTGCAGTTGAGAACAAGGTTAGGTTACAGTCTAGATATTTATGCCGAACTGGGACCCCAGCTCATTTTAAACTGCCTGCAAAGATAACTATACTTCTCTGAAATCACATCTCTAAACACTTTAAGTGAATTACTTTTCCATAATAAGCTATGAAGAAATCCCAAGTGGCAACAGATGACAGGGTGTTAATATCATTAACATTCTGTCAGTCAGCACTCCTTGTCAATGTGTTAATTATGTCCTCCTGCTCAGTCACTATGAAGCCTCATACTGGAGGGAAGATTCAGTCAGCAATCAGTCAATCAGAGAATTCAGTGTTTGCTTTCCAGTAGAAGGTTTTCTCCGAAATTCCAAGCTGTACAACAAGATCCAGCAGGGTGGCTCCTAGCAGAGAATTACCAGTTAATGTTAAGTGGGCACTTCAAGTCTGCAAAATACTAAACAGCATATTTTAAATAGGTAGCAGTCTTTCCCAGAGAGACTTTGCTACTGATCAAGACAAGTCAAGTAAGGACCCACCTGATCCTCTCCTCCATGTGACAAGTCACTATCATCATACAGCAAGAGAGTGCTGTCATAACCTTCAGCAACATCAATCCAGTCATATGGCAGAACCTCAGGAATTAAGCTCTTACAGCCAAAAGCTTTACAGCTGAAAGGTTTCATTTGTTTCTAACGGTGTTTTGTTTTAGCACGTAATTTCAAGAATCAAAATGACAAATAAATGTATTTTCTACATGGAGAGGAACTGCTGCCCAGACACTGTATCTTTATAATGAGATACTTATTTTCTTTTCTCTTCTACATACTGATTATGTTTCCTGGTTTACCCAGGAGTCCTTTGATTTCTGGAAACCTGCTCCACAGCTCCCTAAAAGCAAATGATTTAGCAGCTGGTTATGTTAAGGCCTAAGGAAATAGCAGAATGTAACTGTGACTGACCTTACAGAGCACTAGCACAAAGGGATGAGGAGAAAATAATAACAGAACAGTCCCAACATCAGTTAACAATCAGAGATGGAGTGAGGACCTCAATGAGCATAGCTGGATATGAACAGTTTGAGACCTCTTGTATTATTTCTGGTCTAAATTTATTCAAGTTGTAGTGTTGCATGCCTCAGTTTCTCTGACTAGCCTGTACAGAGGGAACGAAGGGGTTATGAGGAACTGGGCCCAGAGCTGCTCATGTGACAGAAGATAATCCAACAAGGAACTGAATACAGTATTTATTCAAATCTAAGATGAACCTGAATTTAAGACAACATGCCAATAATTAGATTCTATATATAGAATATGTATGAGTTTTAAAATAATTTTCCACATATAGAATCTAATTATTGAAGGGCCATCTTTAATTCACCCCGCCACTGTTGCAGGGGGACAGACAGAGGGGGGTAGGTAGTATGGGAAGGTCAAGCAGCTTGCTTCCTGCCACCTCTGCTCCCTGCCTACCCCCCGAAGCCTCAAGTCCATTTCCCCTCCGCCTTCACCCCCCTGCACTCCTGCCCCTCCACCCCCAGCCTCTGCTCCCATCCCCAGCCTCTCCTCCTCTCTTCTCCAGCCCCTCAAACTTGGCAGTCCCCATCCCCACCCCACCAGCCTCTGTAGCCCCCTTCTCCCCACCAGCTTTTGCTCTGTGCTTCTTCCGATCCCTTACTGTAGCCCCACACTGGTAGGCTCCATTCTCATTCTAGCCTTGGGCACTGACATGGTCCCAGCCCAGCTTAGCCCCTGTAGCAGCCATGTGGGCTTCATACCACTCCTACTGGACCAGTTCAGGGCCATGCTCAGTACCCCACGCTGCAGTAGAACCTGTTGACATGGAGCAGGAGTAAGGGTGGAGGGACAGGGGCAGATGGGGAAGCAGAGGCTGCAAGGGACAAGGGAACAAAAGTGGCAGGGTTGGGGGGGAGGGAAACAGCAGCTGTGGCTATGGCCCTACCCCTGGGTAGGGGCTGAATCCCAAGCCACAGCAGCTGCCTGCTCCACCACCAACTTCATACTCAATTCTAAGACAAGGGGCATTTCCCCCATGTTAAACAGAGTGGGGCGGGCCTCATGTTAGAATCGAGTAAATACAGTAGCTCTGTTGATGCTTCGGGGGGTTCAGTAAACTTCTTTTGGAGGTGACACTCAGGAGGCATCAAGAGAAATCAGAAATGCGAGAGAAAGAAGGGCCTGAAGAAGCCTAAGAGAATGACAAAGAGAACTAGCTCTGGAGCCTAGGTTGGGGACAGATGAACTGATTAAACCTTTGGAGGAGGGAAAAGACTTTATTTGCTGTGCTGTAATTGTATAATTAATGTGTACACATTGCAGGGGAACTGTCTGCTTTTCTACTTGGTATTCCAGTTTGCACGCCTTTCCCCTCTGCAGTGGTAATCTCTCACAAGTCCATTAGAAGGGCCCTTGAGAGGGTCACAGTTAACCACGGAAGGTCAGGGACTGACAGGCCAATTTTGGAGCCAAGGACTCATTCAACTCAAGAAATCACATCTGGGCTCACTTTGGGTGGTACTCAGAGACCAGACAAAGCAAGAGGTCCCAAACAAGTGATCCCCTGGGGAATCCATCACAAACCTGGCAAATTCAAACTTCTGCAATAGGCAGGCAGTAGAGGCTACTCTATAGGACTATCAAAACAAGAGATGTAAAAACAGTAAGGCCACATGCAACTGTTGAGAGGAAGAACAGCAGCAAAAAAAGTGGTGAAATTTCTTAGGGACTTTAAGAATTCCTCTGGCAGTTGGGTTTGTAGTAAAAAAAAAAAAAAACAAAACCAAAAAAACCTTTGCCCAAAAGCCATTAAATGCAACAAATATCATGAGTTCCCCTCTATCTCACGTAACACTTTGCTTTTATATTTCATCAACTAATACAGATTTTGTCTGATATATTTTAAGGAATGGAATTCCTCACTGCATTTTTGTGCAAGCCATCAGTGTCTGACAGGTGCAGCATGTGAGGTTTCAGGTAGGATTTGGGCAGCCAAGCCTGTGTACAGGACCTTGGGGGCAACTAGGAGATCAGCAAGGTGGGGGCATGGGTTATCAGAGCATCAGGCTGAGATCTGGGTTAGTGGAGCGGAGATTGTGAAACCAAGTTCCAGGGGAGCAAAGAGCAGAGAGCCAAGACCTGTAGTTAGAGATGTAAGACGAGGTCAGGAGCCAGGGTTCAGAGAACAGGTGCTGAGTTCCAAGGAGAATCTAAGATCAGAGTCAAGGGTGTCAAGCTAAGTCAGGATACCAGGAAAACTAGAATAGAGTCAGAACCAAGTGTCAGGGGAATCCAAGATCAAGTGCAGAAAAAGCCAAAGACAGGTCAGAAGTCAAGAGAACCAGGAAGAGCTGTGAACATGAGGCTTACTGGAACAGATTGAGGCTGTGTCAAGGTGTCATGGCAGCCTGAGGTATGTTTAAAAGAGGTGAGTGGAACCTTCAGCAGCCAGTCTGATGGCAGAGAACTGGGTCAGTCACATTACCCAGGGATCAGGGCAGGAGTGGTAGCTCACATGCTTGGCCCAGCCAGGCCTGTTTGATCAGAGTCTCGGACAGAGCAGAAGATAGGAGGTTCAGCTCACCGCAGGCCCTAGCTGCCTCCTCTGAATCTTGGAAGTCATACCTACCATCTACTCTTCTTGCTTAGAGTACTTATTACTTTGATGGAGACAGAAACAGAGAAAACTGGTTTAACACAAATATTATGAAATGTTATGAAAGCAAAGAAATAAAACAATCACATATGCAAATATTTTTGCATAAAATCTTCATATTTAAGGACATTCAGCCTTAAACGGATATGTTGCTACAAATCAACTGAAACTTTCCTGTTCCGTTTCTGCTTTTGAGCAATCAATTTCTCAGGAGAAACAATTTGTTGAACTTATAACAGTATATTTTTCTATTTTTCAAAATAATGACCTCATAACTTACAACTATAATTCTCAACAGTTATGATACATTATCTCACAACACAATATACATATTTGGAAAAAAAGCGCTGTTATTATTTAAAAATATGTCTGTGTTCAACATCTATGCTTTATTGTACAATGTGCCACCACTGCATGGTTAAACAAGGCATTAAAAAGTATATCACTTTGTCCATGGACAAAAAAAGGCCTAATAACATTTACTTGAATTTACAGGATAACTGGAAAGAATTAATCCAGTTCTAAAAGGGATCTGAAGTGACATTACAAATAAACAGTCATGAAACTGTACTAACTCTTTCCCTTATGTCCTCGTCTGATGGCTCAAAACTTACATCTGTTTTTTCAAGGACTACTTGAGGGGTTAAACTGCTTTAAGAAAATTTTATAGTTCTAATTTAAAGCTAATTTATAGGTTCTGTGGAGTCTGGTTCTCTCAATTCAATATTCCAGTGCTCCTTGTGAAATAAATTGCTCTACTTTTTTCTCTCTTTTTCCTTAACAGTATGCAAAGTTACAGCTGCATACATTTTAATATAGTTCTCAATCCCCATGTGGACAAATAGTTATACTTTAGCAGAACTGAAATGAATAACCATCCATCTGTAACACACAGAAAGAGAATGCAGACACTTTTCATTTTAAAATGCCTTAATTAACTGCATAAAGAGGGAAATAAAATAGGGAGTCAAAACCCAGCTCATAAAGTCTGAAATTACTTTTCCAAAATCACTGAGCTAGACCTCTCCATATTGCATGCTGTCTCTGATGGGCCTTCGTGAATCATTACTAGGAGTCTGGCTCTCCGTGTCGGTGACCACATTCTTTACCGGAGATGGTTGTTACTGTGGTCCTTGGTCTTCCCGTGTCACCAACCCCGCTTCTCGCCTGCCAGGACTTGCTGTTACCCTAGTGGGGCAGGGCTAGTTCACAGGTCCCTCGGTGGCCCGGGTCGGCCTCGTCGGTTACACATCGGGCTCCTGCCACCCCTACAACCCGGCCTCACGCCACCTGCGGCCTCCACTTCCCTGCACCTGCTCAGTGATGGTCCTTCAGACTTCTATAGCGGCCGTCGTCTTTGAGTTTTCCCCAAAACCCTTGGGTCACTCCTGCCCTGATGTAGGGTCTTCCACACCTGTCTGTATTGGTGCCTTAGCCCTACTGCAATAGATACTCACCACCGATCTGTCACCCTACACACCATGAGCTACGTGCTTCCTCAAAGGGGTCCTTCTATACCGACTACCCCGCTGACCCACCACCAGTGCATTATGATCGTGCCCAGGAGTAACGCCTCCGAGATAATTTAGTGCTGCCTCATTATCCTTCGATTGATGTCCATTCTCGGCGGCGATCCCGCCCCGATCTCTCTCTCCTACCAGGTGATCCTTTGGCCTCTCGCCCCTCTTCAGCGCTTCCCGCACCCACCGCCTCAGCACTTACTTCGTGGTGCTCTGAATCCTCCTGGGTGGTCTTAATCTTCCGTTGCTCATCTGATCTGGCGCCTTGGGATCTATCCGCCGGGGATCCAGTCACCACTCCTTTTCCCTGGGCCACCCTCCTCTCCCGCATGCTGGTTCTGTGTCATCTGTCCCGCTGGGCTAGTGTGGGGGACAGCTCGGACAGCCATATGTTCCCCTCTCCATCTGCCACAGAGCGGCGGCTGCCATTTTTAAATCCGCCGGCCGGTGTCTGACGTCACCATCAGCTGCCAGCCGCACCTGTAGATAGACGCAGCTAACGAGCCACACGGGCTCTCCCTCCACCGCGGCGTCCCTCTTGTCCCGCTCTCCAGGTAAGTCTTCCTGGCTTCCCCGGGCCCCAGGACACATGCATATAGGCCATTTCCAGGAGAAGAGGTACAGGTGGAGGTGCTTAAGAAGAAAGGCAAGAAGAATACCGGAAGACCAGACGGCAAACTATAATTGAAATTCTGGCCATGGAAAACTGATCTAGACATACATTCTGTCTTACAATTAGGTCATGAAGTTAAATAGGAAAGTTGTCATGTGAAGCACAGATCAAAGAACAGTTGCTTAATAAAAATGACATTTTAAAATCATTTCAGCCCCCCTCCTTGAACTATAGAAAACCCTGCTTCTACTTAGAACTGCAATGACTAATTCCAATTAACACTGGAGATCAATTACCTACATTCTGGTCATGTGAGCCAGATTTTCTAAGATCCCACCAACTTCATCTGGAGTTATAAGTGCTCCATATGCTGAAAATAAGGCCATAGAAGAACAAGATATATAATGCTCCTCATTAAGTCATTAAAAATAAGGGTTGGGGGAGTTGGGGTGGTGGAAGGAAAACTGCAGTGAAAAGAATATATATAAAAATTAAGACAAATGAAAACTCAAGAAATAGACAATAGCTTTAAAAAATAAAGTCCTATGTCATTACATGATATAACGTGACTATAATGTTTAGAAGACACTTTTAAAATGAACTTCAGAACTCCAGTCTACCTTTTAGGAAAATACCTATTTAAAAAAATGCTTTACACCTCATCTTATAAGCAACACATTTAAGGGTGATACTTGGAGGTACAGGGCCACTGCCCTTGGCCTTGAATGAAACTGTCCATACTAATCAACTTCTCAGAAACAAATCAGATATTGGTACTGACTCATCGCAAGAATAAACAACATGGTGTAGAACCACGGCTATGACGCTATTTCAACCAAGGTAAACAAAAGTGCCTTTCCCACTGGTGTCACCCAAAGAAGGGCACTTTGTGCCTGAAATCTTGTACAACATCTTTCCCAACTATAGAGTTGGTCCAGGAAGAGATATCACAAAACTTGCCTCCCTTCGATGGTCATAGTACAACAACACTCCAGTCCTGCTATATTTATTTTCTTAAGTTGTGTTAGTACAGTGGGAAAAAGATAGAAGACTATTCCTGGTAATAAGGCTGAGTTCACATCTCCAAAATGAGAGATCCAGGCCAACCTGGACAGTCATTACAATGAATATAACTATAGTTAGTAAGTTGTGTTAATGTTTAGAATTAATGTTTTATAGAATATTCTTCTATAGAAAAATGTTTACAGTTTTTTATTTTCTTTGTAAAGGCAAAGGTAATTTGTAAAACATTGTTTTAATGGAAGATAAGAAGATTAAGAAATCAAGCATCAGAACTAGAAATCATAGTTCTGTTGCTTCTTTATGAACAGAAATCCTAATCTGATTTTTGTGTGAGAGTGTTTAATTATTTCTTTCTTTTACTTGAGGACAGACTCAGTGAATGAGTACGTCTCCTTTCACAGGATGAATATGCCCATGAATAAGATATTCCTAGCACTGGCTAGAATAATTATGAAGCAGAAGCCCTTCAGTGTTTCAGCATCTAGATCTGATGTCAGATGGCGCTAAACTCCTTTCTGATGTAACAGCTGCAATAAGGATTTCACCTTGTGAGTCCTGCCAGTCTTATCTCTATCAACTACAGCTTTTATCACCAGGCTCTTGATGGGATGATTACTTGGTGTCCCTAAGCAAGGGACTTTGTCAATGATCTAGAACAGTGGTTCTCAAACTTTCTGGATTTGAGGCACCTGTCACAGGACTTGAGCCACCCCTCTATACCTTCTGTGAATTGAGTGTCACCCCATTAAAAAAAATAAAACAAACAAACCAAAAACTGATTTATATATTATAGTGTTTACTTTGTTGTAGGAAGGAAGGAAGGAATGACTAATTTTCGCTCCTCAAAAAATTATGAAAAGGGTAAATTATGGATCCTGAAATTGTAGGACTTATCTCTGTTTTTGGCTGCACTGCACAGTATTTTCTTAAATAAATGCATCTATCTTATTTTTACCAACATGCTACCATCATCAAGTAAACATATGCTGTATTTTTAGCTAGTGATGTGGACAACTGTCTTCAGTCATGCATTTGTAACAACTGATGAATATCTTTCTCCCACTTTTTACCTTGATGTATGTGACCTTCAACAAAAATTATTTAAAAGCTATTAGACATGAGAAAGATATTATATTAAATAGACATTACAGAAATTCAGGAAGGTTCTAGAAATGCTAGGATGACTGACAATCAGAAAAGGAAAGCAGCCAGTAAGATCATGCAAGGGCTGCAGCATTCTCCTTTTCAATGTTACTCTGATAGACAGCTTTAGAAGACACCTGATCCAAGTTGTAACCTCCGTGGACAAGACTTTTGCTAACTTTTTAGTAAAAGACTATAGAGACTTAGCCCACTTACTTTATATAAGAGAAATTTAGGTGGCAATTTGAACACAGCTTACAAGTACTACATGAGGAAGCAATTTCTGCCAGCAGCCATGTTTAACTTAGGGAATATAGGTACAATGAGAGCTAAAGGCAGGTGAAACCAGACAGCTTCATACTAAAAATAAGGTAGACATTTTAATTAAGTCAATAATTAATAATTGAAACAAGTTATAATTGGATTCTCCACCAACTGAATCCTTTAAATCAAGGTTGTGGTTGCATAGATATATATTTAAGCAGATAGAAGCAGTTAGCTGAGTTAGCTTGAAGTCAAGCACAAGGTAGGGTAGATTTGTACCTTATGGACTAATTAAATCAGAGATGTATAATCTTTCAGCAACATCTCATGAAGTAAGTAGTTGCTTATGGAAGCTTATGCATCTCTGCTTTATAAGGGGTATAAGGTGTAAATATACTCTACCTTCTATCTTTTTATAAGACATGCTATTGGTAACACAGAAGATACAAACTCTATAATTATATTATTGGAGAAGCAGTTTGGAATGCACCAAGCATGAAATTAGATTATAAGAATCCTTTTTGGCCTTTTAAACTGTGATTTATGAAGGTAAACTCCTCACTGTGAGATAGCCTAAATCTGTTTGCTTCTAAACTTGGCACCTGCTCCTTGTAAATCTTGGCAGCTATATCAGACATCAGTACTTCAAGTAAAAAGCTTGCCATACATATAAAGACAAATCAGTGATTAAGCACTTGGGAAAGATAATAATCAACCCAAGGCTACATTTCCTGGAGTGCTTTTAGTACTATTTTTACCTGAAATTTATGACTAATTACGAAGGGAAAAAAATAATATGCCCCCAAACACAAAATTGCATTGATATGAGTAGGAAACCAGTCCAAGAATCTGAGCAGAATTCTAAAATTAATCTAATCTGTGTAATCCTAACATGGATCAAAGGGAGCAGGAGGGCACATAAGCTCCCATGGCTCACCAAAAGCATCCGGGAACGTCTCCTAGGTAAAAGGGGGGTGTACACCCAATGGAAGGGAGGGGCCATCACCAGGGAGGATTATACTGCGGTTGCTCAGGAATGCAAGGGGACAGTTAGGAAGACCAAGGCAGAGATGGAACTGGGACTAGCTTCCCAGATCAAAGACAACAAGAAGTCCCTTTTTAAATACATAGAGAGCAAAAAGAAGGTTCTGGGTAATGTGGGGTCCCTGCAGGACACGCTAGGAAATTCGGTCATCACGCCACACGACAAAGCCAACATATTTAACGATTTCTTTGCCTCCATTTTCTTGAGCAGGGACCGGAAGAGCCACCCCCCCTCTGGGCCCCCCTTAGATCCCAGGGGAGGTGTACCTAGGCCAAGGGTTAGTGAGG
>NW_017728916.1:13770177-13809199 GCF_001723895.1 Crocodylus porosus
GCACCATACCTACAGGTTGGGGAACTCCCTTCTTGTCAGTACGGAGGCAGAAAAGGATCTTGGAGTCATCATTGATTCCAAGATGAACATGGGCCGGCAGTGTGGGGATGCAGTCAGGAAGGCCAACTACACCTTGTCATGCATCCACAGATCCATCTCGAGCAGGTCCAAGGAGGTGATCCTCCCCCTCTATGCGGCACTGGTCAGGCCGCAGCTGGACTACTGCACCCAGTTCTTGGCACCACACTTCAAGAGGGACGTGGACAACACGGAGAGGGTCCAGAGGAGGCCACTCACATGATCAGGGGGCAGGCCCTATGAGAAGAGGCTACGGGACCTGAACCTGTTCAGCTTCCACAAGAGAAGGCTGAGGGGGGATCTAGTGGCCTGTTACAAACTAGTTAGAGGGGACCAGCAGGCACTGGGGAAGTCCCTGTTCCCCCGTGCACTACCAGGAGTGACCAGGAATAACAGTTACAAGCTGGCAGAGGGTAGATTTAGGCTAGATATCAGGAGGTGCTACTTCACAGTCAGGGCAGCTAGGATCTGGAACCAACTTCCAAGAGGTGGTGGCTCCTACCCTGGGGGTCTTTAAGAGGAGGCTAGATGTGCACCTTGCTGGGGTCGTTTGACCATGGCAGGGGGTCAGAATGATCTGCTCAGGTCTCTTTCGACCCTAGAAACTATGAAACTATAATTTACAACCATATTTAACTGTGCTATCAATTCATCCCTATGAATTAGCTGCGCCAGCTCTCCACTAAAATTTGCATTCTGTAGCCACATAATTCCTCACAGGTTTTTACCAACAAAATGTGTTAATAGATGTTCAAAATTTATATCAAGTTATCAGAATGCAGGCAAAATAACTAAAAATCTTCTAATCAATAAGCTTAATTTTAAAGGCCTAATCCACTTAGTGTTTATGTGATTAGGTTTTGCCTGCAACATATTGACTTTCTTTGAACTGTTTGTAGACTACTGTATTACTGTTGTCTTCCCTCTTCTCTGCCTGTGTGTAATCACTAATGATGTTTTATGCTGTAATTACTCATGTGATGGTTCAATGAAATGCTAATCACTGAAATTATCTATAGTCTTGCCATACAGGAAAAAAAAAACACGTTAACTGAAATTCAAATCAGATTGCTTGAAAGGAGAGCAAGAACAGCAAGAATATAAATTAATTCAATTTTGTAAGTAAGATTTACATTCATTTTTCATCTTTTATAACCTATTTAATAACCTAACACATTTTTAATAGCACACTAAAAATGGGTCAAATTCTTCTCATAACAACATTTGCTTTACGTGTGGGAATAGGGTATTCTTTTAACTGACCTCCTACCTTTGTATGCCACACACTATTTCTTTAGCAGAAAGAAAAATCTATCTACAACTTCAGCAAGTGGGCTGCCTACGTTATTGACATAAAGGGAAAAAGGGAACAATACCTTTAATTATTACATATTTGTGGCAGTGTATTCCAGAGCTCTCTCTGCTCAGAATGAATAATGTTCTGACATTTTTGTCTCCTTTTTTTCTGAAATACTCAAGCAGTTATAAGAGCATGTTGAACTTGCTCTCCCTGAACTTCTGTAACTTTCTAATCTTAGTATATGCCAATAGCAACCAAAAAATTCCATGCTAAGCTGATGGAAACAGAAGCAGCACACACAAGGAGGTTGAAAGATCTTTTTTCCCCTCTCACTATTCAGCCGCAGTATTTTTAGTCTAAAATGCTTTGTCTGTATGTGCGTGTAAGAAAAAAAGGCTCATTCAATGACAAGATGCTGAAAATGTGATCATGTGCTATAATTTAATGTTAGGGGAGATGGGTTTCTCAATAAACTCTATTTATCAAGTAATCTCTTAATTATGGAAACCAGTAATTCCTGAGACAGAAGAAGTTTACTTATTTTTTTTTTTAATACTTATCTGTTTTGTCAAGTCATCAATTTCGTTCAGTGTTGTTATTATAAAAGCTGCCAGCCATCTACAATCCAATATGCCTCTTTTAATTATGAAGATCTACAAATGACACATCCTGCTGTGACTTCAGAAACATGATATTCAGTGAAATGAAGCAGTTTTGTTAAATGCATTTCACAGCCCTGTTTTTAGTGAAGTGGTCATACTATGTAAACGTGGCCAGCACAAAGACGGAAGAAACATATTAAGAAGTAGAAAAAAAAAGTCTTACCTTTTAACTTCTGTTTTCAGGCCTTATTTCCAACAAAAGATAGGTAAAATCCTAAATTTTGGCCAGCACAAAAACGTTGGAAGCAATGTTATAATAAAAATATATATATTTTTAAAACTTGTAACATCTGTCTCTACTCCAGTTACACCAATGTAATCACCACTGCCCAGGTGAACTACTTCAGACAAGTAATTTGATCACCATAAACAAGAGCATCAGCATTTGCTCAGACAACTAAAGGGCAGGGGCCTGCAAAATCAATATTGTCAGGTCAAAAAGTATTCTTTTATTAATATGAAGGAATCTGATCAGCAATCCTCAGCAAGTAGCTGTGATGCTGGAAAAGTAAATAGTTATCACTAAGATCAAAATCAAGTGAAAAACAACCTCCCCCTCCCCCCGCACAAAAAATAAAACCCAAACAAACCAGGAGAAGCTGAAAGATTTTCCTAACAAGGAACAGCCGTCTAACCTTAAGGATTGCAGGCAATCTGTCAGGTGGTCAAAACCAAGTAGCTGCTGGACAACAAGAGGCAGATAACTACCTAGGTATAGACAATGACAATTTAAATGAATCACCAAAATAGAGAACAAACAGCCTGGGATTGTGATTAAGGCAGGAGAGATGGGAGAATAGATGAAGGTATAGGACAGGGGTAGGCAACCCCCAGCATGGGTGCCAGAGTGTGGCACATGAAGGCATTTTTCTTGGCAGGCACACCTTGAGGTGGAAGGCAGGGAGGGGGACTGGGGCTGCACTGCCACAATAAGGATCAGGCCCCTTGCTGCTCCCTCACTGTCCACCCTGGCACACCAACATCTTACAAGCCAAGTTTGCGGGTGTTTTTGGCATATTGTCCAAAAACATTGCAGACCCCTGGTATAGAATGAAGGTGAGGACTTTATTCAAGTTACTTTGGGACCACTTAGGTTTTTTTGGCTACATTCACAGTAGTTTATTTATGAAGCATTCAAGTGAATTGGTCAGGAGGCAATTAATATAAGCATCAATAAAGAAAGGTAAAGGAACATTATATTTGACTGTAAATTAGCTGATCTACTTTTGTGTGGTCTTCAAGGAACGTGCATACAAACACGTATATATAGAGAAGACTGGACAGTATTGCTGGGAGTGCATTTTTATTATTTTATCTCTTCAGCCTGACTATATGCAACTACATTAAAATACAGCATATATGTATACTGGTCAGGAGAATCACCCTGCTTTACATAAATCCAGCAGTTATGCTGAGTAGATTCCTTCAAATCCCAATTAATTTTATCCCATTCTTAAACATGTGCATACCCTTCCTCTTTTCTATATGAGGAAGCTGAATATTCAAAACAAATTTATGTGTGTGTGTACGTGTGCGTGTGCACGCGCGCACACACACACACACACACACACTCACCCCATACATATACACAGACGCACATGCACATGGCTCAGGAGTCAGGAATATTTACCTTATACTAAACATTTCCTTAAAAAAAAAAAAAAGGAGATTTCTGTATTTGGGTATGGATTGCATTTACACTTCTATATTCTTGAGCAAAGGTTGAAATTGATATGTGAAGATTTCTAAACAGGAAAAAAGAGAAGTTAAGCCTTTAGACTTATTTCTGTTGATTTTACTTATTACTAGACAAAGAGTATACTATATTATCCCTTAGAGAGATAAAACAATAAAACAATCTTCAGTTCTGAATATATATCAGGGTACGCATAACTACTTTCTTCCCTAAAAGTACAGTAACATATAAAAACTCAATACCGACAAAGAAACTGCTAATAATCTATATTTACTTGATAAGCCAACATACAATCATAGAACCAGAAGGGACCTGTAAGATCAAGTCCACCCCTGCTGCCATAGGCAGGAAGTTATTGAGCTCAGATGAGCTCGACGAAATGCCCGTCCAGCCTCAGTTATCTTGAACAACTCCAAGGATGGTGACTGAACCGCCTCTGCTGGGACTGGTGTTCCAAATTCTGGTGACCCTTAGAGAGAATTTTTTTTTCTTATGTCTAGCCTGAATTTACTGTCTATTAGCTTATGCCCATTGGTCCTCATCCTCGTCCTCCCTTCAAGTGCCTTCCTGAAGACTTGCTCCCCTAGATTTTGATGCTCAATACTGACATACTTGTAAGCGGCTATCAAGTCACCACTCTGTCTTCTCTTATTCAGACTAAACAGGCCCAGTTCCCGGAGTCTCTCCTCATAGGGCCTGTGAAAGGCCTCCATGCCTGTGAAAATATGGAAGGCCCTTCTTTGTACCCTCTCAAGCTTATCCATAGCCTTCTTGAAGTGCGGTCCCCATTACTGGATGGAGTACTCCAGCTGAGGCCTCATTAACGCCGAATAGAGAGTGAGGAGCACTTCCCTGGATCTATTTGCCACACATCGGCTAATGCACACCAGAGTTCTTTTTGCCCTTCTGGCATCCTCATTGCACTGCTGACTCATGCTCATCTTCCAGTTAATCGTGATCCCCAGCTCTCGTTCAGATGCTGTGCCAGGCAGTGGACCCATCGTGTAGTTATGATGAGGGTTCTTTTTACCCAGACGAAGGACCTTGCACTTCTCCCTGTTAAACTTCATCTGATTCCGTTTCACCCATGAATCCAGTCCATCAAGGTCATCCTGGATCTTTACCCTATCCTCTGATATGCCTGCATTTCCCCACAGCTTGGTATCATCCACGAATTTGATCATTGAGCTTTCCACCCCCTAGTCTGAATCATTAATAAATGTATTAAAGAGCACAGGTCCAAGCACCAATCCCTGAGGGACACACTGGAGATGGCCCTCCAGGATGAAGCATTCCCATTAATTAAAACTCTCTGGGAGCGGCCTCTAAGTCAGTTGCCCATCTACCTCACTGTAGACTGGTCCAGCCCAGTACCCTCCAGTTTGCTTGAGAGAATCCTGTGGGAGACAGAATCAAAGGCTTTGCTGAAGTTTAGAAGTCACCTTCATGTCCCTCATCCAGATGGCTAGTTTCCTGGTCCTAGAAGGACACTAGGTTTTGTCAGGCATGATCTACTCTCAACAAAGCCATGCTGGTTGCTTCTTAACATCCTGTGGGTTACCAGCTTGTAATTGATTGTTTCCTTAACAAAGTTTTCAAATGTTTTACCCAGGACTGAAGTCAGGCTGACCGGTTTGTAGTTTGCAGGGTCATCCCTTCTTCCCTTTCTTAAAGATGGGCACCACATTGGCCCTCTTCCAGTCATCCAGGACCACTCCCAAGTTCCACAACTCTTCAAACAACAAACAGCCAGTGGGGCTGCTATAAGCTCAGCCAGTTCCTTTAAGGACTCTCCCAGTGCAGGTCATCTGGCCTAGCAGACTTGGAAAACGTCTAAGTGTTGTAGGAGATCCCTCACTTGTTCAGGACTGATTACATATAATCTGCTGTCTTCCCGATGTTCCCTGGGCCTCCAGTCAGGTGAATGGCCCCCTTTTGATTTCAGGAATACCAATGTAAAGTATGTATTTAAGAGTTCTGTCTTTCCGCGGACATCAACTGTGGGCTGCCCCTGAGTATTCAGTAGGGGCCCCACAGTGGATCCTGATTATTTCTTGCTCCCTATGTACCTGTAGGACTTTTTGTTGTTTTTTTTTTTATACCAGTTGGCAGGTCAATTTCTATGCTTGCCTTAGCTTTTCATGTTTTGTATTTGCAGGCCCTGGTGATACAGGTGTATTTTTCTCTGTTTGGTTAGCCATTCTTCCATTGCTTATATGCTTCCTTTTTCTTTTTCCATAGCTCCCTAATATCCCTGTTGAGCCAAGCAGGTCTCTCGGCTCCTTTCCTGCTTTTTGCCCATGTGGGGATAACATGTTTTTTACCCTTGAGAATTGCCTCAAGGAAGCATCACGGTTGCTGGACTCCCAAATCATCCAGTTGCTGGTTCTAGAGGGTCTCACCAATTAGCCTCTTGAGTTTGCCAAAATCTGCCTTCCTGAAGTCTAGGATTTCTGTTCTGCTGACTGTTTTTCCATTCTTATGGTGGCTGGTGAATCTTATCAGGTCGTGATCGCTGTCACCCAGAGTACCACTAATCCTCAGGTCACCTATGACATCCCCCCTGTCGTCAGCACTAGATCTATAGTGGCCCCTAGTAGGCCCTTCCACAACCTGTGTCAGAAACAGATTGTCTGTTGTTGCCAAGAAGTTGGCTGGCCTGCTGGAGGTGGCCGAGTGGTCCTCCCAACAGATGTTATGGTAGTTGAAATCACCCATGACAATCCTGTCTCTAGTGCCTGCTGCTTCAATCAGCTCTCTGGAAAATACCTAATTGCACTCATCTTGGCAGGGAGGCCTGTAGTAGACACCCCCTCAGGTGTTCCTCTCTTGAACCCCCTTGTATCTTGACCCAGAGGTACTCGAGGGACCTCTCCCCTCTATCAAACCTGACCTGCAGGGAAGGGTACCGCTCTTTCACAGAGAGCCACACCTTCTTCCCAACCCAATCCTTCCTATAAAACCTATAGCCCTCAATATTCACTGCCCAACCATGTGTGCCATCTGTCTGTCAGCCCAATCAGATTGAATTCCTCATCCACCAGAAGGAGTGCTAGTTCTTTCTGTTTATTTCCCATGCTTCTGGCATTCCAGTAAGACATCTAAGCTCTCCCCTAGTCACCTCAGCTTTTTTGTCACGCCACCTGTGTCTCAATATGTCAGTACTTATCTGGACTTTCACTGCTTGAACGCCTTCCTGTGTGTCATTGTGGCTAGAGGATTTGTGCACAGTAGTGACACCTTCTTCCCAGACGTGCCTAGTGTAAAGCCCTCCTCAACAAGTTGGTATCTCTTGTAGTGAAGAGCTTTGTCCCTCTGCCTGTGAGATGAATACCTTGTCTTGCATGTAGACTGCTGTAGCTAAACTGTGTGCTAATGTCAATGTATCCAAAGCCCAAACAGTGATACCATCTCCTAAGCCTTTGGCTGACCTCCTTGATGCATGCTTCCCTCTGACAGCCACAGCCTTTGACTAGAAGAACTGAGAAGACCATTTGTGCTTCTAGGTCCTGAGCTTCGCCTCCATGGTCTTGTAGTCTCCCACGATCCTCCCAGGGCTACTTCTTGCTGCATCATTGGTGCCAAAGTGGACAAGGAGCATGGGGTAGTGGTCAGCAGGGCGGACCACTTTAGAGATCCTTGCCATAACATCTCTGATCCTCACTTGTGGAAGGCAACAGACATCTCGAGCAAAGGGGGCTGAATGACAAATGGCTCCTTCTGTGCCCCACAGCAAGGGGTCTCCTACAACTATCACCCTATGTTGTTTACCTGCTGGGGTCGGCCGATCCCATATAGATGCATCTTTCATTGATGGCTTCATAGCAATTGTGCAGAGTTATTGGTGGGACAACTGATACACATGTGGCTTCATTCCTGATGTCACCAATGTCTACCTGCTATCGGTATGGGCATCTTGTTCAGGTGTCCACTTTTCTACCCAGTCTTTGTGGCTTTCTCCTCCAGGTGAAGGGCCTGGCAGTAAACATCAATCTCTGCCTGTTTGCATGGCTCCCTGGAGGCGATGAGGGTGGAAGTGCCACAGCTTGGGAGAGGGGACGCTGTGCCCTGCTCAGATTGCCCCGGTTGGGGGGGGGCGTAAATGTAGGCATTGGCCCCTGGGCACCGGAGACCCACCGTGTGCCACTGTACGTTTTTAACACTAAAACAATTGATTTGCTTTTCCTTGTATAAAACAAGTAAACACAGAGAACAGATATTTCAAACTGTTAATTTCAAGCATTTTAAATATTTAAAAAGGCAGAAAGAACATTGAGATTATCAAAGAAGCAGCACCAAAAAGGATATGCTCATCTTTTCCACAAACTTATCCTGTGCACCTTCTGTTTTAGGGAACTTCTCAATGTCACTTTCTAGATGCTGGATCTGACGGTCCATCGTATCAAGGCTGCTCTTGAGACATTGCGCTGAAACTATGATAAATGGGACAACAGATCAGAAAAATGTACCAGATTCTAATTTAAAGGGGAAAAGGTATTAGTGTAAGTATTGTTGAGGCAAAGAGAATAATTCCATGAAACAGATTCATGTTTTCTGAATTACTGATCATAAAAATTCTACCCACCATAAAATAAGTGAATGCATATAATGTAATATAATATACCAAATCATCATGTTTACCTTTTTATTCAGTCATTAGTTCAAATGAATCCATTTCTATTTAAATTTATTGATAGAAATTGTAATATTTCATTCTTTTAAATCTAATCTGAAGATTAAGGAGACACTAAGGTTCAAAGAGATTTTATCTTACGAATACATGTACTTGACTAGTGATTTAAGGAAAAATTACAGAAAAGAGATTAAATATTTTCCTGTCGTGAAATACACTATTTCTGTAAACCAACATCTGTGAAATTTCTTAGCTCGTAAAATCTACAAAAATATGGATGTTGTTGTTACATTAACAAATACAAGAATAGAACATATGGTAAAACAGTTAAAGAAAAGGAAAAAAAACCCCATACACTTCACCATAGTATCTCAGCATGCCTGTTAACACTGTATTCACTGTGGCTTTAATTACCTTTAAAATTCTTTACACTTTCTTTGTTTCCACTTAGAACACTAACTAGCTATCTTAAGTACCATGTTCAAAATACTCTAGCATTCCATACTCATTTTTCACTTCTTCCAGCCAGATAGCTTTAGACCTTTATTTTTGTTTTACTTGCTATAAAATATATGCATTCCTGCCACTATCTAAGATGACAATTTTCTGGGTGTGATGTCTGACAACTTGACAGCTGTGAAGGAAGGAGGAAGTATTTTGGGGTTGGGGTGGTGTGGTCCTTTGGGATACCAGCCAACCCATTAGCCCTGATCTGGATCTGTAGCTTGGGCATCTGATACCAGTTTCAAGGTAGACAGGGAAGCCTGCAGAGCACACTAGGATACTAAAGGCCTAAAGTTCAAGGGGATAACTTGAAGGGGATGACACATCCTTGGAGAGCACCAGAACTATCAAACCTTGAAATTTATGACCAACAGATTGAGGGAAATGATGCTCCCCCTCTATGCAGCATTAGTCAGGCCACAGTTGGAGTACTGCATCCAGTTTTGGGCACAGCACTTCAAGAGGGACATGGAGGATCTGGAGAGGGTTCAGAGGAGCCCCCCTGCACAATTAGTGGTCTCCATGAAATACCCTATGAGAAGTTGATAGATCTGGATCTCTTCAGCCTATACAAAAGACAGCTGAGGGGTGACCTCATAGCCACCTATAAATATATCAGGGGAGGACAGCAGGGAATTGGGGAGGCACTGTATACCAGAGTGCTCCAGGGAGTAACTAGGAATAATGGGTGCAAACTAGTGGACAGTAGATTTAGGTTAGATATTAGGAAGAAATTGTTTACAATAAGGGTAGCCAGAGTCTGGAATGGGCTTCCAAGAGAGGTGGTGCTACCACCTAACTTGGAGGTCTTAAAGAGGAGGCTTGACAATCGCTTGGCTGGGGTTGTCTGACCTTGGTCCTTTTTCCTGCTAGGGGCAGGGGGTCAGACAATGATCCATTGGGTCCCTTCCAACTCTATAATCTACGAATCTATATATAAATGTTTCCTGGCTGAGTACAGATAGTGAAAGGACAAAACTCAAACACAAGAAATGGGAAAACAAAATGAATATACATCAGCTCACACAAATTGAATTCTTTATTTGTTTGGAGATGGCAACCAGTAACTAGGCTTTTATTGGAGAATCATGAGGAAGAATTACCTTGCTAAAACAAAAAAAGAAAGAAAAAGAAAAGCCTATTAAATCTAATGATATTTTTTGCTGTTTTAGGAGACTATTCCAGGGAAGTGATCAGTACTATCAACTTATATCGTCTTTGGTGGGAACAGAAGGTGCTCAGAATCTAGCAGGAGGCACTCAAAAGGGAGCATTTCACATTCAGGAAGTTTGGAATATCTTGAACCTTAACTGATCTAACAGTCATTCATAATTTGTCTTAGAATGCCTGCTAATTAAAGAGATATGATTAAACAAGAGGCTTCATCCCCCTGCTTCATGTGGGTAGAATGCAGAATGTGTGACATCACAGTGTCCAAGATGTGCAATGTGATATCAAAGGAAGAAAAAAAATCAATTCACTTCATGACAACATAAAACTGAAGTTGGAGTATGAAAGATATTGGTCAAAAGTTTCCAAGAAAAACCCAAACTTCTTCTAAAACACAAACAGAAACAAACAATAAGGCAGGTTATTTCATAAAGCCTCCTTTTAAAATTTCTCTCATAATGTATAACAGGCAATTTTGGATCAGTAATAATCATTAATAGCTGATCTAGAAGATTAGAGAAGCAATTTAGAACTATGTTCTTCCTTTTGATGTGCATCATTCACTGTTCCAGAAACACGGCGTGGAATCAAAACAACAGATTTTCCAACGTCAATCTCCATTTCCATTAAAAAAAAAAAAGTAACATTTGATGTGGCTTCACAGCCAGATTATTCCTCAATATTACAATCTAAATGTCTGGACTTCTGAGAGGCAAACTACTGTTTTTTTATAATTGCCCTCCACATAGTTGCCTCCAAGGCAGATATCTACTGTCTATTTAGTCTCTCTCATAGTATGTCACTGTGAGGGGTGGACCCAGAGGGGGTGCAGCAGTGCACATGCACACCCTTCTTTTCTGTGCACTGCATGTGCAGGGAGTTCACTGGCATGTCAGCAGAGCTCCTACTGGGAGTTCCTCATGTACCACAAACTCTTATGAGCTCATCAGCTGATTGGTGAAGGGTCTGTACCAAGGTCCTGTTTTCAAGGAGATCCAGGGCATGGGATGAACACTGCTGCTGTTCTCTCTCCTCCCTCCTACTTCCCCTATCTGAATATAATCAGCAGGGAAAAGCAGGAGAGGAGCAGCCAGTAAGGACACTCAGCTCTGGAGGCCTAGGGCTGTGCACCACCACTGCTATTCCCCTTCTCCTGCTCCTGAATTCAGAGAGGGAAGAAGTGAGGGAAAGAATGAAGAACAGTGATACTTGACTATTTACAAAAGCACAGGGGGAAATTCCACACAGACGTACCACAAAAATACAAATTAACCACTCACAAAATTATATATGCGGGCTGTGAATACAGAGATAGTGAAACTGATGCAGCTGTCACTTCACTATACATAGAGCTTGATTCTTTTATCAGGACCCATTTTACACTGGTATAAATCTACTGAAATTAATGTGGTTATTACTATCAATTCAAATTGACATATATATGTTTGGAAACTGCAGTAAATACCAAATTCTAATACAGTTATTTTATTTATCTTGTTTAACATAATAGGTTAATTAACTGAAAATATACCACATGAGTAAAAGATTCAGCCAACAAAAGCAGGCCTAGACTTTGCAATGAACCTTACCGTTCACATCATCCAAGGTGAATGCTGTGCCCATGTAGATATTCCTTAAAATCACTATCAAGGTAGTACAGGATAAACATAAAAAAACTGCTGGAGTGGCCTGCACAATAAGGAATCTAATTGCTTGCAGCTCTATTACTTTTATCATTTTAGGGTACTGTGCCTGAAAAGGAGCATCAATATTGGTGCTTGAACTGAAAAACTTGTTTAAATTAAAATAATAATATGTATTTGTCAGGAATGTTATGTATTTGGATAGGGAGATAAACAACGTGGAAGGAAAATGTGCTAGAATTGAAAAATAAATTAAAAGGTGCACATGGTTATTTGGTTGGTAAAGAGAGAATAGCAGATGGTAAGTAAATTGGCACCATAACAGATAATAAAGTTTAACTGTTTTCAATAATTGGAAAAAAATTATATGTATAACTGCTCAGTAAGAATGGTTGCTTACTTTGTGTCTGAAATTTAAAAGTATGAAGACAAATGCTGCAAACAATGACAAATAAGCATTATGGGCTGCTGTGATTAATTAAATGAAACAGGGGACACAATTTTTGGTGGAAAACAGTTCAGATACAAGTCCAAGCTGACAGTCTAAACCAGGACATGAGAGGGTGATATTGAATAGTTTTACTTCCCAAATGGTAAATGCCCAAGTTCCATTACAGGATGGAACAAATTAATTGTAATAGTTAATATATATGACAGTTAATATATATTAGAGTTCATATAAGTCTGGATTACGGGGATGTATTTGTAAAGGAATTAATGAAGCCAGACCTTGAAAAATAAAGTATCATCAAATAAGTGGATATGCCTAAAAATAGAAAACAAACCCCAAACCACAAATGAGTACTTACTTTGCCAAAGGCTCCTAAAAAGTTCAAGCGTGTAAGCAACAAAACTGCCCACTACTGATAAAATGGTTACTTTAATCATCGGTAAACAAGTGCAACCCTCATATTCCGTATGCCAACTGAATTCTGTTTCTGTGTCTGGCAATATTTTAAACCTCAGCTCCGGATAAAGATGGAACAGCAAGATGAAAAACAAGTTGTACTATACAATTAAAATAATGACTGACAACACTGAATTCAGTACTCAGACAGTTGCATTAAAGATGTAGGTGGAGAAACAAAGAGACAGGGTGATGGTGACTTTATATAAAAGCCTAAAGGCTATGGCACTTGATCAGGAAATGTGACTTGGGTTTCAGACTTGCCTCACTCTGAAGGGGTTTAAACCTCTCACGGGAGTCTAACCAGCAAGGTTCCTGTTGAATGTGGTCCACTGCTCAGAAACATGTGCAATATGTATACAGAGAGAAAGAAAGCAAGAATGGGTTTGTAAGTACAGCAAGGAGGGCCACTATAAGAGGATGGAGGAGAGGAGGATGAAGGGAAAATCCTGGGTTCTAGTTCCTGCTCTGAAGGGATGCTCTTGCATTAAAAGACATTGGATAGGATGCATAAACAGAAGGGGGAGCAAGGAGCAGAACTAATGAGAAATTTGTTACGATTCCTGGAAAGTGTTGGACCAGTAAAGTTTGTTTTGTCATAATTAAGGCAAAATACTCTACACAAGCTATGCAATTTCCTTGAACAGGTGGATTTTGTCATCAATATGTGGGTGAGACTGAACTACTCTTCTATCAGTACTCTCAAGGTGACTGTCAGTCGCAAGGAAGCACAACAAACATTAGTTCATTTCTCAATCTGCCAGTGTCTGCATATAAAATAGTCCTCTATACTTCCACATTTAATTTTGCTCTGTTATACTTCATCTGAAAGGAATCCTCTCAGGTTTGCCAAGATAGCGTCTCTGTGTTTGCTTTCAAGTTATTTGTTATCTGTGGAACGCTTTCAATATTTCATTCTTGAGATTAGATCCATCGATTGATTGATAAAAAGAAAACCTCTAATACTTCTTCAAAATAACAAGGACTTAGTATGTACCTAACTGCAAGTAACTTTGTTTTACACGTTATAGTATGATAATACTGCCAAATAAACCTTTGGATCTTAAAAAAAAACAGTTGGCCAGGGAAAACGCTGGTACAATTAGCAAAGTCTGCAGAGCGTTAGTTCTACAAATTGGTATTGGTTGAATTACAATAGTATTGATATTAATAAACCACATGAAGAAGGTATTTAAAGAAGAAACTACGAAGAAAGTATTTAAAAATCTGGTAACTCTCATACAGAATGCAACAAGATCAAAATCCAAATTTGTATTATAAAATCTACGTGTTCCAGTATTTGGACAATGGAGCAGTCATCTAAGCATTTCTATTTTCATATGTTAAACTCCTGATGCTGGAACTCCCAATATAAAACACGAAAAATTAGCACTTAAAAATGCAGTCTTGGCAGTCAATGACAGGACTGACCAATTAAATAAAATATCCACTCAATTATTTACACTTAAACACAATTTAAACTGCAAAGAAATAGTCTAGAATTATTTGACATCTGGCATTATGTAATAGTAAGAGGATTGATTTTCCTCAGATAGGAAGGCCATGTATGAAGGCCTCTAAAACTTTTCCTGTATAGCAGAAAACCAGTATTAGAACACATTTTTGTAACAAGTGCTGCCCGTGTACAATGTACTCTTCACTCCACAAAGTCAAAAAGTGTTCTTGAATGAATAGTCTGCATCTGCTCATTTACTTTATGAACATCTTGGTGCCAATTAATTTTTCTTCCCTTAGTACAAGTCTTAGCACATTCCTAATTACACTACATACTTGAATATTTATTTCAGAAGCCTAGCATTACATCCTCTTTTCAAGAATGTATTTGTACTCTCTTATATTCATACTGCTCAGTGAAGTGCTAATTGAAACATGAGCCTCTTAACCAGCAAAATTTCAACATATAATGTTTTACTTCCTGTTCTTAATCTTTACAGAAACATTGCAAAAGTAGAACTAGGTGACTATTTTTTTTTAACTTGAAATACAGAGTTTTTGCTGCTAGATTACCACTTCCAAGATGATTATCCAACGAAAAAATCTTTTGGTCATTATTGGCACACAGCAGGTTGAAGTTATGACTAGACTGCACATACCATTAGACTGAAACTCTTGATCCATCTAAACAGCAAATAAAGAACATAAAGAAATAATGTAGATTCTATGCACATTATCTTGTTGCTGAAAAGGTCAAAATGTTAAAAGCAAATGGTACTTCAGTCTAAATGCTCATTCAAAACTGACTTCTCTGCTGAAGCTATTAATGGGGCAATTAACTGGTGCCAATATTAATTGGGTGGGTTATTTTTCATAACCTGATAGAGACACCTGATCAAAGAAAAATGAAACTTAAGCTAGCTAATAATTTGATTCTGACTAAAACTAACAATTTAATTTTCATGGACATTCATCTTTACTTTCAATCCACGAGTCAAGCAGCCACTTCACCACAGTCCCTGTCAGTAGTAATTGGCCAAGGAATAGGTCAGACATTTTCATAAAGTTAAAATCACACATTATGCTTTCTTTTATTACACCATTTCTTTCTGTGTCATAAAAATGAGAAAATACACTAATTATTAATAACAATGATTAAAGAAGTAAATACAGAGATATTCACTAACCAACAATTTCAGCACTTGTTAGATCTCCAATTCTGGTCATTTCTAAAATCTCTAGATTCTGAAGGGATTTTGCCATGCAAGAACCTCAACTTAGATTTTTAAGGAAGTTTCTGATGCTCATATTCGCAGAGGGGGAAAAAAGCACAAAAGCCTAACTCTGAGCTACTTTAAACACACACATGCATGCACACAAAAAGAGAACCTGGGGATCTGGGACAGAAGTTCAATAAACAAATTTAACCTAAATCAGTTGAGTCTGATACTACATCCACTCAGATTTATTTTAAACAGGTTTTGGCCATTTTGAAAGTGGTTTATGTATATTGAACTTCTGTTGTGTTACAGATCTGAACCGGTTTCTGATCACATATACTTATAGAAGTTTATGTGCAACTTCTGTCCCCAGCCAGAATGACAAAATGAAAAAAATCTTATGATTTTAAAGGCTATTGTATGATTGTTTGAGGGCTTATCTACTGATTTTTGAATGTCTGGGACTGGGAATATACCTATCAAAACATCAAAATAAATGAAAATGACTTATAATGCAATATTGACTCTTAAAACATTGAATGGGTCTCAGAGGTCTTCACTCTCCATCTTAACATCCACCTTTACTTTTGTGTTTATTTTAATTTGCTTTTTTATATGTTGGTCAAATTACTATATTATAATTCAGATCCTGAGTTCTATTTCTTATTGAAACCAATGTACAAAGTACCATGAAAAAGTACTTCCAGTCTACCATGGAAACCTTATAGGTTGAGGTTAAATACAGAGACAGTTTAAATACATAGATTGTTATTAAGGCATGAAAGCATCCTTAAATGAATTGTCTAACCTTTTCCTTACCAAGCTCTGGATGGCTTTGTTTTAAAACGTAATTAATGGGCATGGGGAAAGAGAAAAAACGATATCCATGGCTACTTTGCTCTTTTCTAAAGAAAAAAAGGAAATTTTGAGGAAAATTGACTGGTTTACTTAGCTTCTGGATAATTATAAAGGATCATTAGAAACAGAGAACATTTTAATGATGGTCCTTCCTGTTTTTAATCCAAACTATTTTGGTTTTAATGACCATGATCTACTCTTAAAGGTAATAGTTCTTTAAATGGGTTAAATGTTTGAGCTAAATCTTTCTAATTATTCATATGTGAAAGGATTATTTAAACGGATAGTGAATGACAAGGTTAAAAGATAAATGTACATTCTGCCAATCTTACTTGTTATCACTAAAAAAGATAAGATATATCATAATGTGTTCTCCTGAGAAGGGCAGCACTACCATTATGGCCTTCCTATATTGGACAGAACATATGACATCTATCTTTCTAATCATGGAGAAATGATCTGTACTCCCTCACAAAACACAATCAGCTGGAGGGGGACAATAAGAGATAATGTTAAGGTACATACACTTCTTTTCCAGCTCTCCTAATAAACTGTAAACCCAAGGACCAATAGACCAAATTAATCTGCAATTTCAGCAAGGCACTGCAGAGCCCAAACAGTAGGTTTGTGGCGGGCCAGAAGGGGGCGCTCCTGCGTTGAGCCGCCCACCTCCCTGCACCCGCCCACCTTCCAGGCTCTGAATGCCTCCCTAGGGGCGCCTTATGTCCAGCCAACCCCCTTCCTGGAGCACACTTGCTAGCCTGGGGGTAACGTAGCTGACACCACCTCGAGAATGGACTCGCTGTCAGCCCTGTGTCCTCGGGGAAACACAGGCCTAAATTCCTACGGGTACTCGACCCAGTACAGGCACTTAGGGCACTTCCCCAAGTCAGGGGGCAAAAAGTAAAGTCTCCCTTAGTCCGCAGACCTAAGGGGTCTCTTAGGCATAATTTAGACCCACTCCTCAGTAAGTCTCCCACAACAGTCACAAAGGAGAACTTTATTGATAACAGGGGTAGGGTGAAAATAGGGTACAAGATCAAGCAATATCCTAGAAATCCTAAAGAGCAAACAGTCTGGCTGAGGTAGCCTTTTGATCACGCATCTGAGTTACTGCCAGCTAGATATCTAATCAGATCTCGAGTAGCTTACTCACAAGCATCTTTCAAAGGCTGGTGAAGCTTCCCTTTGGAGGCAGGCAGTTTCTAACTCGTGAGTTTGGGGGAGAGAGCCAGTTTCAGATGGTAAAGCTCCTCTGTGTCCCCTGCATGGCTGCTGCCCCCTCCTCCTGGGCAGTCCTAACTTATGTAGCCTCTGTGACCTCATTCACCTGGTCCAGTGGAGGTCAGCCGCAGTTGGCTATCAGCCAACCAATTTGAAATATATCACTAGTTGCTGGGCAGACTCCAGCCCACCAGGTAGATGCCCCTCACCCAGGTAGCTGATGCCAGTCACGTAGGCAGAGGGAGCAGGTTTTCCCCCTCCCTCAGGAATGCAGCCAGCCCAAGTTACCTAAAGAGATAGGCTGAGGTGTGACTCCTGTGCTGGGCCCATCTTAATCACATTGTCACAGGGCAGAGATTTTGGAGAGAAACCGAGGTGACTGAATAAGTCTATTCAGTGTGTAGCTGTTATTAAAAAGATTCTTCCCCATCTCCATTCATTGTACTTTCCCAGCAAGTGCCTAAGAAGCACTAAATTCAAAATGCCACACTGATAAAAATGCCCCTCATTTTACTGGAAAGTACTTGATCTATTTATGTTTGCAGTGAACTGAGGTCAAATTTCTGTCACATGAAAAATAGGGAAGAGGGGAGAGAGACTTTTTAGAACTCTTTATTTTACAAATATTAAAAACAAATGGCGAAAGTGCAAATGTTTCTGGCTCTCCCAGGTGCCAGCAACAAAATACTTGCTGGCAACAAAAAACACCATGTGACTGGAGACTGAAACACCCTCCTCTGTGCCCCTTATGGGGTTACACATGTAGGACCAGCTGTCCCTCTTTCACCAGAAATCAGAAGAGTTGGAAAGCATCATTGCAGCTGGCCCCTGTGAGCCAGTTTCTGCAGCTTTTCAGGATTGCCATCTTGGCCCGGCCCAGCTTGAAATTGGACAGGCAGATAATGCTTCTCGTGGCCATTTGGTAGGGGATAAAGAAGACAAACAGAGTCTCAGAGAAGTCTAAGTCCAGTGTCCCAAAGAAGGAAACACAGAGTGGTTGCACCCAGGGTCAGTCCAGGAAAGTGTGGAAACGAGTCTTCTTTACTTCTTCCTTGCAGTAAGGTCAGGCCCCTTAGACCACCAGGTACATGGCAAACAAAACTGCTGGTGGCCAGGACCCCATGCAGAACCTACTACTGGAAGTCACTAGTTCTCTTGGTGATGGGTAGTTTGTACAGTATTTGGCAGATCAGCCAGGCTTCCGCTGGTGTTGCTGCCACTAAGTGTTGCCTTCAGTCATGTCAGCATGGACAATGAGGAAATGGGCATGATGCACTTTGACTGTCCAGGTGTACAGTGTCTTCCCAGATAGGCTATCAAAGCAAATCCCACTATTCTTGTTGGGTACAGGGAAGGACAGCAGAATCCCAGGTCTGCCACTCTCACTAATGTCCACAGCCAGAAAAACAGGTAGCAATAGAGGGTGTCTATATAGAAAGCTGCCATTGGGAAGGGCTTGATATGTGCAGAGGTGGTCTTCTAGGGTAGCAAGTGCATCATCAGAGAAGGCAGCTTGCACTTCAGCCAACAGGCACAAAGCTGAATGGACAAACTGCAGGACCAGTTGGTTAGCCAGGGTGTTGGTCAAGAGCAAGGCAGACTGAGCCGAGTTGAAAAAGTGCATCAGTTTGATGCTGTGTGACCAGACCAAAGAAGGAAAATAGTTTCTGGAGGCTCAGCTCGGTGTCCCTGCTGCGAGACCAAGTTATGGAGCAGGAGATCATACAGCAGCTCTGGAAATCACAGCATCTGCTTTTCTGTCTCATTTGGAGCTAGGCCTGCCAGGTCTGGGCCAGGTTGCAGTAGGCATCCCAGATGAGATGATAAGGATCCAACAGGAAAAGTTTCTGAAAAGGTTCAGGAAAAGGTTCAGGTCCCCCACCCGACACAGGAAAGCAAAGGTCAGCCATTGCCATAGGAGGTGTTCCCCAGCAGAGAGGAGGCACTGAAGGGTTTGTGGGCAGAAGGCAGCAACTCTAGTCACCAGCTCATTTAGTCTCGATCTCTCTCACTTGTAGGCAGGCATAGGATAACCCACTGAAAACAGTGTTGTCCGTTCCAGAAGAAGTCCATGAGAAGCTTTTGAAGCCTTTCAGGCAGGGTCACTGGCAGGTCCAAAATGATACACCTCTGCCACAGAGTAGCAGCTGCCTGCTTGTTAGTAACCAGGACCCAGCCACGGTAAAAGAGACTGGGCAGGATCCAGCACCACTGCAGTAGTTGCACCTCAACTTGTTCACCAAGGCTTTCCTAGTTCTTGGCTAGATAGGCTGGCAGGCCTAGAAAAATGCCCACGGCTTTGAAGGCATCACATCAACACAAGCATCTAGGAAGTCCGGGGGCTGAGCGATGGCCCAAGTGCCCAGCAGAAATGTGTCACTTTTTGCTCAGCTGATAAGGGCTGAGGCGAGGCAATCAGGTCCACTGACATTCAATCAGGTACTGAACCTCATCCTCACTACTGACAAAAAGTTATGGCATTGGCATGAGCTATCACCTTAGCTGCTGTGGGGGAGGGACAGCAGCTGGGGCTGATGGGAAGACCATGCCCTTCTTGTGCTGCCACAGTGGGTGAAGCATTGACTCAATAGTTAGGGCCTGAAGCATTCTTCTGCATTCCCTGCATCTTGCAGGGTTCCATCTTACAACCCTGCAAGATGCTCCTTCGGGCTGGGAACAGGGCTCTCCGTTCACCTTCAGGAGGCTAGACACGTTCTGGAATAAGAGCTGGATGGTCCACATGAAGACAGGCCCAAAAGATTTCAAGAGTCCGAAATGAGAAGTCATGGTTGCCCTGATCAAAGGTTTTTTCTTGATCCAGGGAGATGAGGCCTATGTTAAAGTAAAAGAGTTATGTGGCTGCCAACAGGTCACATAGTACAAAGAGGTTGTCTTGGAGAGTTCTGAGACTATCACTCAAGTTTGTTTTGTTTTTTTACTAAAGGTGAAAACAAAGGAAGAAAGTGCAAGTGTGGCCCCTCCAGGGGGCTAAGCATGAAACATTTGTCAATAATAAAACACCCATTTTGCCAGAAATGTAATCCTCTCCCTCCCCCCACGACTCCTTTCATAGGGTTACTATTGATGACATCTAGACATCACACTGCAGAGTGCGCCCTTGATGCCCAATGCCCAGTGCAACACAATCTGGTCCGCATTCTGTTGCAGGTTCAAATTCAAAAGAAACACATGCTCAGACCAGGAAACAGAAGAGTCATAGAGTTTTGCTGAGGGCCCCCCCTGAGGGACAGTTTTAGTGGCTTTTCAGGTTTGCCATCTTGGCCTGACTCAGCAGGAAACTGGCCAGGCAGATCACACTCCCCTTGGGCACTTGGCTTGGAATAGAGGAAACGTAAACAGTCCAGAAGTCCAAGCCCAGTGTGCCAAAGAGACCTGAGAGCAGCAAAGAGCAGCTCCAGAGGGGGAGGGGACAGTCTAGGAAGGCAGAGAAGAGTGTTTCTTCCATCTTCTTGCAGAAAGGGCAAGCTGCTGCCATGGCCAAGTCTAAGTGGTGGACAAAGATACCTCTTGCCAGGGCCCTATTTGGTACTTGATTACAAAAAAATCCAAAAGAATAGGCTATATCTTCAGGTTTTGGAAAAGAGCAGTTTTATGCCCCATGTTAGTTCACGCTAATTAAAGATTTAGTCTTATACATTTTCTTAACCTGGGATAAATGACCATTGCTTGATGTTTATTTTGTTTCTTAATATGTACGACACCTTACTCCTTTAACATTCATCTAGATGTGGTATGATATTTCTTCCCTTAGTGGTCATGGGCTCTATAACAACTATTCTGGGGCTTCTTTCTTTTCTTTTTTTCCAGTTGTATTGCTGTTTTCTGTATGTGGTAGTACACAAAATATGTGCATTTTTATTACTAACACTGAGTTAATAAAACTCTAATTAAAAAACAGAATTGCCAAGATCCAAAGGCTGTGCAGTAACTTTCCTTTCCAGGGATTTTTTATTTACTAAAGAGCTCTAGGCATAGGGTTAGATATTTCGCTTGGTATTTATTATATTTTCAACCATTTTTATAAAGCAGCAGCAGAAACTTTAGTACACAAATAGAAACATTATTTGGTTCTTCCAAGGCTTCTTGTATTACCTCTGATTCTCTCTTCAGAAACTTTCTAGAAGTACAAATTTAGTGTGCCACAAAGTAAATGACCATATAATAGTTATAGTGCAGTAACTGTATAAATATGGAGAAAATACAAAGTCATAGAAAAGTAGAACTAGAAGGACCTTGGAAAGGGCAATGAAGTCCAGCCCCCTGTTCATCAGAGGGTTATCTTGTTTTAAACCACACCAAATGGTGCCCGTCTAACCTGCACTTATAACCTACCTATGCTAGACATTCCAAAACCCTGCTAGGCAGACTGTTCCAGTATATGTTCACATTCATAGTGAGAAGGGCCTAATATGTAAACTAAATCTAAATTTCTCTTGTGTCTCTGTGTTACCAAATCCATCTCAGGGTTTTCTCTTCTATACTAAGAACAACTTATCCAATCTGTCCCCAGGTCATGTTGTGTTACTCTCCTCTGGACTTTTTTTAACTTGCTCATAACTTTCTTTTTCTCTGCATATGTGCATGCCCACTTCAGTGCTCATAGTCAAGACTTACCATTGCTGAACAGACGGATGAATCTATTCCCAAGATTTACATAGAACTTCCTCTTAATAGGGATGTATACTATACATGTTTTGGGGTTGTTGGTTGTAGCTGTGTTGGTCTAAGGACATAGGCAGACTAAGTTCTTTAGGTAGATGTGCCACCTTTTATTAGACCAAATAAATAGTTGGAAAATGGTTCTTTGCTAGTTTTCAGGCCAAACACCCTTCTTCAGCCACAGGGAGTCTGTTGGTGTTTTGTGCGTTCTCCTGGGTAGAATAGAAACCAATATGCAAAATGCAGGTCTGTAAAAAGGCAAACGCATGGCATTGAAGATCAGAGGGAATGGGAGACAACGGATGTGAGGACAGGTAGGTACAATGGACGTGCGGACAGGTAGGTGCAGGGGGGAGGCAGAATGCAGAATCAGTGATAGAATGTAGCTGTTAAAATGAAGACGGGTTGCTAGATGGCAGGCAAGTTATAATGTGCAATAAATTCAATGTTTCTAATTAGTCCATGATTCTTTTGTCTCAAGTATATTTATGAAGTCAAGTTCATAGGATCATCTATGAAGGGTGTTTTGTAAATTCCCTTTGTGGATTAGAACTGATAAATTGGAGAGGGAGTGGCTGTCTTGTGAGAAGTGTGCAACCACAGGTAACTGGGTATTTTTCTCTTTGATACATTTTCGGTGTGCGTTTGTTCTGGCACACAGACGTTGGTCATTTTATTACACTGCTGACTCATATTTGATTTGTGGTCTACTCTAATCCTAATAGATCCTTTTCTACAATTCTGCAGCTAGCTGGTCATTCCCTCTTTCCATTCTGACCACTTGATTGCTCTTTCCTGAACAAACATTTTGCACCTGTCCTAATTTAATTTTATTCTATTTTAGATTTTTTTTTTAATTTATCAAATGATTTTGGATCCTTAGGGCTTTTCTATACTGTGGCAGCAGCATGTCTGAGCCACAGTGGACCTGAACATATGCCAGTCTCCCATGCACACAGGCTAACTCCAAACCTAGAAATAGACTGCTGAAGCAGCTTGGGGCTCATCCCTAGGTTGTGGCTTTCAAGCATGGTGGACACATCAGAAAGATGTCCATGAGTGATTTTACTAGTGAGCACAGGTGAGAAATGCTCAAGTCTGTTTTGGCTATGAGAAACCACTATTACAACATAAATAAGCCCTGAAGTGTCTGCTACTCCATTCAGCAAATATAAGAGTATACTGCATTCCATCCTCCCTCCAAGCCATTAAGAAAGATATGAAAAAGTGTTGGACCATGACAGATTATCCCACATGATAATCCCTTCCAGTCTGAAATTGAACTGTTGATTATTAGTATTTGAGCATGAGTATCACTAGTTTAATCTAGATTTCACTAATTTGATGTAGAGTATATTTGCTTGACTGACTTATGAGACTGTCAAAAGGAAAGCAGAATCAGGAGTCAAGGTATATCATATCTGCTGTCTCTCCACTCTCCACAGGCCTGTTATACTATCATAGAAGGAAATTTGGTTGGTTAAGCCTGGGTTTGGTGTGGTCAAATCCATGTTGGCTTTCACTTATCTCACACTGCCTTAGAAATTGATACACATAGACTGAAACAAGCCATCAAAATTAGACTGCCATCAAAATTGGACTGTCATTTCCTATATCCTCCTTCCACAACCTGGCTGTGCTCTGCCACACTTCAGGACGAATCTTAAGAGGCCTCACTGATCTGAAAACATCTACAGCTTAGTACAACTAACCTTCAAGGTGTCCTTGAATTTCTTCTTTTGCCCATTTCTAGAGCAGTGACCATTGATAAGCTGGAAGTATAGGACCTGTTTTGAGAGCCAGTTGTCAGGCATGCTTATGGCATGTCCTGTCCAATGGAGAAGGTGCCATATAAACATTGGCATTCATTCTTCTGCCCTTCCAATTGATAAGGAGGATTTTCTGGAAACATCACTAATGATAGAATTCCAAGGCTTTAAAGTGTCTGATATGTTGTTGAAGTTTTACACCCATACAACAATGTAGGAATAAGAACAGCCAGGTAGACGAGAAATGTGGTTTCTGTTGATGTCATGATCATCAAAGATTCAATTTTGAAGATGTCCAAAATCAGCACTGAAAGATTTATCTGGTATTCAGTATTGTAGTCTACGTTTATGGTTTTGACATTTCTCAAGTCACTGGGAATCTGTTGAGATTACCAGATTATCTGAATAACAGCACATACTGAAAGAGGTTTTGTCCTCACCATGCTTATAAAAATTTCAGTTGGTATTCCATCAGGATCACATGCTTTGTTGCTAATCATCTGCTTAATGGCTTTCAAGGTCTCTAGATAAGTTAGTTGATCCGCAAGGTAGCCTTTAACAGGGTGTTGTGGAATGGAATGGCTTCCATTAAGATTTCCCTTCAGAAGCTCTCGCACTGGTGGTTGAGCTCTCTTTAAAGGGTGCTGTTCCATCCTTGGACCTCAGAGACACAGCTCTGTGTGCCTAGCTCATACATAACTTTGGTTGCACTGAAGAAACTATACATCATGGCTGTCAGCAAAATTTGGAATCTTTTTAGTTTCATCCTGCCACCATTTCTTCTTTTCCTCTTGAATTTTCCTCTGCATCTCAGCTCTAATGTGGCAATAAATACCTTGCTTCTGTTCTGAGTTGACATCATTCTACCAAGTTTTGAATGCTGGCTTTTTTCTGTTAGTGGCAGCTTGTATTTCCCTATCATTCTCATTAAACAAGACCTCATTTTTTTAGTGGAGAAGCCTAGAGATTCTCTGCGCATCTCATGGACGTTTTTCTTGAGGCTCTCCCAGTGATCAACAGTGTCAAGATCAGCAGGGAGGTTGGAAACAAATCTGTGGTGGTACTTTTACTATCAAGACCAAGATTATTACTCTGAAGCTAGAATAGCTAATTGGCATTGAGTGTGATCCTTCATCTTCTACTGACCAACAGGTAACATAACAGTTATCAGTGCATATGCCTGTTTAAGACCAAATCAGCACCACTGCCTAACTTTTGGGAATGTTTGTACATGCTGTAGCTTCTCTCAGAAGAGAACACAGTCCTCCAGGATCCTCCTGCCCCTCCCACTCTGGGAGATGGTGTTAGAACATCCCCTTCACAATTCCTACATTGTGCTGCATGGAAACATAGGCTGACCATGGCAGTTTGGGTTAGCCAATCAGAGCTGCTGTAGGCACTTCTGCCATCAAGAAGACTAAATAAGGAAGCCTGCAGAACATGTTGTGCTGTGTGCATGGGGTCTCCTTGGTTGCACAGTTTCAGCAAAGCTGTTGGAAGCTCTATATTCTTTAAGGCCTCAGCATTCAAATATATGCACATGTAGGTCGAGGTAAGCTTTTCTACCTGGAGAACAAATCTGAGTGAATTCTCCCAGATGATCTGAGTGACTGTTACACAGTATAAAGCAACAATACTAATGTGGACAGGGGAACCATGGAATCAGGAAAGAAAGAGGACCCTTACTGGTAAATACTAGCCATTATCACCTGTTAACAGCATTCCATCTAAGCTGTGTGGCATACACAGCTGCACAGGCACGCTCATGCCACACTGCCAGACGTGCCTGTGTGGCCGTGCACACCACACATCTTAGAGGGAACGCTGCCTGTTAACACCTCACCTTTTCTTTCCCCTCTTCCTTCTTGCTGACAATCAGCCAGGAAAAAACAATAATAATAAAGAAAAACCTCTTCTGCCCAATAAAGTATGTCCTCTCTGCAAATTGAGCTATATTTACAAATGGATCTGAGCCAATGAAACATATAAAGTCAGAAAAGGTAAAAAATTATACAACCAATCAATGCTAGAAATAGAAACCTATCGCATTAGGAAGCTACATAATCCAGTTTCCCAAGAGAAGGAAGGTTCTTTTGGCAAGCAGAGGTAGAGTAGATGTGAAACATAAATGTAAATTTAAATCATCAAAAAGAAAAAAACACAACTCATTATATCTATATTTTTTAGTTTTACCCGGCAGAGATACATGAAACAGTTTTACAAAAACACATAATGTCCAATGTTATTAAACAGGCTACATACATCAAATGCACAGTCATATAGTGTAGCATAAAAGGTTTTACTGACAGTTGGTTAGGCTGATGTGTATTAATCACTTGTGGCCTCACCACTTAGCCACATTAGTCATATCTGAAACTCCTGCCAATAAATCATTAATCAAATATCATATATTCCTTCTTTATATCTTTATTCAACTGAGACAGATGGCTGAAAACTTCAGACCAACTGACTATATCCTCCAAGATGCCTTTAAATACAAAAATAGAATGCAATACATGCTTCTTTTAGTGGGTTCCCAAAATACCTATAAATTCATGTTGAAAAAGCAGTCTTTTTGAAATCATGCCCAAATAAATAAATACATAAATAATTGCTATATAACCTGCATCATGTGTATTCATGAAAACATTTATTAGAGATGGTTGGATCTTTAGACATTTTGTAAGATGCACAGCTGTAGTGCTCTATTTTTTTTTTTTTTTTTTTTAAAACAAAGCAGTAATTTTACCTCAGGATTTCAGCTCTAAGTAACTGTGATGTAATCCCTGAACCTAATAATTAGATGAGCGGTTGGTTTTCTATTTAGATTCTAGCAATGTAAGATGGATTTGCAAGGAGATGGAGAGGCTGATCCAATGGGTCTTCTCTACCCTCAATTTCTGATTCCAATATTAACCAGATCAAAAATTTGAGTGATAACATAGTACTCCAGCACACTATATGTACAGATTTAAGGTCAGAAAACAAGGAGAATATTAAGGGGAAGTGATACTTTTATTCTTCTAGTATCATTATTACAGTGCTATCAGTCATGTAAGAGCATTTCAAGATGAATAGTTTATTATCGTTTACACTCACAATGATAAGGACTGTGTATCAAAGATTATGATTAAAATTGGACAAGCAACAAAAAGGGGCCGAGGAGAGTCAATGATATTTGTGTATTTTGAGTATATTATTTTATAACTGGACCCAAAACAGATAGAGTTTTACAGCCAGCTTCCTTATTTGTAACATTTTAGGACGTTTCAAATAAATTACTTTATATATTGAATTAAGTACAGTATTTATGGATTTTTGTATTGCATTATAATTTTATATATCAATATTTCTACTGACAGTATAACATAACTGAAGCTTAGGGACGGGGAAACAGCTAGAGACTCCAGCAGTTGGTGCATGGACCAACAGACTTTTTAACACTTGGGAAGTTTGAACAGCTGATAGAGTTCAATCCAGGGAAGGGGGGTTGGGGTGGGAATACATGCTTTAACAATCTGGATGTGATAAACACACATTGTTCTACCAAGTGTCAGTAAGACCTCTCATTTGACGATACCATTGTGTATATGAAATATGTACCATATTTTTTCTCTCTCCCCCATTCTCCCTGTTGGGAAGGGAAGAACACCTGTTGTGGAATGTTTTGGAGTGTGGCTTCAACTTTGTTTCTATGCTGAGAAAGTCTTAACAAATAATAAATCATTTAACCTTGTGCGAATAACAGCAGCTACATTATCAAAATTATCATGCTAAATGGATTAACAGGGGAAATTGTTTAAATGTTAAAATTATTAACTGTCACTAAATTTCTCTTAATAAGCCAATCCAAAATAGGCCATATTCTCTGGATCTAATTATTTGCTTATTCTGGTAAGAATCTGCAATAACTTCACCTGAAGTATTCCAGATTTATATTATTGCATGTCACAGCAGAATCTAATCCACTGTTTCAACTTCTTATTTGATAATTTAGGAAGAAAACTCTGAAGCTATTTGCATCTGGGAGCTCAAAAATCTTTTTAGATGAAAGTTTAGGCCTCAGGTTTTAAAAAGGGGGTGGGCTAAAATTTTGGCATCTGAATTATATTGAGATGCCTGAAGATACTGTCCGATTTCCTGAAGTACTGAGCACTTATTTTAGGTGTTTCATTTTGAATTTAGGAACCTAATGGAACCTATATCACACCTAATGAAGTGTGATATATTTCCCTGAAGTCCTTCAGTACAGTATATCATGAGTGGGTAATTTATTCACTCATAACTAAACATTAGGTTTTCATAGAGGTTAAATCTCCTGAGGACCAAATTGATATTTCTAAATGCATTTATTGTGATGTGCAGCAAGATCTAAACTTAATCCATGCACCTAAGGGTAAGTAAGAAGAGGAAAACTACCCCTTAACAGCACTACAAATACTAACTATACTACAGGCACCAGCACAGGAAAAAGAAGAGAGGGATAATGGAGAAAAATGAAGACAAAGGGATGACTCTGATCTCAGGCAAACAAAACCAAGAGAGGAGGATAACCCAATTCAAGTATAGTTTGGGATAGACTATTCTTCCTCATCCCTTGCTCCCAGAGAAAAGTAACACTTACAGAGTACATTTTAGTCTAGTAATGGGGTAATAGCTTAGATTTTTATAATGCATTTTACTGTATATTGTAGAGCAAGCTTTGGAGAACAGTAGCACATCGCTATGATGATGATCTCTCTCTGCTCCCTAGTAATGAAATGGGGAACCCATGAAGTATGAAGAGATACTGCAAAATTATCACAATAGAACTGCAAGATGAAAAGGCACAGATGACAATAGGAAAATGTCGGCGAATACCCCCACAAAATTATTTGAAATACCACAATAAGTACAAAGTTATGAAGTGATGGCATCAGAACTCTCCTAGAATCATAGCCCCACACTTGGCGTAATTATCCTACCTGGTAGGTAGGTAAACTTGCACACTAGAATGAACTACAAGAAGTATAACCATAAATAATCTGCTTATCACAGACACAGCATCTTGGTACATTTTAGCATCTTTTCAGAGCATGTGTGGGTGGGAAACAGGGAACTGGACTGACCTCAAAACTATCAAACCTACACTTCAATTAAAAATTATGCTTGTTTATTGCAGTGTTAACAGAGCAGATGGGAACAGAGAAAAGTTTACAAGCAAGTAGACCTCCTTCCTCAAAGCTGTTGGCTTATTTGCACTTTTCAAAACCTTTGTTGAACACTGAAAAAAGGACAGTGATAATCTTTGAACTTCTTGACCTCCTGATAATGACTCACAAAATAAGCAGCACTGTTAGCGTGAACATTTTTTCTATATCCTGAATGACTTAAAGTTTTAATTGTATCTAGACTTCCTGAGCTGAAGAGGAGTGTGTGTGTTGGAGAGCGTGGGAGCAGTGGGAAGTAGAAGCCAAAAGATAAGGCCTGAAATGAACAGAACAGGAACTGATTTCTTGTACAATAAGACATAAAGAATCCAAGTTGCATTTTGTTAGGAAAAAATAACACCTCAACATTATGAATGAGCCTTTCACATTATGTGTGCATTCTATATCCAGTGTTTATTCTGCAAAGGCAGCAAACATAGTGTAAGCTTTTTCTCAGCTGTCAATGAAAAAATAACATCCTTGGAAAATTACTGAATCATAACCATAATTTTGCTTACCTATTGAGAAACCCATTTTGAGTTTTACCCTGTCTCCACTAATCCTTTAAAGGCTCTGTAATTTTCAAGAATAAATATTTTGCAGACTGTAACACTAACCATTTTAGCCCTTACAAAGATACTCCATTGGTGAATTAGAAGAAAGACCAATGTGCTTCAATATAAAGGACTAGGCAAGGATGTAGGAATATTTTTTATGATTAACAAATTTTTCTGACCCTTGTCCCTACTTATAAATCTACATTAGCATGTTAGAAGCCTTTGAAATATCTACATATGCTAATGAGTGAACAAACTTTCAAGTTAAAGATGAAAACACAGACAGACAGACCCTGATCCATGTGAATAAGATGATTTTTGATCAATTTGTTTTTATAACACATTTGATAGCTGAGCCACTGCCATATTCTGCAAACACTTTCTAGAAGGGAATTAATATAGTGGCCACACAAAGTATAAAAAACTAAAGCTTCTGGGAAAAATCTGCTCTTAAGAGAAGAGAAAGTTGTGAGAATGTTTCTTAATCCTAGACAAAACCTTAAATTATAAAATATTTCCACTACCAAACTAATGAAACATCCAGCTGCACAAAATCATACTTTTAGTAGCAAAGAAAAATGAGCTGTGTTCTTGCCTTTCTGCTTTAAAAGCCAAGCAATATTTTGTAACCAATGCAGAACAAAGCACAATTATTTAGGTCTCTCTCATAAGGGTGCATGTTTTTCAGCTTACATATTTATCGTTCACACAACCTCTGTCTAGTGCTAAAGGGAATTGTCATTCTAGAGACCAAAACTTAGTAACAATGATTTGGGATTGACAAATCCTTTTAATTTTTAGAGTAAAATCAGAGAAGCTCACTCAACTAAAAACTGAGGATAATCACATGATTATCCAATACCAGCGTAGAAAACTAGGAGTCTAAGGTATAGCTGCTCCGGTTTTTAGATTCCAAATGATGTTGCTTGAACTTCTATTTGCCATAAAAAAACTTTGAGGATTTTTATAAAAAGAGAACTCAAAAACACTTTTATTTATAGGTATGTGTAGAAGTATATATATACATACACACATACATACACACACGAATCTTAGAGAGAACAGCAGGCACATAAGGAAACACAAACAAAACAAAATAAAATAAAAACAAAAAAATTCCTTGTAGCCAGAAATGAATTAGAGGGAGCACAGAGAGTATTGTGAGCACAATCCCTACTCCCTCAAACAAGGAATTGTGGAAGTCAGAGCTTTTGTAAGAGGAAAGGGTGGAAAGAAATTCTTAGAGTGGGGCAACATCTGTTACTGGTTTTTCTCTAACTAGTTTTCAGTGAATGGTGACATGACTGGTCAACAATATGCTTCTCTCCTGGAAGTGGAAGGGTGGGGGGAGTAACCTGTAGTTTTTAGCATACTGGTTTAGTCTAGTCAAAATTCTGTTGCAGGGAAAGTGCTGAGAGGAGAAGTATGATCTTAAATTTAAATTCTGCATAGGAAATACCCCCACCCAAAAAAACAGCATATCAAGTTAGCAAATGTACTCAGGTTCCCTCTGTACATTACAAGTATTTTGCAGTTACCTGGTTAGTTATGTAATCACCTAAGACCAGCTACATATGCAAAGCACTTATCACACGATAAAAAGCTCCAACCAGCTATAAAACTTGACCTTGAAAATGTGTACTAACTTTAAAGCTTGATAGCAAGCAGCTATAATTTACAAATGTAGCAGGGTGTCTCCTGCATCTGGAAGCCTTATCAGTTAACGGGGCTCCCAGGCACAGGGGTACACAATGCCCAATGTTAACCCCCTGGGACTGGGGCATCACAGCACCTGCTATCCCCATGTTTCATAGATTTTATAAACATTAGGAGCTGGAAGGGACCTCATGAGAACATAGAGTCCAGCCCCACCCCCCAACAGGAAGTGATCCCAGCAAGAAAAATATCCAGATGTTTTTTTCAAAAGTCCAGAGTAGGTGCTTGCACCACCTCTGGGGCGGAGTCTGTTCCAGACCTTGGACACACTGTAAAGCACTTTTTTCTTGTGTCTAGTCTAAATTGGCTTTCCCGGAGTTTATGGCCATTGGACCTTGTTATCGCTTGGGGAGCCCTAGTGAACAGCTGTTCTCCCAGGTCCTGATGTACCCCTCTTATATAATTGTAGGCTGTTACCAAGTCCCCCCTGAGCCTTCTCTTTTCCAGATTGAAGAGTCCCAAGTTCCTCAGCCTCTCCTGTACGGCCTGCTCTCCAGGCCTTGGAACGTAAGAGTGGCTCTCCTCTGGACTCTCTCAAGCGTCTCCAGATCCTTCCTGAAGTCGGGGGCCCAATAGTGGACACAATACTCCAGCTGCGGTCTCACCAGGGCCAAGTAAATCGGGAGGATGACTTCCCCGGTTTTCCTGATGTATCAGTGGATGCATGCCAGAGTTTGGTTAGCTTTGCTCACCATTGCATCACACTGGTGGCTCATCTTCATTCTGTGGTCAATCAAGACCCCCAAGTCCCTTTCAGTCATGGTGCTAGCAAGCATAGCACTGCCAAGCCTGTAAGTATGCTAAGGGTTCTTCTGACCGAGGTCCAGTACCTTGCACTTCTCTGTATGAAAGGCCATCTGGTTTTGGTCGGCCCACTGTGATGGCCAGAACCAAAGAGGTTACTGACCAAATTATAGCAAAAAAGATCTGCTTCTTGAGAGCATCTAGCAATGGCATCATAGTTAATATTAGCTAAGGCAAAGCTTGCAAGATTGTTTCCTGCAAACATACCCTGTCTGTCATAAGTATAACCGTAATGTTAAAATTAACTGTCTATACCAATCATAAGACTAACATGGGCCCCAAGAAGCAGAACTAGAAAACAGAACTGCAAACTTTAGCTGACCTAACAGTTTTTGCTGAAAGGTCAGTAAAAGTGACAAACCTGACCACAAGGTATAATTAACACATTTCAAAAATTGCAAAAGGAACTAACCAAGTGGGTTGAATTTAGGCAGAGAAAATGCTAATCTCAAACCCCAAAGTGATGTGGTGTGATTTGCTTATTGGGTAAACCCAAATTTAGGCAGTATGATAATTTCTAACACCTTTTAATCCCATAGGGTAACAGGTGTAGAGTAAGATTGTGAGTGGCTCTGTAGCCAACAGATTAGCACAGGGCAAGATATAAAGGCACATGCATGTCAGGTGACCAGTAGGAAGGACGGAACAGAATGGTCATTGCTGTTCAAAGCCCAGACTCCAGACTCCCAGTGTGAGCAAGGACCAGATCCTGACTAAGGGACCTTCCCCAGTGCTCTCTCTGACAGCGTCGATCAGGGACGCCTGACTTCTCTGGATCAAGTTGGCATGTACCTGCCACTGAGGGACTATCGATCAGTTGCCAACCAAGTGGGAACTCTTTGTCAATTTGTCTGTTCTTATTATCACTGCCAACTTTTAACTTTTACTGTTGTATTTTCTGTTTATTAGCTTAACCTGTTGATATCTGTTACACATGTAAACCGTATTTTGCTGCTAAAACATAAATTTTACTTATAGCAGCAACATAGCAACAAAAATATCTTTACTGTTATAAGTAAAACCTGTCTTTGCTTCACTCCCAACTCCGCTTCCTCGATCCCAAACCAACAAGCCCGGTGGCTGATACATTTGCGGTGCCCAGTCAGGTCAGCCTGCAACCAAATTGATACACTCACAAAGCACTTATCACACGATAAAAAGCTCCAACCAGCTATAAAACTTGACCTTGAAAATGTGTACTAACTTTAAAGCTCGATAGCAAGCAGCTATAATTTACAAATGTATCAGGGTATCTCCTGCAGCTGGGAGCCTTATCAGTTAACGGGACTCCCAGGCACAGGGGTACACAATGCCCAACATCACATGCTTCTTCATTTTAAATAGCTTAGCAATTCATCTTCAGTTCCTGATCCAAAAAATCATTTCCTGTCAGCAAGTATTTTGTGTGTGTATATTAATATACCCTAGCAAATGCCAGCCTCAACCTAGTACCCACCATTTTTTACTTTAGCTACTCACAGCTCAGAATGGAAGAGAAGAAAAAGACCAATTTCTTGAAAGAAATAAAGCTTTATTTTTATCTAAAGCTTTTAGAAACTTGATTTTCCTCTGAGAAAATGCATAACTACAAAAGCAATGTTGAAAAATATGACAACCAGTTCTCCTAATTATGGTGTCAAAAAAAGAAAAAATTGAATAATGTGTCAGCTCTTGCTTTCTTTTTACCACCTAATTTTCCTTTTATGTTCAGACATTTCATATTCTAACAGGGTATTCCAGTGAAGACCACTATTTTAAATCTTTTCCAAGTTTAACTGATGAAAGAAGACAGATTTTTTTTTAAACATTTATCTAGCATACTGACTAGAAAGAAAAATGCAGTTTATAACAGACTATTGATAACAGACTTGTCAAAATAAGTAGTTAGAGGTTCTACATCAAAAGCAAGGTAACAATTCCTATAGGAAGGAAGACAAAATGAAGGATAAACAAGAACAACAAAAAGGGATTTGTAAAGCAGGATTTGTAGGGCATGGTTTAAATCTACCCCATGTCTATTATAGTAAAACAATATTTCAGTTTGTTAAAGATGAAGTGAAATAGGCATTGATTTCACTGTCCTGCCCATCTACTCTCCAGCAGAGATAGAACACAATAGTAAGATAAGAACACTCCATAACAAGTCCAACCCTGAGTAGCTCCTGGCCTCATTAGAGTTTCATAGATTCACAGATTGTTCATAGATTGTTAGGGGCTGGAAGGGACCTTGTAGATCATTGGGCCCAGTCCTCCTGCACTAGGCAGAAAAGACAAACTGGGGTCAAGTGACCCCAGCAAGGTGACTGTCCAGTCTCCTTCTGAAGATTTCAAGGGTAGGTGACTGTACCACTGCTGGCAGGAGTTTATTCCAGTCTGGACATCCTGACTGAGAAGGAGTTATTCCTGGAATTGAGCCCAAAGTGGCATTACAGGAGTTTATATCCATTGCTCCTGGTCTTCCCCAAGGGTGCCCTGGTGAACAGCTGTTCACCGAGTTCTTGAAATACTCCCCGGATGTAGCAGTAAGTCATTATCAAGTTCCTTCTCAGCCTTCTCTTCTGTAGGCTGAAAAGGCCCAAGTTCCTAGCCGCTCCTCATACGGCTTGTCTTGCAAGTCCCTGATCATATAGGTGGCTCTCCTCTGAACCCTCTCAAGTTTTTCCACATCCTTGTTGAAGTGTGGCACCTAGTGCAGAGTCTCACCAGTCTGGAGTACAGTGGGAATATCACTTCCTTAATTTTGCATGAGATGCAACAGTTAATGCATGCCAGTATGTTGTTTGCCCTGCTGGCCACAGCACCACACTGCCCTCTCACGTTCATGCAATGGTCAATCACTACCCCTAGGTCCATTTTGGTTATGGTGCAAGTCAAATTCTTGCCACCAAACCTGTAGGTATGTTGGGGATTGTTTGCCCCCAGATGGAACACCTTACACTTCTGAGTGTTGAACTTCATGTGGTTCCAGTCCACCCAACTCTCCAGCCTGTCCGGGTCTGCCTGTATCTGTAACCTATTTTCTGGCATGGCCAAGCTCCCCCATAACTTGGTGTTGTCTGTAAACTTGGCCAGTGAGCTTTTCACCTCCACATCCAAATCATCGGTAAAGATGTTGAAAAGTACTGGACCAAGCTGTTGCAGGGCAGTGAAGTGCCTTGCTCCTAGAGAAAAGTTACAGGTGTTGGTTGCTGGGACAACTGCAGTTCGGTCAGCTGACCAGAAGGGGGCAGGGCCTGGCCTATATAAACAGCATAGGCTGAGGCCAGGGAGGCAATTCTCCTCTGGCAGCTGATGGAGTGGGAGGAGCTCTGCGGCCAGGCTGAGGCCAGGGAGGCAGTTCTCAGGCATCTGATGGAGTGGGAGATCTGCAGAAGCATTGCAGCCTATAGAAGCCCGAAGGCCTGAAACAGCTCCCGGGTGAAGAGAAACCCCTGGGAGGGGTTTGAGGGAGGTTTAGCCAGAGGGCTAGAGCTTGAGCTTTTAGCCAGGAGGCTTGGTTTGTGTTGCAGCCAACTGGCTTATGGTTTTGCTTTGTTGTCACACTGGAGAACTGGGTGAGGCTGTAGGGGTTGGAGGAGGCCTCATGAGACCTCCCCAGTTGCGTGGGGATTCCTGATGCCAGAGAGGGCACAGTAGTCAGGTGCCAGAGAGGGCACAGCAGTCTGGGGGCCAGGCATGGCTAAGACCACCTGAGCCCCAACTGTGAGGCGTACCAGCGTAGGGGCACCAGCAAGAAGCCCAGAGGGTGCTCATGTTACGCCCCAGCAAGGGAGCACAAGAATAGAAGCCCCAGCGAGGACGTACAGGAATAAAAGTCCCAGCGAGAGCGTACGGGAATAAAAGCCCCAAGAGGGCGAGTGCGCAGAGAGAAGCCCCAGAGATGTTTTGGGGTGTCTCGACTCCAGCCCCAGTGTGGGCATTATCGGGAGAAGCCCCAGTGGGGCGCAAGACCTGGAAAGGAGGTCTGGGGGCCAGGCACAGCTACAGCCACCTAAGCCTCGATTGTGGGAATCGTGAGGTGAGGCCCCAGTGTGGGCGGGAATCACGAGGCAAGGCCCTGGAGAGGGCAAGCACGCAGAGAGAAGCCCTGGAGAGGGCAAGTGCGCAGAGAGAAGCCCCGGAGAGGGCGAGCCCGGAGGGCGTCCACAAAGACGCGGGCAATAGTAACTGACTCAACAATGTCCGGTACATCTGAGAGGCTTGGGGCGTGGTATTAGGGGTGGTAGGAGCCACGCGTAGCCTTTGAGGCTTTAATTCACAGAGTCTGCTAAGACGGGAGACAAACGGGGATACATCAGGGTACTGTGCCCAAAGGAGTTGAAAAGACAGCCTCCCTTAATACTTGTGTCATCAAAGATGTGGCAGGCGAGAACGAGGGTGCTTGATCGCCAACTTGGCACAGTAGGGGGTGCCAGGAGAGATCACGGCCGCTCCTAGGACCCTGCGCCATGACACAAGCATGGACCCCGAGGGACACTGTTGGTCCCTTCTCAGCAGAACGACACAAATCCGTTCATAAGAACTCTCTGGGTCCTATCATGCAGCCAGTTTTCCATCCACTGAACTGTTGAACAGTTTAACCCACATTCTTCCAATTTTTCCACAAGAATATCATGGGATACTAAATCAAAAGCCTTTTGGAAGCCTAGGTATATAACGTCGACCTTCTCTCCTATGTCCAGGTGGCAAGAGACCTGTTTGTAGGAGATAAGATTGATAAGACAATCTACCTGTGACAAAGCCATGCTGGCTGTGGTTCAGAATCCTATCCTCAACAAGCATATTGCACATAGATTCTTTAACGAGTTTTTCCAGGATTTTCCCTGGGGATGGAGTTTAGGTTGATTGGCCTATAGTTGCCCAGGTCCTCATTCTTCCCCTTCCTGAAGATGGGCACAATGTTGGCTCTCTTCCAATTCTCAGGGATCTTCCCTGTATGCCACAATTTCTGAAAGAGATTTGCCAGGGGTTCCGCAATGACCTCAGCAAGCTCCAGTCATCAGCACTCTTGGATGAAGTCTATCTGGTCCTGCTGACTTATGAGAGTGTAATGAGACATTCAATTTAGAAATACATTAACTGACAAACTGGTATCATGTTTAATGAAGTGGGTATCCTAGATTGCAACAGTATTCTTGTAGTGGAGAATCGGACAGACTTACAAATCATCTGGGACAGAACAGGACCCTAAAATAAACAGTTGAGCTGTAAAAGCTCATGGTTTTAATCATAAAGCAGACCTAGTGACATCACACAACAGAGTAGAAATGCTTATCCCTACTTCCTATGTCACTGTCAGAAATGAAAAGCAATCTGCAACTAAAGTATACAGCATGAACAACGCATCCCCCCAGAGGCTGGGGGGCATGGGACCACCTGCAGGTGGTGCCAACAGCAGGGGCGTGGCAATGGCGAGCTCCTGCAGGTGGCTATAGCAGTTACAGCAGCGGAGGGGGGAGGGTGGTGAGCGCCACCCACCCACAGGCATTGCCGGAAGCATCAGCGCCGCTTTTTTCAGGGGGTGCATCACGAATCTACAAGTGTGCACATGCACCCAAGTGCACCCCCTACACGTCGCCAATGGTTTACACATTATACTGTGAATGATCTACAGACTAAAAAACAAAACAAACAAAGAAACATGGAATATCTGAGTTGATATTAAAATATGTCAACCCACTGGTATGCAGATTCCCTTTGTCTTACAAATGTATAGTGGCAGCACTCTTACTTATTTCAACAAGCAAACAACATTGACAAGTTTGTATTAACCTGTGTCCCGGTGAAATGAAATCACCACACTTTTGGGCACAGCAGCACGGATACAGCCGAAAGTATGTCCTATAAACAAACATACTTTTTCTGGTTGAATCTAGCATCCACAATCCTGAAAATGACAATCAATATATTAATGGAACTGAAATAGTAACACATGCAGGTTACCACATTTAAGATAATCATGTACAGTGAGTTACATCTTAATGATCCAACAATTAAAGGAAACACATATATGTTATGTAGTGCATGACACTTTCATTCTGGTAGAAGGTTACACATAAAATTAACTCACCATTTAGATATAATCCTAAACATAGAGAATACAATTCTGGATATCACATCACAAGGTTGACAACTCTCTAATACAAAATACACTTCGATCATTATGCTACCAAAAAAACACTAATACCACAAATCCCATGCTGCTGAGCCCCTTTACCATTCTTTTTGATGTTCCAAATAGCATTTGTAACATCTGCTATGAGAGTCATTGTTTTGCTTTAACAGGTCTCCACATCAAAACTGCATCCACATCAGCATTATGTTAAAGATACCTACATCTTAAGGGTACTTAAAATTAGTCAATTGTCATAAACCAATATCAAATGGCAAAATATGCAAATGGGGGAAAAACATACAAAAGCAAAAACATCCTCCTATCCCTTCCTCTCCCCTCCCCACATTCCCAAGAAAAACATAAGGATTTTCATTCACTTCCTTATCTCTTCCATCCTGTACTATTCTGGCACACCTGTCTTCTCATCTCATGAAATTTTCCAAATAACATATTTTTTGTGTGCTGAACCAGGGCTGTCCAGCTTCTATGTGATCAGGAGCACAGGGTGCACCACTACATGCTAAAGGCTCCTGGGTCTCAAACTATGCAGGTGTCCTGGCCTCACCCTCAGCTCCCAAGGTGCAGGCTCCCACACTGCACTGCACCACACACTGTGCTACAAGGAGGAGGAATCTGAAGACACCAGCAGTGGAAGAACGGATGACCAGGTGGAAACCCAGGGGCCAAAAATTAACCCTTCACAAGCTGTATGGGTCCCCAGGGCTGCCAGTTGGACAGCTTTGTGTTAAAGTATTTCCTGCCTACTCTGAAATATACTCTGCCTAATTGTGTATGCATATTATACATACATACATATATATATATATATATATATATATATA
>NW_017728916.1:13809299-13812219 GCF_001723895.1 Crocodylus porosus
ATATATATATATATATATATATATATATATGTATGTATGGATGTTTGACACGTCTGTAGTGATTTTGGAAAATGGGAAATGCTATCACTTGACAATGGAGATTTTTGCTATGCTTGTGACTCTAATTCTAACTGTTGCTTGTAGAAAAACAGGTTACATAAACTTAAGAATAAAAATATATGATATTCTTGATTCATGATAAACATATGCATGTTGATGTGTACTTATGGAAAATCTGAGTAATTAATGCACTCTCATAAATTTCACAACCTGCTTCCTTAAAAACTAGGAGGTCCTCTACTTATTTTGGATCTCTTTGGGAAGCCCAGCTCCCTGAAACCACAATGACCCCATAACTGATGCTGTTACCATAGAGTGAGAGACCATGTACCTGGTGTCTAGAGTAATTGGTGGGGGCTCCAAGATAAATTTACCATGAGCCTCACATGGTGTGTGATCAAATCACTGACAGGTAGTACAACCTTGGGCAGTTGCATAAATAAGCAGAAATGACTTGGGTAGCAGGCTCAGGCATCATCTTTGGAGGGGTGACGCAACATCAGCCCTTGACACAGCAGCGACTGATTGTACCAAGGTGACTGGCCCTTGAAGAGCTGGTGCTGCCCTGGGCACTGTGTGGCATTAAAAACTTGAGATAATGAGTGTGAAGCATGCAACAAGGTGCCACTCCCCCCCGCAAAGGCTGAAAAAAACCCATTCTTTTCATTTCCAAAAAAGGTTTTGGGAAGGAAGGGACAAAGTAGAAGGATAAAAGAAAACCCAAAACAAAAAAGGGTAGAAGCCATGCCTAGGCTTCTAAGAAGCTGTAGGCTGCAAAGCAGATGAACAAAAGCATCTTTGATTTAGCCAAGTAGTTGAGAGGAACTGAAATGCACAAGTATGCACTACACATTACTCTCAGAGCAGAACTAGATGAAGGCTTGAAGGGTAGGGCCAGAGCATAAGTTATGGATATTGCTAAGATAAAATCTCTAATTAAAAGCTCAAGGGTAGAAAGCTCACACTTGTTTCATAGACAGAGTTGTGTCAGAATAAAAGGACTCCATTTAGACTGCAGCAACCTGGATCTTTATTTGAAGTGCATTGTATTTAGTGTTGCTTCTTGTAGCCATGAGGCATTTTGTGTGCTCAGAGCTGCTGCAGACTTTTCCCAAGCACACGCAGCTTCCTGGTGTCATACTCCAAATCCTCCCAGCTCCACCTCTAATTCCAACATTCAGCAACCTTGCAGGTTGTTACAATGCTCACAAGAGAGAATATACACATGGAAAATTACTAAAAGGAACAATACTGCTCAATATTGTCAATTCAAGGCATTTTAGCAGAACTTAGTTATTGCCAATTTTACAAGAGTCAGAAGAATGCTTAGTATTATAGAATTAAATTTGAAAGGCAGCATTGACCTACAATATTATGAAGTTTTTACTCAATATTTACAAAAAGAGAAAATCTCCCACAGACCTCAAAAAGGAAAGCACTATCTTTATAAGTAATAAACCTCCATTTCCCATTGTAGGTATTTTGACCAATTCAAAATAGCAGGTTTTCCATACCTCCAAACCACAAATAATAAATAAATTTACACTAGCGTATGATTAAAAAACAGGGCTGGATGCAGGAGTAGATAGATAAATGGACAATTGTGACTTCTTGAAGGGTTGGGAGATAAATCTGCTAAAGGCTATTTGTTTACCAGTATTTTTTTTTTAACTTGAATACTACTTCATCTGATCATCAGTGCATTTAGCATGTCTATAGCATTCCCCAGCAGACAAATGATGTATAACAGTTTCAGCTCCCATTTAAGTGTTCTACCTTGCAGCCAATATGCTGTCTCCATTCATTTTATGCCTCTTCTGAGGTGCTAAAAACACTGCTCTGAAGAGCCAATCTCCTTTCGATTTATGTCCATCTCCTTGCAGGAATGTACACACAAACCCTTATGCATACTTATTTTGTGTGGTTATACAGTGAAAAATACTCACATAAATGCATGCACAATTTTTTTTTCTGTATGATACAACCCCACATTATGCATCCATTTATATTATATATATATATTTTACAGTTTATACCACGCACACACTTATATGTGTGTGTGTGTATATATATATATATATATACACACACACACACACACACACTATCAATACACTGCATCACTCATTGTATAAAAATCTCTATGCTTTTGAAAGCCATCATCTTTCATGTCTTTCTAATTTTCTGAAGTGTAAAGTCCCAGAGGTATAAAGAACAACAGGCAACCTTTCAGAATCATTTAAAGCCAATATTCAAGAGAGGAGACCAATATACTACATTTATACTGGTGTTTGCTCCTAACCCTGTTCTTAATCAATCCTATTAGGTCAGGGAATGAAGGGACCTGAAATTGTGTTAAAATTTTCCAGGGGTGTAGGTTGTAGCTGTGTTGGTCTAAGAGCATAGGCAGACAAGGTTCTTTGCATGAATCTGATATTTTTTATTAGATCAAATTAAATAGTTGGAGTACCAGAAAGCTTGCTTAAAAATTGTTCTCCAACTATTTAAGTTGGTCTAATAAAAGATATCAGATTCACCCAAAGAACCTGGTCTTAAAATTTTCCATGTATATACTCTAATTATTGGAGGGCTGCCTTTAATTTGTCCCCTCCTACAACTGTGGCAGGTAAAGGAGCAGCAGGGAGTGAGGGGACCGACCCCAGCCCCTTGCACTCTCTGCCTGCATCCCTAAGCCTATACCTGTCCCATTGCTACCTGTCCCCCCTGCCACTTGGTCCCCACCCCCTTGCCCCTCCATCCCTCGCCTACCACCTTGCTGCCTGTATGTACTTGGTGCCTGCCCCTCCATGCCTGTGCTGTCCTTCTACTCTTTCCCCGCCTTACCTGTGCCAGCACTGTA
>NW_017728916.1:13812319-13847452 GCF_001723895.1 Crocodylus porosus
GGCCAGTCTGCTCCTGACTCCAATGTCCACATCATTAATGAAGATGTTGAACAATATGGGTCCAAGGACAGAGTCTTGGGGGACCCCACTGGTCATAGAACACCATGAGTGACTTCCATCAATTACTACCCTCTGGGTCTGACCACGGAGCCAAAAAGTTGTCAGAATAGGTCTCCTTAAAGAAAAACTTTGCTTTGCATGACCACAACTAATTATTAGTAGTATTAAGCTATAAACAAAGAAATAGTTTTAGCCTTTAATTTTACATGGCCAATAGTTCTTCATGTGTATTAAAATTTGCAATGCAGTGCCCATTTATCTTTATGTGTATTACCACGTTTAGCTACTCAAACACTAAGGCAGTAGAAATGAAAACAAGGACTACTTTATACTAATAATATTTAAACATACATTTAATTATCCACCTAAATTGACTATTTAACTAATGATACTTAGTGACAAACGGGCTGCCATTCTGTATTTCAAAAATGTCAGAAATGAAAGGGAAAAAAATAATTAACACGTATCTAATAAGCTAAGAGAATATCTTTGAATGTTGCATACAGTACACATGGACATTAACTGTACCTCTGTATACTCAATAGCCTGACAAATTCCTGTACCTTTAATCAGCATGCTGCATATAACCCATAGTTAATGATTACTGGAGGAATCCTAGAAGTATTAAAACAATCTATATTTTATAGTAAGACATTGTCTCTATTGTCCTTAATGGGAGACAGGGAACACACCACAAAGCTAAGCAAAACTACTGTATTGCACAACTAACTCAGGATCCAATGATTTCTTCTGATCATAAAGATTCAATATGGTATTAAAACAGATTTATTTTTAGCAGAGTTAATATCAAATGCTTACTTTTTACGCCACAGCTTATTTATTAACTAGCTCATGCATTAGTTGACCCTATATCAACTAATGACCTTATGTCATCCTTGGAGAAGAGAGCACAAAGCAATGCAAAAGAAGACCATCTTATTTCTTAACAGTGAAACAATGTGCTTCATCTTACTTTTAAAGTGAAAAGTCAATGGTTTCAAACAAACCTTTTTTCCTCTTTAATGTTCTTTGAATATTTTGTTCCTTTATTTAGTAAGTTCTGATAAAAATTGTTTGTTGGTAACACAAATAGTTGTGCTGACTACACAATGGAACGAAAATCCATATGGTATATTATAATTCTAAAGAATAGAAAAATCAACCAACCTACATCAATAGGTTTCACTGTTGATGTAATGACTTGGGGGCTCCATTTACAATCATGGAAGGCCAGTGCATGTGTGTCAACCATCTGTTATCAGGTTGCTTTTTCTATTTTATAGGATTACATTTTACCATATATTGAATTCTACAGAAAGCCAGTGTGTATATTAAATCTTACACATATTTCTCTGAAGTGAGAGATTTAAACAAACACACAATGATTCAGCTCTGACAAAGTGTGCTATTTTAGCTACCTGAGAATCTGAGAAGTCAGTATTATAGCAGCCCAAGGCACATGGTCTTTTCTGTAAGCCGGTATCAGAAAGGGACTACACTATGAGTATCAAGCCAGGAATGAGCCATGGCTCCAGAAATTCTCCCTTGAAACTATGCCAATAATAAAATGTGAATGAAATTCTTACTTTTCTTCTCTACTGTATTCTAAGTAAAAAGGTAGAGGACTGAAGAATTACTCCAAAAATAAAAATAAAATAAAAATAATTAAAAAACCCACATGAATTGTTCAACTGAAAGGTGTATAAGTTGCTATCAGTGGAAGTTATACCACATCACTCAAATATCTATTGTGTATGATACAGGCAGTCCTCAGACTTATGACACAATTGGTTCCTGAGAACCGTGTCTTAAGTCAAAATGTTACAACTTGGAACCGATTTTCCCATAGGAAACAATGTTATAAATGGGGGATTGGTTCCTGAACCAAGGCCCAATACCCTATTTTCACCAAAAATAACCCAGAATTATAGATCAGTAATATAGCTACATTAATGCATTTAAATAGCAGAGCCAGTCATCTCATTATAGAAGGCAATCAGGTGGCCAGGCTTGACTTGGTGAATCCATGCCTGACTGTTTCTAATCACTATCTTCTCAGCAAACTGTTTAGAAATGGATTCCTTGAGGACCTGCTCCATCATTTTTCCAGGGACAGAGGTGAGGCTAAGCAGTATGTAGTTCCCTAGATCCTCCTTTTTCCCTTTCTTAAAAAAGAGAACTATGTTTGCCCTTTTCCAATCATCCAGGCCTTCTCCTGATAAGCTATGAGGTTTCAAAGATGATGGCCAGCGGTTCTGTAATTACATCGTGAAAGTCCTTTAGCACCCTCGGGTGCATCCCATCGAGCTCGATGGACTTGTACGTGTCCATCTTTTCTAAATTGTCCCTAACCTGTTATTTTAACACTGTTGGTTGCTCACATCCTCCCCAACTGTGCTGCCAGGTACAGTAGTCTGGGAGCTGACCTTGCCTGTTAAAACTGAGATGAAAATGGCATCGAGTACCTCAGCCTTTTGTGCATCATCTGTCGCTAAGTTGCTTCCCCTGCTCAGTGAGTGACCAACATTTTGCCTGTTCTTCCTCTTGTTACTGACATAATTGTAGAAGCCCTTCTTGTTACTCTTCACAGCCCTTACTAGCTGCAACTCCAATTGCCATTTGGCCTTCCTGACTTATCCCTGCATGCTTGAGTAATACTCATACTCCTCCCTAATTGTTTTTCCAAGTTTCCACTTCTTATAAGCTTCCTTTTTGTGATTTAGTTTACTGAAGAGTTCCCTGCTAAGTCAATCTGGTCTTCTATCATACTTGCTAGTCTTCCCGCACATCAGGATGGTTTGTTCCTGTGCTCTTAGTAAGGCTTCTTTAAAGTATAGCCAGCAATTCTGGACTCCTCTTCAGCATAACTCCTTCAGCAGAATCTTCCATATGGATTTTGTTCCAAAGACCCTATTTTTTGTTTATATTGAACAACTGAACCATATAAAAACAAACAAAGCACCTAACCCGAAGTCACAGTGAACTGGTGCCTTTGTATCTAAAACCAAGTCAATGCATTGCATATTGATTAGAAACATCACTATTAATAATGGTAAAATTACTATATGTAATGGTAAAACGTAATGGTAAAAGTAATGGTAAAATGCTACTATATTAAACTAGCAAATTGTCCATCAAGAATGATGGGGGGACCCAGGCCCGCTCCTTCGTTCCTCTCCTCTGCCATGGGGACAGGCTCCCCTCCACACACACACTCTCTCCACCCGCTGCTGTTTTGGAACTATGCCCACCTCCTTCTGTTGCAGGGCCAGGTCTGGTGTCCCCCCTGCCTGCTGCCATAGTTGGGCTGGGCTGGGCTGGGCTGGGCTTGGTGAGGCCCCCCACACTATTGCAGGGCCGGGTTCCTAGTTGTTATGGTTACAAACAAAAACTTCAAAAAAATAAAGCAATTGTAAACAATACAAAAACATTTGCCTATACTCACAGAAAACTTTAAACAACAGCTCTCAACTGAAGGCTGTTCCATTCATTTCAATATGTGCCAATCTGGATGCCAATGATAATACTTTAAATATTAACTTAATTCCCTAATTTCACTGTTCACCCAAGCATATAAGAAATGCATGTATCTGCACAAGATGCTATGGAGCGCTAGCACTGCCGGGCACTACCCATGCAGCGACAAAAATGCACAGTCGTAACAAGCTACTGTGCAGTCCACCACACATATAGACACAGACAATGAGATGTATAAATATGAAGAACTATACAAGCATTTTCCAATACCCTGGAAGGATGAAAAAGAGAAGCTGGAGACATGAAAGATAATATTAATTATCCTGTTTTCACCTGAAACACTATATTGCAATGTAGCAGGTTTTGAGATATGGGTTGGAACTGTGGATTTATTAATTTTTTTCCAAAGAACTGATCTATGTTTAAATCTAGGGAACACTTGTTTCTACTAACCTGAAAGAAGACTGGAGTTTAGGCAGCAATTGTAAACTATGGTTAGGGCCAATTCACAGCTCTGCCATCATTTTGTTGATCTCAGCGTGCAAATGAATAACAAGACACAGTTAGAAGGAAATTACAATAATGTACCTACAAGCTTCCTTTCTGTATCCTGGCTAACCCACCTACCCTAGCCTCTCTGACAGGGAGCAAGGTTGCAGGGATGGAATCCTGAAAATCAGCTGGGCAGGTTACCATGGGAGTTAACAAGCAGGGGGGTGGAAACAGCCCTAGGGCCAGCATTGTGAAAAAGGAATACCTGGGCAGAGTGATTAGCAGCTTGAAGGGAAGAAGGGGAGACCCCAGATTAGGAGAGTCCCTCCTCTGGGAAGGCAGCTGTATAATGAGAAGTGGCTTAATGAAGCTAGAGCAGGGCAGACAGGAGAAAGGTATAAGAGGGTCACAGTCTTAAAGAGACAGGACATCTTGGCTATCCCAGGGAAAGGGGGTGTATTTTCTTTTGTTTTAAGAGCTAAAGCACCTGATCTTTGTTTTTTACCTGGAGGACTATGAGGGATTAGAAAAGGGGTGAAGAGGAGGTCCCCAGAAGATCCCAGGTGGGCCCAAATACAAAGTAAGAGTGCAACAGAATGTCAAACAGTATAGAATAGAAGGGCCCAAGAAGGCCCAGTGGGCAGTCAAGCCAGGGTAAAACTAGAGGGGTGCAGGGCACAGCATGGTCCTGCTAAGAGAGCTGAGAGCATAGAAGACAATGGAACAGGAAAGCCTACAACCTGTTGTTCAGACCAGAGGGATGAGTGAACTGAAAGAGAGTGAGAGAGCAGAGCACCAAAGTAACACCACTGCAAGCTGTAAGCAGCCTCCCTTTTCAAAATGACAAGCATTCTCAAATAGGTCATGTGGTGGGCACTAGAACAGAGGAAACTTTTGCTTAGGACGAGGTCCAAAGTGGTGATAAAGAGCATGGAAGTGCCCATCCCCTGATACTCTTAAATGGCATAAATCCTATTAAGAGACTGGCATTCATAAAAAGTTGTGGGACAGAAAAAAATTGGCCAAGAGTGGGAGACAAGAAAAAATAAGTGCCCTAAGGACTGATTGGCAATACTGGTATTGGTGACAGCTGAAGTCCTGAAGTTTTGGGAGTCACCTGCTGTGCTGGTTCATAAAGACTCTTCTAAATGAGGGACAGAGAGAATGTGTGGCACTGTTTATAATAGCTTCTAGACATAGACAATTATACATTATAGTGTGAACTAGTCATGCAGACCCAACTAAAAGAAGCATTCTGGATTTTGTAGCACTCAGAACAGGCAGCCCCTCTCCCCCCACACCCCCCCCCCAAAATCTTAGCAAATCTCAATTCCTGCTGGCACAATGATTGCACCAAGCAGTCCCACCTAAAAGGCTGATTTTGTAACTTTAAGCACTAAAATAAAAAGCTTTGAGTGTCCACAGATTTACAATAGTTTGGTAGTCACAGTGCCATATGAAGTGGTTTCTGCCCTTCTCTAGTAAGTCATTACTCCCTGTACCCAAGTTCCACCCATTGCATTTCTGGGTGGAGAGACTTCACATGGGCTTTGGGGGAGTGATGATTCCCCTCTCTGATGGTGCTGAGGGCAATGAAATGGAAACTGTGGCTGGAGTTTCTTATTTCATGGAGGGGTGCACAGTCTGGTCCATGCTTTATACAATTATTATTCATATTAATATAGCTATAAGCCACAAAACAAATATATTAGCAATTTGCTGCACAAAATATCACCACATGATAAATATTTTAAAAAATAGCCCACCAACTCTAGGGCTTTACCTACAAGGCCATTCATTTTTTAGAAAAAAATTGTGTTTGACAGCATTACCTTTCCTAAAAACAGTGGTGTCTGACAATATTTCAGATGAAAGAATTCTCCCAAGTCAGATAAAATCCAATTAGATTAGCAAATTCAGCACAGTACTTGGTACCAAGAATTTACTTCAGATAGAGTCTGAATGTTGAGTCTACTAGTATGCCCTCTCCAAGTGTAAATATCTTCTCTCCCTCTCTCTGTATCTCAGTTTTAGCAGGAACGGGTAGTTATCCCTATATTCTGTTTAAAACAATACAATCTTTCTGAAACCTTTCTGGGGGTGGTTTTAAGGGTTGAATGCAGGCCACTAAAACTTAATTGGGATAAATCCATGAGGCTAGAAACATATTTTGCACATTTCAAAATTTCTCTTCAGACTTTTCTTCACTGAAAGTTCTCATGAGAATTCTGACACCATGCCAAAGTAATAATCAAGTGAGAACATTCCAGGGAACCGGGTCCATGACACTACTAACATACCAGTATTACCAATATGCAGTGTATTAGAAATGCATGGAATGTCCTCCTGGGGAGAGGAAGGCAGGCAAAAAGGAGAAAAAGCCAAAACAGGCTTTTCACTACATCAGATCAAATGCATGGTTGGAAGTAGCTCATTCGGTTCTCTCTGAGGATAAGAGATAGGGCAAAATCACTCCCTCCACAACAGCCTGATATCTGATCAATTGAAAAAAAAAAAATCATCTGAGCATGCTCTAAATACATCTCTGAAACATTTTAGCAAGAATTAATAAAAGTCCACCCCCCAACACATTTCTCCAACTTGGAAGTTAAAGCCTCAATATGGAATCAAGTGAGTGGAAATACTTGCTTGAAAAGAGGTTCTGGATATAGACTGCAGCTAGCCATAACCATATTAAAATGTGCTGTATCATAAATCTTCAAACAAGCAGCAAGTTTTTTATATATATTAGGAGTTTCATTATACTAAAATTATTTTTAAACATGTAATATTAAAAGTTTAGTAGTCATATATTTTAGACCTGTTTTCCACTGAAGGACTTTGTCTCCAATACAAGCTGTTACGAAAACTTAATTTAAATATAATATGGATTATATATCTGTATCTATAACTATATCTATATATAGTTTATATATACTTAATATGAATTTACAAACTAAATATCATTTACACACTGTTATATATTGAGCTTATTAGTAAATTATACACATTTTAAAGCCAAGCATTTTCATTCAAATTAAAACATTACGGTCTGACATTTGCAACATGCATTACAGTACAAGACTATTAAATTAATCAAAGCAATGGCTATTCCATTCATTTTGTGCTCACAGAACTCCAGTAGCTAAATAAATGACCACCCCAGCAGTACAGTAAAGTCAGGGAAGTGAAATGCAATCAATGGCTTTATTAAGTGATATTCCTGGGTAAGTACAGCAAATTAGTGAAAACACAAGGATGATACAAGGCTATAGCTTTCTGAGAAGATAAATGCAGTTCTAATTTACTTTATTAAAATGAGAGATAAATTATTAATTAGGAGACAGTTGGAAAACCTAATTTAACTGCATAATGAAGGCAATAGCGTACTTCACAGGCACAGAATGATTTGGAACACATGCCCTGACAAAACAAAGGGAAAAAAAATCAACAGACATTTAACATTAAATTAAGAATAAAAGATAATTCTTCTAAAAATAAAACACAGCAGTTGGCTTCAAAACTGCATTTATGTACTGAAGAATTCAGGTGTTTATGATGAAAGATGTTACCAGGTTTTTGGTGTTACTAGACAGATGCATTTAAGCACTTACAAAAATAATTGCATTTTATTTCTTTAAGTTCTGTACTTTATTCTACTCTACATTCAATTTCAGAAATATATTTATTAATTGTCCTCTACACATTATCTTTGACTTATAGTTTGTTCAGACTTATGTTCAGCCAAAGGAACTCAATGAAAAGATTAGGCTTCCACTTCATTAGCACTTTTTTATGCTTTTTAGCTCTGATGCAAAAGCATAAGAGAGATTAATGCTGTCACCCTCCAAAAGTTTATATGCTCTGACTAGCTCCCAAGTGTATTTGGTATTCTTCCAATGTAGCATCAATGAACAGCAAACAAGTAGCTCCTTGTTTGTTTTTGGGTTTCTTTTTTTCCATTAATGCAGCCAAGACTCAGTTTTGAACAAAAATAAATAATAAGAAAGATCATTAAATCATTATTAAAAGGCAGACTAGAAGTTCAGTGTTAGGTTCAGAATCAATATTCTTTTATGATCCACATCAATATTCTTTTATGATCCACATCCTCCCTACGGATTAAATATTATATTGGGACATATATACTAAGGAAGATACTGCACTATTTGGAGATCTCTACAGTAGCTATAGTTGGGCATAATGACATGGGGTCCAACTTCAATTTCAAATCCCTCCCCCCAAATTGCTTTCATTGTTTCCTTAATAATTTAACATCCACCCCCCTTCAACAAATCCTGGGTTTTCTAGTTCCAATTCTTTAAGGTAGATTTTCAATCAATTTGTGTGACATGTCTAAAAGAGGTAAACATTATGTTCAGCTGATTTGTCTTACAGATGAAACAAGAGAACAAGATTCAATAATAAATTCAATATATTACTAAAATTCACAATCACCATTAATATCACTATTTACTATCCATTAGTATTCAAACTTCCATACCATAGTGTTTCCTTTTATAGAGATTATACAGAAACTACAGGTGTTCAGATATTCTGAATGAATGAATGATAGGAAATGTTAACTTCTTTAATTGTTACCACTGAAATTTCATTAGAGTGCCTGGGTACTACTACCATATTTACTCAAATAGAAGATGACCTTGATTATAAGATGAACCCCTAGTAATTTGATTCTATAAATGGAAATTTTATAAATTTGTTATAATTTTCAAGGCATAAAATATCATTATTGGAGATCTGCCTTGAATTTGTCCCCCTCCCACTGCTACAGCAGGGAAAATAAATCTGGCGGGGAGGGGAAAGGGTCAGGTAATCCACTTGCTCTTTCCCCATGCAAACTTTTCCCCCACAGCCCCTTCCCCTTGCCTTACTGTCAGACCTACTATCCCTGGAGACATGGAAGTGAGAAGCAAATTTGAAAGCACTGATGTGAAATAAACATATCTGCAGTAACTTGCACATACAGAAGTTACTACAGGTACCCATAGACTAAGTTCATATAGAATTTATCATTACCTCTTTTGAAACTTCTGCAAGTTTTAGCATAGGAACTCCATAAACACACTTTTAAATAGCAGCACTCCTGTTCTGTATTTGTATAAGGTACAAATTACATATGGCATTAGTCCAAAGCCAAAAGGCCCATTATTTACCATATAGTTCATTGGGCTGGGCCCCAGCAGACAACAGCATTTCAAGCCATGATGACCCCACAGCTCAGCACTGCTCAGTATGTGTATTTACTGCAGATTAGCTTCCCACTCTTGTTCTTGTCATGAGTCCTGGGAACCTCAACATTGTATATGTAGTTGAAGCACAGGTCAACCTGGTCCAGCTCCTCCTCATGGAGGGTTGGGCTGGACACTAATCATATGTGACAGGCAGAGGGGGCAAGAGAGGAATTCTGGGTAAGCTTTTTGGGGCCCATTTGGTGATGTCTGCCAGACATTTAAGACTAGTTAAAAACAGGACTCCTTGGAAATGGAAAGCAAAGGTGCAGCCCAGCTCTGTGCAGTGAAGAGGAAGTGAAAGCATCTTCAGTGTAGCTCAGTGGCTCACCATGACCATCAGAGTGAGCACTGAGGGGAATTGAGTACAATGGGCACTACCATGTATCTTATTGAGATGGGTTACACTAACCTATCTATAATAGGGAGCCAGAGGGCTCCTGCTACTTAGACAGGAGTGGACAAAATGGTGGCTGGATTCCATTTCCCAGCAGCTCCTGCCTGCATTGCTGTGGCTGATTTCCATGAAGAACCCAGCAGCGATAGACACATGACAGCACAGGGTCAGAATTTCCATGCAGACTGGCCGCAGCACCACTGGCTGGGATCTTGCAGTGGTGACAGAGCTGGACAGAGCTGGGGCAGAGCTGAGATCCACTGCCAGCAAGTCCCGGGCAGGGGTGTGCAGGCAACAGATCACGGCTTTGCCCTACCTCCAGGCCACTCTGTCACCACAGCAGGATCCTGGCCCCAGCCTAGGAGCAGCACACACACACACACACACACACACACAGGTCATTTAAAAACAATTTAGTTTTGGATCATATTTATGTTAGCTCAGTGTCAAGAAACTTATTCAGAAATTCAATAAAGCCATTTAGAAGACATTAAATAAAAGCAATAACCACCTTTTTACTATACAAGTATCATTAAACTAAGTATAAGCATGTCATGATCTTCTGAGAGTTGAAATTCTGAGGCCTGGCACAGTAATAGAAATAAGTTGGCATTTTTAAAGCCAAGTACAGAATTTAAACACACAATTCCCATTAATGTGATTTCAGTGGCTTAACCCCTAGAATTTCAATTTCTAAAACCCCAATGGTACTTGAAAGTACATACTGCAAAGCTTTGTTGCTCCTGTACTTGGGACAGTAAAAGTACAGTTATATGAAATAGACTGTAACTTTTTACCTTAATTAGGGAAGTTTTCCACTGGTGTAATTAATTTTCTATGCATCCAGAGTGTAGGATTAGACCTTTAGTTGTAAGCTATTCGTTATAAAAATATAATTAAATTTCTTTACAATGTTTCATGGTATTTTAACCAAAACAGCTACATTTTACAGAGATATAAACATTTGTCTTTAATTAATATGTTATTAAAGTTAGGCATAGTAAGAAACACAAATAATTTAATTTCTTCTGCTTGTTAAAATGTTTACTGAGAAGCCTAATATTTAGGCAAACTAAAATCATATAAATCCTTAACATTTCCTAAAAACATACATAATCCTCACCTAAATACTTGTATAATAATCCCACAAGTGTTCAAAGAAAACATGAACCTTTCAGGGGGAATTTTGAAATACAAGAAGCATAAGTAAAACAGAGTACACATACACAAACATATAGTATTAAATGTGATTGTTAATTTAATAGAACAAAATTATGTTTTCCTGAGGAAAGAGACATTAGTGTGTCACCATATTAGAATCAACTACATTTTAATGCTATTTGAATACACATAAGCATAACTATTCACTCATTCATTTAATGGAATTCTGGTATAAATCAAATCTCTCAAAATACAGTGCATGAAATACATTTCTATGCAGTTGCCACTCACTGTTTATATTCCAAACTTTTCTGCTTCCCTTCAAATTACATGATTGATTAAATCTTAATATAGACCATTACAGTCCAATGCATTCATTTTTAAACCAATACATCTTAAATTTAGAAATGCAGAAAAAAGTGTCTGAGTGGGAATTTATTTATTTTTTTTGGCTTGTAAGTGAAAAGATTTTTCACTAATTTCTACTCAGTAGAGCTTTCATTGTACACGTGATTTCATTTTCTCACTCAAATTTGTTGTTCAAGCAGAAAATATTTATCTTAATGAGTACATGACTTTTTAAATGATAGCTGTAAAACAAAATAACACTATCTGCATTTCCTAGTAATCAGTAATATCCAGCTTACAACTTGGCTTCTACAAAAATGGGGTTAAAGAAAATCTGTTTCAAGCAGCTCAATTCCATTCTTAAAGCTGTAGTTTAAAATCTGCTTTAATATGCTAAAAAACTATTGGACAATTTCATGTATATTGATCTTTGCTTACAAAATTTATGCTGCTATCACAAATGCATGGTTTCAATCTACATAAAAGGTGTTTCTATTTAAATTATAATATTGCTATTATTTATTATTTGTATTACAGTAGTGTCTGGGAATTCTAGCCATGGATCAGAGCTTCGCTGCACTAGACAATTTAAAATAAATACTCAGGAACAGTCTCTAACTGCTATTATTATTTAATTGCTGTCATCCCTACTACATAGCAGATATATACAACTTAAGGAAAGCCCCTACTTTTCTTACAATCTAAGTCATGTCAAATATCTAGTCCCAAGGCATGTTCTTGATGCATGTGTGGCTAATATGGCATATTCAAACTGTGCAAAAACTCTCCCTTAATTTTAAAATCTACCACTTTTATTTTTATAAAGTTAACTTCACAAAGCATATACTGAGTGCATCATATTGTCCACAGAGGCCTGAGGAGGAATGTCTTATGTTTGACAGCTTGTCTGATTTAATCCCAATTACATAGTTGGTCGAATAAAAGGTATCATCCTAAGAAATCCTTGAATCTTAAACCATAAACTGCAGTAATGACACAGAAGTGTGAACTCCACCAGCTCTCACATCTCAATGTAATGTCAACCCTCAAAACCATAGGTGTTATGTCTATGCTAGCATTAATTATCCCATTGATCCTTAAGCTTAGTGATTAAATGGAAAAGTGAATTGGAATAAAGCTGTGAAGGGATGGAAATGGGGAGTTGGGAAAACAGATGGGAAAATAAGGAGGGACTGCAGCAAGCTGACTGGCAAAGTCTTGCAGCAGACTGCACACGCCAGGCTAGAGGAGTGTGCAGGCTTGTGAGGACTACAGGCAGCTACAGGCAGTTATAAGTGATTGCAGACTGCCTAGGGGACCTGGACTGACTGCAGGGGATGATTATCTGGCCCCAGGAAGCTAAAGGCTCCTAGGGAGAGGAGCCAGAGGGTGGATACAGAGGTAGAGGTTGCTTGACTACTAGCAGCAGAATTGAGCCAAGCACTCTCCCAAGGTCTGGCAAAAGACCCAGGGCTACAAGGCTGGAGGGCAGCAACAGCATGAGACCAGGAAAGGGAACTCAGGTGAAAGAAATGGAAGACTATACTGTGGCACTGAGGGAGCAGCACAAAGCTGGCAGCACCTTCTGTGTCTGGACAGAAACCTCAGGACTGAATTGCCCTGTATGGATTGTGTTTATGGGTGTGTTTTGAGGACCGGTTTATGTTGATTCCTGGGTGGCAAGGGTGCCTGGGAATAAATATATGATGCGAGAGACTTAAAGTTGATTGCTTGAGCTAAGTATGAACCCTGACCTCACTACAGGACTTAGAGAAGTGAGAAAAGGAGGATAGGTAGAAGTAGTAGTAGTCCAATGAAGAACAGATTTCACCAGTACATATAACACCATACTATGAGTGATGTGCAGGAGCAATTATCCAGACATCTCCAGACCAATGTTTTCAAAGCTGGACACCTAAAAGTATATGCCAAAATCTATACCTAGGCCCTTAGCCAAAGCAACCTAAATTTCAAACTTGCTCCCATTGCTGTTGAGGGTCTCACCACAGGTAAGGCCAGACCTTGATAGATTACCCATTGAATTCTACAAGACCTTTTGGCCCCTCCTCAGCCCAGACCTCCTGCTCGTCTTCCAGGAGAATCTTACAGATAGGCTACTACCAGCCAGCTGCCAGGAATCAGTCCTCATACTATTACCCAAGAAAGGTTATCTCAATAACATGAAAAACTTGCAACTAGTATTGCTCCTGTGCACCAGTTACAAAATCCTGACCAAGGCTCTGGCCAATGAGCTCAAAATGGTCCTGGCCTCTGCTGCAGACCCCAAACAGAGCTACTGTGTATTGATGGAATCATTCACGACAACCTGTTTCTGTTACATGAGCTAACGGCCATGTGATTCTTTGGCCTGAATATCAGTCTTATCTCCCTAGAACAAGAGAAACCCTCTGATTGGGTCAGTTACAACTTTTTATCCCAGATTCTGGAAGCCCCTGAAACTTCTGGCTCCTGTATCAGGGCATCACTAGCCTACTGAAGGTGAAAGGTGAGTTGTGCACCCCATTCCCAACTTGTAGGCCTATTCAGTAAGGCTGCCTTCTCTCTGGAATGATTTATCCTCTAATGAAATCTATGGTGTGGATAGGCTGATCCACACCACTATGGCAGTGCCTGACCCTCACATAGGTCCCAGCCCCAGCCACTGGCCACCACTTAAGGTAACAGCTATTGCCAATGTTGTGATTTTCAGGAGAAGTGAGGGTGATGTCCAGTCCCTGATCAAACGTCAGCAGGCCTACAACTATACCACTTCAGCCTGTAGCAACTGGGCCAAAAGTCACATTTCTGCTGGGCACCTGGGCCAATGCTCAGTTTCCAGAGCTGTGCCGTCCTGCACCTGCCAATGACCATGCCTAAAAGGCTCCAGAAGATCCTTGTGGACTTCTGGAATAGGCACCACTGGTTCCAGCAGGCTTTGCCTCCCCACAGGTGAGGGAAGTCAGGAACTAATCAAGCTGGAGAGAAGGGTGGCTGTTTTCTGCCCACAAACCCTTCAGTGTCTGCTCTTTGCTGATGAACCCCTCCCCGGGCAATGGCTAGCCTTTCCTTTCCTGTATTGAGTGGGGGACCTCAACACTGATCAGGAACTTTTCCTGTTGGATCCTGACTGCCTTGGTTGGGATGTCCTGCTGCTCATCTACTGTAGTCTAGCTCAGGCCTGGTGGGCTTACTACCAACTAAGACATCAGGGGTTCCTGCAGCAGCTCTAGACATCACAGGTATTTTTCTTGGTCCAGTCACATATCATTAAGATGACCTATCTCTCCAACTCAGCTCAGTCTGCTCGACTCTCAGCCAAACCCTGGTCAAACAGCTGGGCCCGCACCACGCCCATGTTGCTTTTCAAGTTTTGACTGAAGTAAAAAATACCTCCCTCCCACCCCACTCCAGATGTGTCTGTTGCCCTGGAAGAGCAACTTCATTCACAACAAATCCTCCCTGATGGCAGTTCACTAGACCGACCCCCTCTATAGTTGCTTTTTTCTCTGCCTGCAATAAGAGTGGCAGCCCTGGCACTCTGCTGATCCCCTGTGCCCAGTGACAACAGTGGTGGGATCTGCTTTGGGATCCTGTCCTGGAATACACTGTGCATGTAGACAGTTAAAGTGTGCCATACGCCCATGTCAAGCTACTCATCACCAAGAAATCTGGGGACTTCTCATGGTGGCTGCTGCATGGGACCCTAGCCACAGGATGCACTTTTCCACATCTTACTGGACTGCTCCTGGCTGCAGCCATTCCTTGCTTCCTGCCACACACTCTTAGGCATACTGGACTTGTACACCCAGGACTGTGTACATCTTCTCTACTGAGAGGCTGAGGGCAGCATGATCTCCCTGGCCAATTTCCTGTTGGATGAGGCCAAAAAAGCAACTGAAAAGCCACAGGAACCAGCTCACAGGAGCTGGCTTCAAGGACACCCTTCAACTCTTGCCTCCTGGTCTGGGCACATGCCACATTTGAATTTGGACATTTCATGTTGTAATGGAATGTGGACCAGTTTGTGTTGCACTGGGTTATTGAGGGGCACTCTGTAAGGTGGAAGATGGACAGCTGGTTCTACAGTTGTGATCCCCTGAGAGATATGGTGACATGGTGTTTTTGTCGCTGACAAGGACCACATACCTTTGCACTTTCAACATTTTCCTTTAATATTTGCATAACAAAGTTTTTTAAAAAGTCAAGATATGAAAGCTGTAAGCATTCAGCACCTCTGACAACTAAACTACTGAAGCTTAAAACTTATTTTTTTCTCTTTCTGCAAGGTGGATAATAAAGGTTTGAAAGTCAAAATTCAGACTTCCTCTTGCTCTCCACATTCCCTGCTCTCTAACAAATGATTCCAAATACATGGTGTAAGTAAAACATTTCTCTGAAATATTCTAAGCCCACTTTGTACCTTAAGCAACACAAACATTCTTCATGTCATAAATGGTATGAAAATATATAAGATGATAAATAAATGAAGCTATTTACTCACAATGGACCAAATTCAGCTAAAATGATATGAAAAAAATTGCATCTCCCTGTAAAAATGCAATTCTTTGTACTCCTGCAGATATTATTCCAGATTCCCTTCTCTTACTGTTATGCAAAATATTTTTTTAGGGGATTGGAACAGATGATCTTTTGAGGCACTTCACATCACATCACATTCTAACAAAAAGCACTTAACTTTTGGAGTGCTTCTGCACTGTGCAGATTTAGAGGCCACTCCTAGCTGAAGCACTTCATAATGGCCCTAAGTTTATTTGTGGTGGTGTTCAGAAGCTAGAAGAGTAGAGAGCAGAGATCTCACTCAGCATGCCTTTTGGGCCCAAGTGTCTGGAGAAGAGATGCTGATTGATGGTTCATTGAGTTTCCTTTGGGGGCTTGGTGCTACTGAGAGCCTCTTAGTTTCACCTCATGCAGGCTTGCCAGTAATAGGAGCAGCACTGTCTTCGAGTTCACATAATGTCTTCTTACCCTGAAGTCCTTCAGTATTGAAAGGTTCCGTCTCTCCTGTCCTGCTTTGGGAAGTGTCATGGGTTACCTGAACATTCTTCATGTCCTTTTCCAGTTTATCTCCTAACTGGCAGACAACAGCATCTCAACATAGGGCACCACAACCAGGCCCTGGAAAAGTGCATCTTTTGCTACCTGCTCTGTGACACTAACAGCAACGTGCTTAAATATAATACCATATAAAATACAATGAATCATAGCTTTCACTGGGCTGTCTGCACATCACTCACAGGTAATTCTGGGCAAGGGAGATATGCAGCACCCCTCCATACACACATCCCACACCCTGCCACACACATCACTCGCAACCGTACTGTCAAACACGCCCACACCCTCCCCACATGTTCCCATCTCCCCACCATAACCCCCCACACTTCCACTCTTATCATACTCACACCCCCAAACACTCCCACAGCCCCATACACACTCCCACTCCCACACCCCACCATACCCACACACACACCCACACCCTACCATACCACCAAACATGCCCACAGCCTCCCACACACTCCCAAGCCCATTACCCCACACCCTCCCACAGCACCCACCCACATACCTCACCCCTCTCCCTCCCCCATATCCCACCCACACTGCAAGCCCCCCACGTACCCTCTCCCCAACCACCCCCCCTTATCCCCCACACACACAATATACATATTTTGAGGTAGTATGCAATAGCTTCTAGATACCCTACACAAACTCATATAAATCAGGAGGGACAGTGAATCTGAGTCAGCCTTGGCAGACTCAGTTTCTCAGACCCCGCCCGCCCCCCCTGCAGAGAGGGCTTAAGGTTTCCTGTCCTTTTTGCAAGCATCTTTGCAGGCTGGAACTCTGCTGGCCTGCAGACAGCTGTTTCCAAAAGGGGGAAATCCATGTTTTTTCTGAATTTTTCCACAGGCAATGGACAACCCAGATCCCTGCATATCATTGTGTGTTCCAGATACACCTACATGACAATACATTTGGCAGAGTTAGACTGTTAACTTTAGATAACAAATTTGCACTATTTTTTGAGGGGCTGGGTCATACCATTTTAATATATTAAAAAATAAACAAAACCAAAAACCATTATAAAAAGGTTATACTTTTAACAGTTGTTTCAAAGCGTTCTCCACTGTAGCCAGTGCACCATGCACTTGAAATCATTTCCAGAATATCTTCTTGGAAGTAGTTTTTGTGGTATATTTTGTGACATACGTGAAGAAAAAATATTCAGTTACATATTGTCATACAAATAAGGCTTTAATAGACAATTTGTAGTTAAGGTTGTGAACAACTTTCCATTAGAAGCCTGAACCCATGCATAGGATGCTTTGTGCTTAGCGTTTATTCTTTTCATTAATTAAACCTTTCATCTCTTGCCACACATTATTTCACTTCATTGTAATGCTCCAGTGTCTTGTTTTTGAAAGGACAGCTTTGGGTTTGTTCTCCATTTTCTGAAATAGGGAATTAAAATATATCTTTTATTTTCTAAACCTATCCCAGATGAGCTTTACCTTTGCAGTCCTCCTGCCCCACGTTTGAGTTTTCCTTTCAAGGATTAGAGAAAAATTGAGGCTAAAGTGACAGAGGATTAAAAGATTTGTGTGTGTTCTCCTGCATTTCAAACATCTTTTCTTTTTTTTAAATGCTATAACAGTACAGATTTAATTGGCCGATCTTCCATTTTCTGTCTTAAATATGATATATTAGTTTGATATCTATTTACAAACTTTGAAAATATAGTAATATAGGGTAAAACTAAAAAGAGAGAGAAGTCTTCCACAAATCATGGAACCAGATTTCAATGTTATAGTTCAAAGTAGCCTATTTTAGCAATATTTCATTAATTTATAGTTTTAAATGCTTTATTATAGGTCATGTTACTGTTAGGATCATCAAGATGTATATTTTGTGTTGCTACTGAAAAAAAAAACCATCCTCACAAGACACGTTTCCATCTGTAGGTTATAGAGCTTATTATTGCAGAATATAGCAATACAGTGCTTCTGTGATCTACAGTGACTTGTAATATGTCCAAGCCTGTTGTTATTCAGATATGTGAAAGAACAGAGACTAGTTAATCAATGAACAGAATGGTTTCAAGAAGCCCACTCATTTATTTGTGAAATTAAATGGGAAACCATACTGTCAGCTCCAAAATAGATGTTATAGTACATGGTATTTCAGAATAGACAGACATACAAAATAATCAACGGGACTCGAAAAAGACTCATTTTTAGACGTGGTTTAGAAGTGATGATCAGGTAACTCTGTTAGAACAAGTATCTTTTCAAAACTGAGAGCAAGTAAAAAACAAAAAAAACAGGACTTGATGTTTATAATGTCAGGATTACAAAAAGTCTAAAATGGTTTTTCATAAATAAAATAGGGAAAAGGGAAAAGTATAAGCATCATGCTCCATTTAAGGGACAGAGTCTTTGCTCAGGACAACAGAGGGATTGTCTTCCTTATTATTTCCCAGTGGTGAGAAACAGCCAAGGATATGGGCTCTCGGAATCTACTACCACTGAGGATTATGTAGTACACACCTAGAATAATAGAATCACAGAAAATTAAGTTTGGAAGAGACCTTAGGAAGTCATCTAGTCCAACCCCATGCTGAAAGCAGGACCACTCCCAGCTAGATCATCCCAGCCAAGGCTTTGTCTAGCCAATTCTTAAAAAACCCAGGAACAGAGATTCTACAACCTCTCTGGGTAACCTCCACTGAAGGACCCTCCATTGGACCCTCTCAATGTTGTCCTCATTCCTCCTGAAGTGCGGCGCCCAGAACTGGACACAGTACTCCACTGGTCAGGCCACAGCTGGAGTACTGTGTCCAGTTCTGGGTGCTACACTTCAGGAGGGATGTGAACAGTATTGAGAGGGTCCAAAGGAGGGTCACTTGCATGATCTGGGGACAGCAGGGCAGACCCTATAAGGAGAGGCCACGGGACCTTAACCTGTTCAAGCCTTCGCAAGAGAAGGCTGAGGGGGGGACCTGGTGGCCGTATATAAACTTACTAGGGGGTACCAGCGGGGTTTGGGAGAGACCTTGTTGCCCCAAGCGCCTCCAAGAGTAACAAGGAATAACGGCCATAAGTTGCTAGAGAGTAGGTTTAGACTAGACATTAGAAGGCCAGGACCGACCCCTAGGGTACTCCCCTTGATACAAGCTGTAAACTAGACATCAAGCCATTGACTACTACACTCTGAGCCTGATGATCCAGCCAGTTGTCTATCTACCTTACAGCCAATTTGTACTTCCCTAGCTTTCTTATGAGAATGCTGTGGAAGACAATATCAAGAGCCTTGCTAAGGTCAAGGTACATCATGTTCAACGCTCTCCCTGTATCCACAGAGCCAGTCTTTCTATCATAAAAGCCAATCAGGTTAGTCAGGCATGACTTGGCCTTGATGAATCCATGCTGACTGTTCCTAATCACCTTAGTCTTCTTCAAGTGCTTAGAAATTGATTCCTAGGGGTCTTTCTCCATCATTTTTCCAGGGACGGAGGTAAGGCTTACTGGTCTGTAGTTCCTCGGGCCCTTCTTTCGCCCTTTCTTAAAAATGGGCTCAATATTTGCTCTTTTCCTGTTGTCCAGTACCTCTCTCAATTGCTATGAGTTTTCAAAGATAATGGCCAGTTACTCTGCAATCACATCAACCAACTCCCTCAGCGACCTTGGGTACATTGTCTTCAGCCCCATTAACTTATATATGTCCAGTTTTTCTAAATAGTCCCTAACCTGTTCTTTGCCACAGTTGGCAGCTCACCTCCTCCCCAAAATGTACTGTCAGGTGCAGTAGTCTGGGCGCTGACCTTGCCTGTTAAGACTGAAGTGAAAAAGGCATTCAACACTTTAGTATTTTCTACATCCTCTGTCATTAGGTTGCCTTCCCCATTCAGTTAGGGACCCACACTTTCTCTGATCTTCCTCTTGTTACTGACATACCTGTAAAAACCTCTTCTTGTTACCCTTCACATCTCTTGCTAGCTACAACTCCAATTGTGCTTTGGCCTTCTTGACTTCATCCCTGCATGTCTGAGCAATAATTTTATACTCCTCCCTAGTTGTTTTCCCACATTTCCACTTATAAGCTTCCTCTTTATGATTTAGTTTAATGAAGAGTTCCATGTTAAGCCAAGCTGGTCATCTGCCCTTCTTACTAGTCTTTGTGTACATCAGGATGGTTTGTTTCTGCACTCTCAGCAAGGTGTCTTTAAAGTACAGCCAGTTCTCCTGGATTCCTCTCCCCCTCAGACTGGCTTCCTAGGCAATCCTTCTCATGAGTTCCCTGAATGAGTTCATATCTGCTTTTCTAAAGTCCAGGGTCCCTACTACGGTGCTCTCATTCCTTTCTTTTCTCAGCATCCTGAACTCAATCATCTCATGGCTGCTGCTCTCCAGGTTGCCATCCACCACAGTCCCTACCAATTCTTCCCTATTTGTAAGCAGCAGGTCAAGAATATGCCCCCTCACTGGCTGCTCTAGAACTTGCACCTGGAAGTTGTCCCCACTACTCTCCAAAAACTTCCTAGATTGCCTGTGTTGCCCTCACAGCTGATGTCAGGGATGGCTGAAGTCCCTCATGGGAACCAGGGCCCGTGATTGGGAAACTTCTACCAGTTGTTTGAATAAAGCATCATCAACCACATTCTCCTGGCCTGGTGGTCTATAACAGACCCCCACTATTACATCACCCATTTTGCTCTCCCTCCTGACACCAACTGACACTACAAGGGACATTTCTAGTACTGATAAGGTAGAGGCAGGTGTAATACTAAGTGTTGCATTTGGTAATACAGGGATGTGTTTTTTTTCCCTGTATTACCAAGCACAGTTTAAAATATTAATCCTATATTCTAAAATGTCAACCCCCCCAACATACTCCTCCTGAAATTTTTCATTTAGTGCTTTCAAATAAGGCAGACACTCATAAAAATGTAAGCCACTCAAAAATGAGATTTCAGATCCGTGAAGTGCAAAAAACCCAGTTCTTTTATCTTGGAAGACCATTATTCTCAACTGCAATGGATTGCTGAAGAAAGACTGTAGCAGGAGGCTTGGCCAAGGCTGAAGAGCATGGGTCACAGCCAAATGGTCATGAGAGCAAGGAAGGTAAGGGACCAAGGGGCAAGAGACAGAGTCAGGGACCCGAAGCTCAGGAGGGGTGACCAGTGCCTGGAGGTCTCAAATGGCTAAGAGTGGGGCCAGGACCTAGAGAAAGGGATATCCACAGCTGGAGACTGACAGAGTCAGCATCAGGGACCCAGGGTCATACCTGGGAGTAGCCAAAATGGGCAGAGTTCCCAGTTGTGGGCAGAGGGAGGCAGCTAGAGAGTTAATTGTGACATCTGTGAGACATGGACATGTAAAGGATGGTTGGAGCCATGTTATAAGTCCTTAAGGCACTGAATAGATATACTGGAATATCAACATGGAATCAGGGATCCCTAAGGCAGCCTCCATTTCCAAAAGTGTAAGAACAACAAGGCATGGCAGGAAAGGTGAAGGGGAGCAAGCCGGTGAAATATTAGGCAAAGCAGGAGCTGAGTAGCCACCAGGGGGTGCCATGGCCAGCCTTTATTACACCTACCTCCTAGGGAACATAGGAAGACTATTGTTAGGAGTACCTAATAAATTTGCACTGTTCGGAGTTATTTCAAAAGAGGAAAATAAAAGAGAGAGACAACAAAAGTGACTATAAAGCATACACAATGGTAGTCAGTTCACTGATTTGTCTCTCTATAATGTATAAGTAATGTCATGTCACTCATCTGCCTCGCTTGTTGACAAAAGCAAGCAACCAGTTTAATGAGAACTCCTTTCCACTTCAACCTCTTTGGTTATAGTACTTGTTATTTCATTGTATTGGTTGTATCATTTTATATATATATTATCTTTAGAGACTACCCGAGTAAGCCAGGCTTGCAGTTTTAATGTAGAAGAAACAGAATAAAAGCATTTTATTCCTTTAGTTTTGGGAACAAAACTTTAATCCTGAAAAATATTAGACAGAAAGCAAAATAACTGAGACCCATTCCTACCTTCCTTGCCTTTAAGGTCCAGACATTAGTCTGAGGACCCATGGCAAGTTGGTTTTAAAGTCAAGAAAAGGATAGCCCCAAGGATATGTATGAACAGACAAAACCATCTAGTATATGTTTTGCATGGGAATTACTGTATAATTTAAAATAATTTCAAAAAGAGCCATGTTCCTTCTGCCTGAGCACCAAATGCTGGCTGTTATTTTCATGCATGACAGTAACTAGAATGGTAATGTGTTGGTTACCAGTTGACAGATGAATTTTTATAACACTGATACAGGGTTCTGGCCTCAGTAGCTGCTAATTAACGTCTTGGCATTAAACTACTGGTTGTTCTTTTTGCTTTTTTTTTCTTTTAATTGTTATGGTGCATTTTGATGCTATTTCTACAATGATTTCTGCTCTTTCTAAAGTAAGCCAAGGAATTGGAAACAACAGTTTATGGTTGCAAAGCTAGAGGCTTGCTCTAGAAAGTTCATTTTTACTATTTGACAGAACTGAGAAGATTAGTTCCAGCTGAACTAAAAATCTGACAGAGTATTAGGAAGGTATGTTTAAAGGTAGCTATTTCAAGGGTATGTATGGCCAATTCAACTTGCCTGCCAAAAAATTCTGGTTGGTGCATACTTGTGAATCAACTACTCTGTATAATAGAGAAAAAATATACAAAGCAGTAATTCAGCTCCCCATCACTGTAATATGTAAAACTTTAACAGCAAGCACTGCCGCTTGAGTTTGTGTGGATTCTTCTTCTAATTTAGAAGTAGCTTGCTTATCCCTGTAGATACGAATGGACAAAAGTTAGTAAATCATGTCGTTACACTCCCCTGTCATGCAGTGCTTGAGCATTCCTTTTGAATTCTTGCCCTTAAGTGCACAAGTATACTTGGGACATGGGCTGTACAAGCATAAATGCATCTTTGAGAGTTTTATGATGTAAGACTACTTGTCATGATTGCTTGTGCCCTGTGAACATTCCTTGGGAGAAAGTCCATCTTGGGGAGCGGTATTCTAATAGCTAGCAATCTGCTGCTCAGGAGGCATGTGCAGCTTTTTTTGTGATAAATATAAAAATGTTTCCACAGCTTACTACTTCACCACCTTTTCCATCTTCTAGTTGTGTATTTTCCTCAACTGCAGCACACAATGAGAAGGAGACCTCACAGAAACTACCACTAGATATAAAATAAGTACATGCAGAACGTAACCTTTGAAGCATACTAACTGCCTTTAAAGTGCTCAAAAAAGTGAAGATACAGACATACAGTAAAAGCCATGTTATGTGACACCTTACAAACCAGCATGCTCTACTAACCAGCATGCCAGTCGATGCAGCAAAACCAAAACCCTAAGTGGCCACTGTGGGCACTTTCAGCTTGGCAGAGCCCCCACGGCCTGGGGCAAAGCAGCCTGTGCTGCTGAGCACCCACGGCCAGGGGCATGGCAGCCTCTCCCTAGTGTGCCTGAGGCCCCCCTCCCTGTCCCCTGGCACAGTGACATGGCAGGCCACAAGGGGATTCCCACCCCTTGATACACCCCGCTCCTTGAAAATAAAATAATTTTCTTTTGCTTTCCATAGCTCCAAAAGGACAGACTAACCTAGACAGAAGCCATTAAAAAATAAATAAATAAAATCTCCCGGCTTTCCTCCTGATAATATGCACAAGATTTATAGGCCATAAATCAAGTTTTGTTGCACAGGGGAAATTGAAAATTTCAAGCAGGAAAAAATCTACATTTAATTTAGCTCCACATTCTAAATATTCTGCTTTGACTATTATTCATTTGCAAATTGAATTTAGTTAGAACTCTAGTTTGAGTTTACCAGCAGTTGTGCAAAATTCTGACTATGCTGTGGGACCCGATTCAACACTTCAGCTGAGATCCCTACTTGCCACAAAATCCACTAGAGCTGAAATACAAATACTTTTAGGAGACTTTATAAAATACTAATGAGTCTCATTTAAAAATCAGAATGTGACAAGCCCCAATACGGTTACAAAAATTGTAAAAAAAATATTCCGCACCTGACCATTAAACAACCATTGGCAGAGAAGAGGAGAAAGTATAGCAAAGGATAGATAAAGACTATTTTTTTCCTAGAATAAGATAAGTAGCACACACATTATCTGACAGCTAAAAAGACTTCCTCAAAAATCCTCAAGGAAACTAGTAGAAAAAGGAATCATACTTATAAATTCCATGCACTGCTTAAGCTAGGAATTTACCCAAGGCAACTTAAAACTCATTTCTGGTTACAAAGAAATAATATCTCTCATCCACAAACCATAAAAAGACTACCACTCCAGCTGAGATATGTATAAAAACAGAAATATATATCTTTCTTGCAACATGTCTTGTTTCTTGCAGCATGTCATGTATTATTAATGTACAAACCTTATTCATGTTTAGTCTCAGCTACAAAACTTGCAAACATTACATTAAAAAGAACCTTCTATTAAAAAGCAAGCAACTATGTTAATGTAATATAAAGGAAAACATGTTTAATGCATAAAACCAAGGAAATACAAAGGTCTAAGGTTAAGGTTCCCATGGTTCATGCCTATAAGAGCTGGGCATACCATTTACTGATCATGTGAAACAAAAAAAATTGTGGCATACTATGTATTTTAAAAAAGTGAGATCTAATTTATTGAAATAGATCATACATGGCCATGGTCATGTTAAAATGTATGATTTGTTGTAAAGCAACATCACATATTTAAAATTATGCTTTTGAAAATTAGCTTTTTAAATTAAATTTACATTTATGTAAATAATTCCTTGCATTGTAGAATTTGTGTTTAAAATTAAGTTTATATTAAATTATGTGGTTAAGGAGCACATTTTTCCCCTCCAGTAAAATGTTTTATTCATATATCCTATGTCATATTTGGTGTGAAACTTTATCTGAACTCGAAATTTCCTGCAGTAGGCACAGAAACATTAGTCTAGGAGTCTGATGAAAAATCTCTCATAGTATATCACAATAAAGACAATAAAATATACTCTAGCATGCCATGTTCTAGAAATCATGACTTAGCTTAAAGTTATCATCACAATTACAATCCAAACCAATAATGTTCTTCTTCATTATATTAAAGTGGGTCAAGTATTGTTAATAAAATTAGGTTTGGCAGAATACGATTTTTACTTTTTTAATAATTTTGCTGGATAATATCCAGTTTATTTTTAAGCATTTATTTCCTTTTTTTTTGGTTAAATCGCTTAAAATGTTCATGATTGCACAACATTAAGGGTTTGGGGTAAACTAGTAATGGCAGTATACTGTTGAAAGCTTTATAAAATCATATCAAAATATAAAAAGTAAATATATATAAAACAATACATCATACCTGCTTTAAATTATTCTGTTAATTTGGTAGTACACTTCATAAAAAAGTGAAAAAAATCAAAATAATTTTTAAAAACCTTAGTTTTTTTGTTAGTTACTGGTATGCATAATTTGCTGATCCAGCAGACTAATTCAGATGTCAAAAGCTCCTGAAATCGGAGTTTATATCTTTAGTGTAGTACAAACCATTGAGCTGTCCAAGTTGGTCTTCAGAGAGGCACATGTCGTGTTTGTCTTGAACTTTTCTGAACAAACTGAATGATCTTTCCACAGACGCTGATGTTACTGGCCCTGTGAGTGCACATAATGCCACACTGGACATGACAGGTTGTGACTGGGTCTCACTTTTTCAGTAATCAAATGCTGTTATGTTGCTATCACAGGGCATTTCACATGCCATGCACAAATCAGTCATGCTTGAACTCGTCTGCCTTGCAAGGGAAAATACACAAAATAGTTTGGTAGCCACTGTAATTGTGTGACATCTGAGCCTTGCTAAATGGGTCAAACACTACAGTTGGCAAAGCCAGTTTCTGATCCACAGAGTCTGTCTGGTACACTGCAGAATATGGTTGCCTTCAGTTTACTTTGAAATTCTAAGTAAAAACATGCACTGCAAATGAAAGAGGCTGCCTTCTAGAGCCTACTGCCTTAAGTTCCACTTCCTTCAAAGCATTTTTTACAACAGCAACAACTTGTAGATCCCAGTTAAGTAGAATATCAGTGCAACATATCAGGGGTGCATTTGTTTCCATTTGCAAGTAAACAGTGTGGATTTTCCCTGTCCCCCATTACAAATTCCGTCAGCCATCCTTTTTCTTATGTGCCCTTCCTATACATTTCTGTTATTAACAGTGGGAATATTTTTTCATCACTGTTAGATCAAATCAACATTAATCAGTATTTACTGATAAAAATCAAATCCTGCCAAGCCAAAATATAACATAACAGACAAACCTACAAAACGGTGCAGGGGAATACTATTCAGCTATTTCACTGAGTTCACACTCCTTCAGACACATACCAATTTTATGCAAATCCAAAAAATATGAAGCTATTTCACTCATTCCAAATGGATAATAGATATACATATTTTTGTAGCACTCGGGTAACTGGAAATCACTAGAGACTTTATAAGGAAAGATTTATCAGCATAATTAAGTGAACAGATATAACACTGTCCAACCCTTAGTCGTGAAGCAAAAATACATTTACTTGAAAAGTTTGTTGCATCTGAAGCACTGTGGACATATCTACTGCATCTATTGTATTATATTTGCACCCTATTAACCAATAAAACAAAATTACAATACATACCACAAAACAACCTAGTTTACTACCACTATGTTTTTCAGCAAGAACAGGATAAGTATAAGGGTCACTAAAAATATAATTCATAGGGTATTGCAACTAAAAATATAATTCATAGGGTATTGCAACTAGAAGTTTGATTTAGCAGATATTTTTATTATTCTCCAGCAGGAAAGCATAAAGGGAGACTGCTAAGTATCTGGTGGATAATGTTTTCTAGTTTAATGATTTCTTTTTAAAAACATGTTTCCAAAAAGTCAGAATCTATACTAATATCTGCTCTCCAGCTTCTACAGCTAGCCAATCAAGCAGCCCAACTTAATTTACTATCTCATTCTAAAAACTGTCTTAGTAATCTTCATCGCAGACCGAAGCAGCCCTAAGAAGACCAGTGCTAAGTTTTGTGCAATTTCAAAACACAAACCGTCAGCCTAATAGAAACAGTTTACAAAGGATAAGAGAAGAAAAGCTCTTTTTAAACTTCTAAAAGCATTTACAATGGTGAGTAAAAAAGTAGTCACGTCAATTCTTGCCTGTCAGCTCTGCCTTCCCATGAAAGCCAGGGTTTGTGTTCTTGATATCTCCACAATCTGTAATTTAACTGTTAAAAAATGCCATTTTAAATTCTCATCTTTTGTATTCATAGCAAAACTCAAACAATAGTTTCAGTGCAAAGGTGAAACTGAGCCAAGTTTGAAGCTGTGTGGCAGAACTGGTTAGTTTGGTTTTTATTCAAAAAACATTTTAAACACTAATGTTCCATTTTCCCACTTTATTACAAATGTTCTATGCTGGAGTAAAACCAACGACTGTAATGGAGTTATACTAATATGGTAGAGTAAACAGGAAAGCAGGTCCTAAATGTTGCTCCCTATACACATACATAAATAAGACATAGACTTATATGAATGCAAGTGTTTAGGCTAATATGCTATGTTGTCCTGCAAGACACCTCTATGCCTCTGCAATCATAAACAAATAATGCTGAGATGACACAGATTGTAGTAGCCTTGTGGTACTTCAGTCTATGCATGGTAAAAGCACAGGATTATCAAAAATATTTCGGAAGGGACCTGGGTGGGTCATAACTGACTGTAAAATGAATATGAGCCACCAGTATACTGCTACAACTAGCAGAGCAAACAATACACTGGGCATGCATCAACCGATGCATGTCAAGCAAAACGTTATTCTCCCACTCTAGTTGGAATTGGTGAGGCCACAGCTGGAGTACTGTGTCCAGTTCTGGGCACCACACTTCAAGAAGGATGTGGAGAAGCTTGAGTGTCCATAAAAGAGCCACTCATAAGATTAAAGGGCTGAAGAACAACCCATATGAGGAAAGGCTGACAGATATGGGACTGTACAGCTTAGACTTTTGGGGGGATTTGGTAGCAGCTTACAGGGAGAGCACCAGGGGCTGGCAAACAACTATTCACCAAAGTGCCCGAGGGGAAAACCAAGACCAGTCATACATTCCTAGAAAAAGGTTTCAGACTGGATATAAAGAAAAACTTCTTTGTAGTTCGTGTGACCAGATTCTGGAATAGACTCCCAGGGGGCTGGTGTAGGCATCTAGCCTAAAGATCTTCAAAAGGAGACTGGATGCACACCTTGCTGGGGTTTTTTGACCCCCAGCAGTCTTTCCTGCCCAGAGCAGGGGAGACAGCTGTGATGATCCCACAAGGTCCCTTTCAGCCCTAAGCTTCTGTGAATCAGTTCTCACTATACCTTAGGCCATCTACAAATACTCATTTCTAGCAGCAGAATATTTCTGTGGCAGGCCAGTAGGGAGAGCTCCCGTGTTGAGCCTCCCACCTCACTATGCCCATCCACCTTCCGGAGCCCACGTGTCTCTCCACCACTAGAAATGATTCCAGGAGAAGGAAAAGCAAAGGCTGCAACTGCCTTCTCTCCCCTGATCCTTGCATCTTCCTAAAATTGGGGTGATCCCATTCTGGGGAAAGCATGGACTGCAGGAAACCTCCAGTTCCTAGGTATACTAATGCAGCAAGACAAAGCCCGCAGCGCACTTCTCACTATGGACAGATGTGAAAAACAGGCAGATGGTTTGCAGCACTGCTCCTTTTGCTCAGTGCCAAGTGCACGGGAGCCCAGCAGATGGCAGTGGGGAAAAGCCTCTCGCCTGCTTCTCAAACTGGGGGACTCTTGTGTATGAAGGTGCTGGGGAGAAGCTAGTGGCTGCTCCTTCCCTCCCAATCTGAGGGGAGGGAACAATTACTACAGTGCCCCCTCCAGATTGGGATGACCCTGGTCTCTGGAAGGCATGAAAGTCTTTCCCTGAGGGACCAGGGGTAAGTGAGAAAGCATGCAGACTTCCATTCTCCAGGGAGACACTCTCCCAGAAGCCATTTCCACCTGGTTTAAATGGGGGTATGTTTTTCCTGTATAGCTGTTTTTATTCTGAGAAAAAACCTGAAGCAACTTTATGACTATGGTTTCTACTAGGACAGTGGCAAACCTCTTGGTAGAGCCTGAACACCTATAAGAGGCCTATATTGATCTCACATAAGAATTAAATTAAAAAAAAAAAATTGAAGTTTCTACAAAATCCAAGTGACCAATAGATTCTTCACCAAACAGTTCATAATGTTTAGAAGAAGTGTATTACTCCAGCATTAATGCTGTGGAATAAATCATGCCAATTCCAGAATTTGGGTAGCAAGCAGTGGCCCAGTGTCAAAAAAATCACCATTTTGATTCCAGAGAATTTACAAACTCCCCTCTGCTCTTTGCACATTTTCTCTACTACATTTTTTCTTTCAAATTATGACTCTCATGTCATCTGGCATTCAACTATTATGAACAGTTTCACTGGTGTATTTCGTTGGTGAATCATACAGCAATCCCAGTACTAATATCATCTAGTAGTAATAAATGCTTCAGACTACTTACGCATTATATTTGCATTTATCAATAATAACATTTTTGTCTTTCAAGCCCACAGAATATCTGTTTGCACCTGAATTAAGAGATTAATTTGAGTTCCTGATTTAATCTGTATATTTTAGATACCTTTCTGCCATGTCCCATATAAGCTAAACAGCCCTGTTCTTTTTAAGTTCCCTTAATGAGGAAGACATTCAAATTTCTATTTACTTTTTTTGCTGTCCATTTCAGAAACTCACCTATTTTCACTGAATTTTAAAATAAAGTAAACAGAACTGAATACAAGAGAGAGAATATACCATATGTCTGACCAAAAATGGTGGAATGTGTTAATATCATGATGCTTTAACAGCAGCACTGTTATTGTTAAGCCAACCTCACATTTTTCTGCCCTTTCCCTAATCCTTCTATACAGGATTTCCAAAGAACGTATCTGAGTAGTTATCCTTCATAGAGCTCTATTCTTTCTAATGCATTCCAACATAAGGCTTATTTATTAGCTCCACTGAGAATGAATAAACTTTCTGGTTAAGAGTAGTTTAGTTTAGAGATTCATAGCAGGGTAGCAGTAGACGTAGTCTTTCTGGACTTTAGGGAGGCCTTTGACATTGTCTCTCACCCCATTCTCATTAAAAAACTGGGGGACTGTGGTGTTGACACCTACACAGTCAAATGGGTTGCTAACTGGCTGGAAGGCCGCACCCAGAGTGGTGGTGGATGGGTCATTTTTGACCTGGAGGGATGTGGACAGTGGGGTTCTTCAGGGCTCAGTTCTCAGGCCTGCGCTGTTCAACATCCTCATCAATGACTTGGGTGAGGGGGTAAATAGCACCCTGTTCAAATTTGCTGATGACACTAAGATGTGGGGGGATGTGGGCACGCTAGACAGGAGGAAAAGGCTGCAATCAGACCTAGACAGGTTACAGGGGTGGGGAGATGAGAACAGGATGGGTTTCAACACTGACAAGTGCAAAGTGACAAGTGCAGGTGCACCTGGGGAGGAAGAACCAGCACCATACCTACAAGCTGAGAAACTTCCTTCTCATCAGTGGAGAGGCAGAAAGGAATCTTGGGAGTCGTAAATGATGCCAAGATGAACATGGGCCGGCAGTGTGGGGATGCAGTCAGGAAGGCCAACTATACCTTGTCGTGCATCCACAGATGCATCTCAAGCAGATCCAAGGAGGTGATACTCCCCCTCTATGAAACACTGGTCATAGTTGGAGTACTGCACCCAGTTCTGGGCACCACACTTCACGAGAGATGTGGACAACATGGAGAGGGTCCAGAGGAGGGCCACCTGCATGATCAGGAGTCAGCAGGGCAGGCCCTTTGAGGAGAGGTTGAGGGACCTGAACCTGTTCAGCCTCCACAAGAGAAGACTGAGGGGGGATCTAGTGGCCTGTTACAAACTAGTCAGAGGCGACCAGCAGGCACTGGGGAAGTCCTGTTTCCCCGAGCACTACCAGGAGTGACTAGAAATAACAGTCACAAGCTGGCAGAGGGTAAATTCAGATTAGACATCAGGAGGTGCTACTTCACTGTCAGGGCAGCTAGGATCTGGAACCAACTTCCAAGCAAAGTGGTGCCGGCTCATACCCTGGGGGCCTTTAAGACAAGGCTTGACTATCACCTTGCTGGGGCTGTTTGACTCCAGTACTCTTTCCTGCCATGGCAGGGTTCGGACTTGATGGTCTGCTCAGGTCCCTTCCAACCCTGCAAACTATGAAATGCTAACCAACTTTATTCTAGGGGCATGAACAGTATCATGACTATTGGGTGAGAGTCATAAAAATGGAAAGCCAAAGACAATAAGTAGGTTAATAAGTTGTTTTCAACTACATTCCAAATCCTTATTATTTTTTGTTTCCTACTAATACCTACTAATATCCCCTACTTATGGGTAGGACTTTCAGAGTTGTATTTTATATACAATATCCAATATATATTATCGTTACATGATTCCTTGTAAAGCTTCTTTTTTTTGTGCATTGGGCTTGTTCAATGAATTAGGGGAAATAATGAGAGATTCAATGAATTCTTATAATGTCCATTAAAACTGTCAGTGTAAAACTAATAGAAGAAAATAATATTGTTCCACAACAGTTTAATTAGCATTTCAGTTTTTTCTGAATGTCAAATGCTTTTTCCTCAATGCAAATCATAAAAAGCAAAAGAAAACACTTGATCTCAGCAAGCTCTAACACACAACAAAGATACTGCAGTTATTTTTTTTTTAATTAAGGTGACCAACCACTGAAAATGAGGCACACAGAGGTGCATTTTTATGGTTGGAGATAAGTACTGTGGTGAAGAATGAAGGCAACTAATGACAGGACTACTGTCATTTCCTCCAAATAATGTCTCTCCGTTCAGCCTGTGCATACACTCAACCTTTAGTACCTGAAGAACAGGTTGAAATAAGTTAAACAAAAGATAAAAGACAGTTGAATGTTGCTTGAAAAATCCCTATACCCTTTTTTTTACATGGTTCAACATTTGAAAATAAAAGATAAAGAAAGCAAGACATGTCCATTCAGATAAGGTACTGTGGTTTATCAAGATGATTTCTTGTCCTCCTCCCCTACATCCTAGGAACAAGTAATTACACAAAAGATAACAACAGTGCTACCAGGAACTTGGTTTTACTTTTATGACAAATGCGTACATATTCAACTAGAACTGCATACCAACATAAATATCAAAGAAGAAATTGCTGATGCTCACTTTTTCTTTCATTTGATTCTAACTTCTTTCATGTATTTTAAGTCACCTATTGCTATTAAAACTGCTTATAAAATATTTTGTTTTTTCTAGGAAAGTTGATATCCAGGTCTCCACTATTAACAACATTTTCTGATCTAGAAAAAGAGCTAGATGCGAAGTTGCTTCCATTTATAGGTTTCAAAACTTACACAATTCGCAAAAGAAAGTTGACGCTTATATTAAACACTGTTTTTTCTCATTCTTAGTTTTATACACAAACACACATCCCATAAGTAAACCCGTAAATGCATAAATTATTGCTAAATGATTGGAGACTGGGAGGATTACGAAAATGTAACTATTTATTTTCTAGCTTTATCTGCCTTCAAAGGAAAAACAATGACTTCTAGTAATATTTCTAAGGGAATATAGCAGCATCACCCTAAAGTTAAAAAGTTTCAGGCAAAATCAATGTCTATGATTTGTTTTGCTTATTTCATTAAAGGTCAGTTACTGAATTTAAGAATGTGGGCAAAATTTTCACCACTCTTACAAAAATGAGGAGGAAGCTTAGTACGACAGACAGAAAAAAATCTACTCACTGGCCTTTAACCATAATCACCATAACAATAAAAACAGAAGAAATTACTTTAACTCTCGATTACACAGATATTTCCTTTCTCTTAGCTCTGAGGTTTTATGATGGCCTCTTGTCAGAGGAGTTGAGCAACCATTGTCATGGATTAACTTGTTAGGATATCAGTGCTCAGCATTTCTAAAATTCAAGTCAATAAAGAAGTCACATTGACCAATGGGAAGAAGCAAAGAGCAAAAAAAGAAAATGCAAGTGGACTATTATTATTTATTATGAAGAAAACTATGTAACATATTGTTTTTTAAAATCAGCTGCTGTCTCTATAAATAAGTGCTACAAGGTGTAATGAACCTGAAAGCCAATCCTCCAAAATCTCAACATGAATAATCAAGTAATTTTGCAGCTTATGAATAATACTGGCCCTATGTATAGTTGAAAACAATAGGTTTTATATCCTATCTTGACCACAATGCCATTCTAATTTATGTAACCACTTTATGGTTCTCTCTCTCCCAGCTACCAATACCTAACGGATTCAGTTTATATTTTTACCACCTTACCTATAATATCTAACAGAGGATACCAAGTAGATATTAAAGTTTAATATCTAGAAGTATCTTTTATTAAATTCAGAATATGTGTTCAAGTTATTTCAGTTACAAAATATAAATTTTAACCACAGGTCACAGTGTGTAATGTAAACATATATTAATTTAAACTAATAAAAATCTCTCGTCTATTAACCATGTGAAAATTGCATGGGAGTAAGAAGAAAAACTTAAGTGGTTTAATGTAGACCAAATTTTATGCCAGGATGAGGTGTTTGTGCTTCACTAACCTTAATGGAGCTGGTCCATAATACACCAGTAGTGAATACTGTGTTGAAGTGCTCATGCTCTACTGAATTTAATAATTTGTGCCATGATATACAGGTTTCCCTTGATTTATGCAGGTTCTTTATATGCGAATTTGCTCTTATGTGATGAGCACATTTAGACCCATAATTCGTTATATGCAGGGTAAATTTGCTCTTATGCAATCAGTATAGATGTTCCCCTCTCCCCCACCGAAGCAGGTAAGTCTGTGGGGGGAGGGGAAAGGGCTGTGGTCCCACTCACCCCAGCGTTGGTTGCAATGGCCCCAGGAGCAGCTGGTGCCAGCTGCCTGAACCAGGGCACGGAACAGCCCAGGAGCAGAGGTGAGGGGGGACAGGGAGAGCATGGTGCAGCCCAGCGGCTGCAGGCAGCTAGCACTGGCCACTCTCAGGGCCACTGCAGCCAGGGCTGGGGTGAGTTCCACTCTGTTCCATCTGCTTTGCTGCCTTGTGCATCCCTGGGAGCGGCACCCCAGCCCCCGCCCCTTCCCTAGTCCCAGACTCACTGTCATGGGAACCTATCCCTATTTGTTACATTGTAAAGTGGGTTCACTTTATGTGAATTTGATTTATGCACCGTTCTCCAGGAACGCATGTACCACATAAATCGAGGGAAACCTGTCCAAGAAAAGACTATAGGTCAAGAAGTATGGGAATACAAAGTAATTTGTAGCCAGAAAGAAAACAAATTTCAGACCTTAAATTACGGACAAAACATTAAAAAAAATTTAAAAGAAGAGAGGAGGAGAAGTTAAAAGAAAGTTATGGTTGCAAAGTCAAGTACACGTTAGAATGCATATCAAACTTTCCGATTTGTATAAGATGTACATAATTTTAAATTCTGTTACCATATTAAAATAGTATTTTATAAATATTTACTTTTTTATATTTAAAAGCAGCCCTGACAGAGATTTCACATATTGAGCATGAGAGTATCCTTGGGCTTCAGGTCAGTGTAACTGTCTTATAGTTTTTAGCAAAGACTTTATATTATTTTCTCTTTTTTGTGTAACTGCCGCGCGGCACTCTCACATTTATGTAACCTTGAAGTGGACTGTTAATCAAAATGAACGCTTTGTACTTTTCTCCACTGGCATTAAGCTTCACATGCGCATTCTGTAAATTTCATT
>NW_017728916.1:13848198-13878324 GCF_001723895.1 Crocodylus porosus
GCAAAGCCCGCGGCTCCCCTAAGCGGTGCCGGAGCCGCTAGCCCGGCATTTCGCCACCGTCAGCTAGACAAACTGTCTTCATAACAACCAAAAAAAACTTTTAAATTTAAATTTTATTTGAAGAGGAGAGACCTCCTCAGACCCCTATCAAGTGATACCCTCCTGGTTGTCCTCAGGGCCCAGTGAAATTCTCATCCTATTCCCTTCTACATCCCACTCCTCCCCAAACACACTTTACTCCTCAGATACCTCTACTTTCAGTCCTGGAGAGCTCCATTCCCCTTTCCTCTCAGTTTCATACAACACAAAACAAAATGCTGAAGATTTCAAAATTTCAATCAGTGCCCAAGGCCCATTGACCACGAAAAGATAGTAAAGCCCATCACCTTTGGCTCAATTCTGTTGTAGGAATCCTCTGCATCACTCAGTGTAATATTCTATTTCTCATAGTTAAAGAACAATCAGGCAAATAAAAAACCCCAAGAAGAGGTTTCTGCATGTCAACTGAACAAGGAACAGATAAAGTATTATCTTCATAATATAGAATGGCCTGTGTAAGTGAGACTCAAAAATAATTTAAATCCTCAATTGCATTAACTCCTTCATTAAGGAGAAGTTAAACCACTATCCTGAGCTACTTTAACATTTCAATGGTCCTCACATTTCTCTGTTACAGAAGCAATGCTGAAGAAGAGCTTCATACTTTGCTCTTCCTGTCAAGCTAAAGGAACATATTTGTTAAAAACAGAATTTTCTGTGTCTTCAAACAATGATAGAAAGGAGCTCAGGCAATCTGTTACCTACAAACAATAGTTTGGGAATGACAAAATAGTTCCCTGGAATGTAAAAAGATCCAAACGTACCTCTACCACTTGACAATCTTCAGTTTCTCACTGACAATTCCTACACACCAGGGCTATGTTTTGGTTGATTAAAAATAAACAAACTATAGGCATATTAAAATTGGGTACTGGCAAAATTAAATGAATTGAACTTGTGGAAACAGATAGCAGAAAGAACATTGTAGTGCTTATATTGATAATTTCCAGCCCATTACAGAATTTATGTCCAAGTTGCAAAGATATACACAAGCAACTTCAAGCATCACAATACTGGCCTGTTTCATTCAGGTTTAAAATTATATGTTTAGTTCTCTTGGGGCTATGGCAGAATGTCCTACTTTTGAATTAAGCAGGACAAGAAACAAATCGGCCACACATTAAGCCACTGTGCAGCAACAACAGCAAAAAGCTACCTTTGCACCAGTTGTCCTGTTACATGCGTTTCTATAGGGGTTCCTGTGGGTTCTACGGGGGTTCCTGCGACTCCCAGCATCCCACAATCTTACATTCTTCTCCCTTCCAGTGGCAAACTATTAAAAAGCCCTGTGGGGACCCTGCTGCCAGGGCACTGACAATAGCTCATACTGTCATGGAGGTGGTGGCAGCCACTGGAACTGGTACAGCACTAGCACCACTCAATTTTAAAGCTCCTCAGGCAGAAACAGGGAAATGACTACAGCAGGGGTGATAGGGTCTGATGGGGCAGTTTTCCTATCCAGGCAGTCCCTGCCACCATTGATGAAGCCCTCCCGCATTGCATACCAAAACCCCTTTAAAGTTCCTTAGACAGACTGCTAGATCACACACTGCAGTTCCTGCAGCGGTCTCCAGTCTTGAGCATGTGCCACAGCTGATCAGAAGACCATGTCAGTAAGCCTGTCCAGCTCCCCTAGGAGCAGAGGAAGCTATGGGGCAGCCCCTATCACCCCATGATGGAAGAGGGTACTTCTTCAGCAACCTTGTCACACTTCAGCCAGGGGCCTGTGCATAAGCCCTTCCATAGTGTTCTATACCTTGTAGCAGTACAAACTTCATACTCTTCAAACTTTACAAAGAGAGAGCCTGCCAGGGCTCTTACATTGGTATAGCAATGGACAGACATAACAGTTAAGCTGGAAGTGCTGATGAGTGGCATGTTTCCCCTCCCATTTGAAAATGGTTTAAAATTATAACATTAGGATATTAGTCTAATAGCAACCAGATTCTGGTAATCAAATCAAGCATCCAGCAAGTAGCTGTTTTTCTTCCATGATGACCTAAAGCATACATACAACAGCAATGTCTACTTTCAACCCTCTCCACAAGCCAAACAAATACAAACAGCAAAGTTCTTTTGCATTTAGGTAGACTGAAGAAGTATATCCCATACCACACCCTTTAATGTAGATGTAATTCACAATCATTTTAAGAAAAGGCTGAAATATTCTAGTAAGTACAGTATCTGTTTATAGCAATTGTGACTGACTGCAGTAAATGGTTTCACAAAACCTTAAACTGAAAATGAAATGTTATATCTGTAACACAAGGAGGATTTTGCCCAAAATAGAATTAAAAAGTCAGGAAGTCCTTTTCAACTTGTGGAAAAATATTCCTTGACTGAAAGAATTAATCACTAAGATGAGAGGGGAAGGAGACCAGAGAGCAAATGAACCCTGATTTCCCCAGATGACACAAATACCAACCCATCCCTCAAAGCCTGGCTATTCTTCCTGCTAAATGTCAGTTATACCTAACAAAATTACTCTCATGTCTTTTACTAGCCATTCACTCAGTAAAAATGAATCAAGTCCTTAACAAACACATTACATAACAAAAAATGCTTTATACTCAGGGAAACTTTCCACAATTTCTTCCATGTATGGGAATAAACAGTTTAACAGCAGTTGAGGAAAAAAAAAACAAATTAAAAAAACCTTTATGTTGCACACAGTTAAGGAGATGTCCTGATAGTTAAGTTATTACACTCACTTAAATCACTCTTCTTGTAAATTGGACATATTATTGACTGTTTCCATTGTATGGGCATTCTTTCCTCACTCCTGATTTTTTAAAATCATCCTGTAATTCAAAACTGTATTTCAGGCATTCAGCTAGAAGACTGTCTACCCTGGTGCCTTATTATTTTATTATTATTAAATACGCATTAGGTAGGCTTAACAGGCCAAAGAAAGTACCGACAAAAGACATTACGGCACAAGGAGGTAAGTTAATGCCACTGACTCCAGATGTTTCTATACAGTTGGCCTTAACTTTCATTGTAGTTGGCTTTAACGCATATCCTGTGAAGAAACTGCACCACCAAGTTTCCCTAATATAATGGGTCTAATTACTCACATGTTCAAAAATATTTTAAGCATTTGTTTCACCAGTTAATAATGAAAGTAGGTGGTATTTTAGATGCTCTGTATTTGCCTTTTTAGGCTTTCAGGGAACATATAGATATTCAAGCTATCACAAGAATAGAGAGATCTTTTTGTTAGTAAGTTCTCTCTCTCTCTCTTTTGCAGACAGCTGGTTCTCTTCTGTGGAAAAAACCCTTGAAAGACATTGCTCCTGGCATAAATATAATACCTGTCAATAACCTATATCAGTTTTCTGGGCCTCTAATGGAGCTCAATACATTTTATAACCATCTAAAATGAAATATGGTGGTTATCCTCAAACTACACTCTTATTATTATGCAAAGCATTATGCAAACTAATATCTACAAGCTTGTTTTTTTTAATTTAAATTCTTTAATTTAACCTTTGTAGAACAGCACGTACATATTTTTATATAATACATGAACAACAAAGAAAGGTGCAGTCCTAACATTTACATTTGAATAACCATCTTAATATTGTGCTTTCCAAAAGGTTAGCATTTCCACATCTAATTTAAAATTTGATGAGGGAGGGAGCATGGTCAAGGGATCAGCTAAGGATCTGTTCTCAAGTATTCATATTTTTGTAAAAAAGCTATGTAGGAAGCAGAAGAATGTGGGGGATAAATTGTTTTTGTCTTTGTTAAAACAAATTACACAAACAGTATAAATTTTTAATACAAATTCCATCTTGGGAATGCCTAAGTAATTTTAATACCTTGATAGAAATTTAGCAAGTCCATAGTACAGAAATTACCAATTAAGAAGAGATCTGAGGATAATGTGGATTTTCAGAGATCAAAAAAAAAGAAAAAAAGAAGGAAAGTAAGGCGGGTCCTTTCCAAAGACTGCATCGAAGAGTAACAAGATGCAGTTTATATTAGCTAGGTGGGGGTGGCCAACCTGCTGCACAAGTGGCACAGAAAGCCTTAGGCGCAACACAGCAGATCAGGGACAGGATGGGAAGCATAGCAGAATATAGGATAGAGAGCAGGAAGCAGGGTCAGGCAGGCAAAACAGGTCAGGAAGAAGAAATTAGAGCAGCAGATCAAGCAAAGGAAGGGTATCAAAGTGGCACTTGGGGAAGGTGAAGAGCTAATTTGCGGCAAGTCTATGAAAAAAATGCCTCCAGTAAACTAGGCAATATCTTGCTTTTGAAAATAAAATATAAGTAGGTAAGTACTTTCAGGCTGGGTTGTTACAATTAAGATCATTACAGCCCTGTTGTTATGGGGGCTAAGATGAAGTCTGCAAAGCACTTACATCTTCAAAATAATGGCACTGGTATTAGAACATAGGTGGTATTCAGGCCTTGTACTATAACTTGGTACAAAGTGAACTGCACTCCAAGGGGCCAATTTACAGTCACTAACGAATGCAATAATCACTATTACAAGTAGTCTTAAGTAGATCAATGAAAGAATACTGTAGTAAGCAATATGCCCAGCAGGGATTCTTTAAAGGATACAAACTGACAGCCTTCATTAAAAGGTATAAAAAAAAGGGGGAAGAAGATATAGTTGTAAGACAATTATAGTATACAATGCTATACTAGTTGTACTCCATCCTACTTTAGTGCAGGGAATTAGAGTAAATGATCTCTTGAAGTCCCTCTCTCTCTTACATTTCCATATTATTTTTCCTTACGAGTAGCTAATCATTTAGGCAATGTTTTCTAATTTGAAAGAGGCACAAGATCAACCTTAGAGTTGTAATGTATAATCTCATTTATTGGCTAAGCCCAGCACAGTAGGAAAGGTGAAAACAAAATACCTGCATGACGAGAAATATATCTGAAATCCTCAAGGGGAAAACAGTACACTTCCTCATTTTTTACATACTCTGTGGGTAGTAACTTTGTAAGAGCTACTTTTTTCATGGCCTTTTTTCTTCCTTCAAGGCATTTACTATTTGGAATTTCCATAACAATACAGAAATATGATATAAAAATCCAACCAGATCATAGAATCATAGAAAATTAGGGTCAGAAGGGACCTCAGGAGGTCACCTAGTCCTCAAGGCAGAACCATCCTCAACTAAATGATTCCAGTCAAAGCTTTGTCTAGCCAGGTCTTGAAAACCTTCAAGGATGGAGAGTCCACCACCTTTCTGGGTAACTTGTTTCAGTGTTTTACTACCCTCCCAGTGAGGAAATTCTTCCTAATATCTAACCTAAACTTCCCTTGCTGCACCTTGAGACCATTGCTCCTTGTTCTATCATCCGCCTCCATTGAGAACAGCATAGCTCTACCCTCTTTCAAATCCCCCTCCAGATATGGACTTGAAAGCAATTTAGTCGCTTTTAGAACACAAAGAAAAATCTTTTTGTGCACTGTAATTTCACTGTACACCATAAAGTCAATTTCATTGGAATTCCATTATCTTAAAGAAAATGATTGTCTTCTAACAAAAATCAAATTTTAAGTCACAGATCTTGCCTTGAGTTCTAATTTAAAACTTAAATTTAAATAAGCTATCCAAAGCCTACTCACTAAAATTTATAAACTGAGATGTACTGAAGAAATGAGTTGTTCACTCATTTGATTTAAAACAAAAACAAAAAATAAACCTCTAGGATCATTGTATAAGCTATTCAAAATGTTTCTTCTGAAATGTACAAATTAATGTACTCTTGCTCTCTCCTCAATTCTAGCTCAAAGATGGGTAGATTTATTAGTCTACTAATTTAAGTTCTCACAGAAAAATAATCCTAAGTATAACAAGTAAGAGTTATTTACTTGGTAGGAATGTTAAAGAAAAGGTAAGGGAACAGCTACATTTTATATAACCTATTTGTAAAATACCTGTTTGTAGTAACACCAAATCACCATTTGGGCAAAGTACTACGTAAAATAAAAAGCCCCTGTTCCAAAGAGTCACATAACTAATAATTCCAGTATGACAAGTTTAGCTCACTTTGGTTAGAGACTGGTGCTAATAACACCAAGGTTACAGGTTCAATTTCTAGTTGGTGTAGATGATCTCTTGAGGTCCCTTCCAGACTTACTTCTATAAGAACTTACTGATCAGATATACAAGCTATCTTCATAAATCAGAAGAACAAAACCTTGTGTATTATTCAAAACACCTGCCTGTTTTTATGAACAGTGTGTGGAACTCTTTCACTATGATCATGATGACAATCAACACAAAACATTTTCTTGACTCTAACATTCCAAAAGAGATGTACTTAGTGACAGACCAACACGGAGACAGAGGCTAAACCCTGAACTGAGCACAAGGAATGGCAACAGCTTGCACAGAGGGAACTGGGTACAGACACTTGTTTTTCTACAGGGAAAGACTATAGCCAAAGCCAATGCATTTAATCTTTTACCTGAAATGTGTCCCATTAAGACTGAAACTATGCAACAGTGCCCATGACTGCTGTATTATGGGAAAAGTGTGCATAAAGTAATGGGAAACAGTGGAAGAGTCAGCACTGGTCTATTACAACTGAATTGCAGCTTCCCACTATCCCAAGAAAGAAAGCCAGACAGGAGGCTGTCTCCTGCAATTTTGGCCAAAAAGTCAGAACTGTAATTGGGGCTAAAAGCTGCTCTGAGTCGCTTGGTCTGGAAGCACAATGAAGAACAAAAAGGGATACGACTTATACACATCAGACTCAAGAAAATCCAACCCAAATGTGGGATTGGTAGAATTGTAACACTTACATGAAAACTGACATGCATTACCAAAGTTAATTTCTCTGTATAGGGGAACTGACCGACTCTTACACCACTAGCTGAAATGTGATTTGACCCCTGTATCATAGAGAAACAATAGCTGATCTATATTTAAGATTGAAATGAACTTTCTTTAATAGATATTAACCTTCCTCTTCCCACACTGCCTCTCTGACAACCCCACTTCCAGACCAGTATCTTATACCAGAGGGGGGAAAAAAAAAAGATCTCCAGGCGATCTGATGATAATCAAGAAAAAAAGTTACAATGATTCTGAAGTTCAAAAAATTCTTAGATTTTTTTAGAATTTTTTTAATGGTTTACAATGTTAAACAAAATGGTAAAATGTTCTTTCCTAGAACTTCCAAATTGGTCACTTATATTAGATGAAGTTAAATTCCCTCCCTTTTATTTTACTTTTACTTTGGGAAGGTTGAGTGCACAGTGTCCAAAGCTATCAATTAAGCAGCATAAATATCTTAAGTCTTGGGAGAGCCTGAGAAAGGCAGGAGGATGTGCATACAAGACCCTTCTCAGCTGTATATTCAGCCTAAAAGGAAAGGGTGTTTCTTGGTGGCATTCCAGACTTGGCAGGAAGGTAACAGACACTTCCCCAAATTGTTACTTTTTACTCAAACAATTTATTTCGATTTTTTTTTTCAGTAACTAGTCAAATTCACCTTCACTAGCACTTCCCAGCAAAAAAACATTTTCTAATTTGTTTTTGCTTTTCATAAATCTTTAGGTAGAGCTCCATCTTTAAAAAGTTCAAGGATTTTGCTACCAGCTAAAAAACAGATTATTGAAGATTTTAGGAAATGCATGGCTTGTTCAACTAATCTTGCTGACCTTTTCATAGTAAAATCTGATCTTCCTTCGGCTCATCTTTTATCTTCAAGATGTTTTATCTTCAGTTTGGTCTCAAAAAATAATGCATCTTTTGTTCAAATCTCGGTTAGGCTACACTAATTCTAACCCACCCTCTACTAATGGAAAACATAAATAATACTTATTTGAAAGTCGCACAAAACTAAAATTTTTCCTTTTCTCATCCATGTTGCATGTTCACAGTTTATGGATTTAGATGACAATCTGAAGGGAGTCTAGTATTAAGAATATCAGTAAAATGCAAACGAAAACAAAAAATTAACTTGATTACAAAAATGTTAAACTAAAGACAGGACTGGGTGGAGGAAGCAAAGGTTTCTTCTTCCATACAAAGCATGTTTGTATTTTTAGGCCCACCCCTTCCCAAATGGGTAACACCCATCCCCCTACAGATCCATCACTGTCCCCCACCAAACTGCCAGCCCCACCCCAATCTCACCAGCCCCTTTCTCCACTTTGAGTTACTTACCTTGGTTTCTTGCCACTGCTCCTGGCAGTGTCAAACAGCTGCATTTGCCACTTCCTGACTAGGTTCAGGCAGCTTAAAGTAAACTACCTAATCCTAGACAAGGTACAGAGAATACTTGTTTCCGCCATATGAGCCAATCTTACATTAGACTCTAATATTTCTTCCATGATCATATATTTGGAATGACTTTGAATCGTACTCCTTTCCATTGGGTAAAGATACATACGGTTATTCTCAACAATCTTAACATGGAAATTAAATGGTATAAACTCTTCAAAAAGAAGTTAATAAAATTTTTTGTGTACTCATGCCAGAAATAAGAGAGTTTGGAGTGTGCTCCTGGGTTCACAAATGACATTTCTTGATTAATTATAATAGCTGGTTCAGAAAGCTGCTTTTTAATTATATTAATTCATGATGTACTTTAAATGTATTCCTGGTAAGAAAATGTTTCTGCCTCCACAACTTTCCAGCTGCAGGGATAATTAAAGAGAGTATGTTTTATCTGAAAGATGGATAAGAGAGAGAAGATAAAATCAATAATAAGAAATTATATTAAGATACTTTTGGGGTTACAGAGATAATTCTTATATAGTTTTACTTCTAAACTTACTAAAATCTTATTATTACATTGTTAAACCAGACCATAAATGAAATATGTTGAAAAATTAAGTATGTGATTTTAACACACAAATATGTTCTCAATTAGGTTAGTGAAGTCAGTCTCTGAGCACTTTGTTGTGAAAGCTCTGAGCTTGACATCCATAATGCAAAACCTGAATAAGCTTTCTAACAAGCTTATTCAAACTGTATGTAATACAATATCAATCCTTATCCTTGACAGAGGATCAGTTTATGCTTCAGAGCATAATATTTGGTTAACCTTATTTTATCTTCCACAGATACAAATGATAGTGGTCATGGAATTATTCAGTTCTTTGTAAAATCCAGCTATGGTATATGTCTCAATTACATACTGGGCTGAGAAATTGTATACGTTTAGTATGTAAAAGAAATTTGACATTTTCTTTCTTGGTTCTGACTTTTAATGTCCTTTAATTTCACCAAACATTCCATCTTGTCATGTTATGAGGCATGGTCAAAAGGATAAATCTATTCTATTGCACTAACCTTTCTTAATACTTAATATTGGCTACTTAGTCAAATAATCTTTAACTCCTGTCCTTTGGAAGTGATAATGTAATTACTTCCTTAACTTAGCTAATTTTCTCTTCCTCCTTCCTATTTTTCTTTTACACTATTTATGTAAGAGGTCAAACAAGACATAGGTATTCCAAATTTAGACGCTCAATTTCCTAGCATTAAGTTTCACTTAAACCTACAGAGCTGTTCTTCCTGTAAACTGAACTTTTTTCTTTAGAGATTCCTGCAAAATCAATACCTATCATCTCACAGGTGACACTAAAAAAAATTCTAACAACGAACATTATTTTATATTTAGCAAAGTTACATTTCTGTCACTGTGCTGTCTAGGCTCCAACTGCTTACAGTTAATTCTCCTTACACAATGTCCTAGTTATGGCTCAATAAAGCTGTGCAATATAATCAGCATATTTCACTAAGTGGTTGTTTCAGCCTCTAAATCACTTCCCCCTGACCTTTTCCTCAGCCACCCCATTTATGACCCCATTTCCTCAGTGTGACCCCATTTTCTCACCATGGTTCCTTACTCCTGACCCATAGCCCCCTGGCCCTGCCAGTGCCTCTCTCTCCCAACCTGCAGCCACAGCAGAGTGTAGAACATAGCTCCCACCCTCCTCCTCCATTCCCTCCCTTGTGGGCAGCACAGCCCATGGGAAGTGGGAAAGGATGCTGTGGGCTTGGGGCCCCCTGCCCTGCTGCCCTCCCCCTGGAGGCTCCATGGACCAGTGGCCAGGACCAGCAAGCACCGCACCACCATGGCCACCAAGCTGAGGCATGCCCTGCCTGCTCAGCAGCAGTGGAAGTACAAGTCTGCACTGCCACCGCTGCCACACCTTGCACCTTAACAGCCATGACAGTGCAGCACTCCTGCCTGTGCTGGGTCCCACACACCGGACTGCACAGGTGACTCCTGCATGGAGCTGGTCCAGCCCCATTGCAGCCTGGCACCCCATTGGGGGGTGTAGAAATCTCGTGACCCCAACTGCCGATGTTGCAACCCCATTTGGGGTCACGACCCAGTTTGGGAACCACTGATCTAAATCACCCATAGGTTTATCTACATGATGAAGTTGCCTTGACTTCTCTATTTGCTATGTGTTCCTCCCCATTAATAGCATCAACTTGACCTTATCAAACCAAAGATAAGTCACTCTGTCTTATCAGAATCCACATTAAATATTTAGATTGAATGGATATACTATTTTATCATCTACTTTTTTAAAGAAAACTGAAGATGTTCAGAAGCACTTTTTTTTTCTTATGAAGAAAGGACCTTCAGGTTTTACTTTGCATTCTATGATTCTAAGTTAACTAGTTGCTCAATCAGTTTTCTGAAAAACAAAGTGAGGCTTATTAGCATGTAGTTCCAAGGATTTCCCTTGCCTTACTCTACCACATTCTTTCAATTCAAACAAAACATTGGTAATCCAGGTAAATATCACCTGAGCAGAATTCAAGTCAATGCGCAATTCCTGTGTAACACTCTAAGGCTAGTAAGTCAAGTGTGTACACAAAGCATCAAAGGATTATGATAGTGGCTATATTACAGAGAAATATATTAGTCTTTTACACTTACGTATCCATATTAAAGAAAAAACCAAACAAAAACCAAACTCCCCAAAAACCCTCAACTCAAATGAGGTTCTGTTGCTCAGATTTATTTTGTTATATAGCAAGCATCCAAAATGAATTGGAGACAAACTTTCCTATTGTTTACTTGTAACTGTCAGATATAACAAAATTGGAAGTTTCCTATTGCAACATTTTTCCCAATACATAAAAGGCATGTTTCCATATTAAACTATTAATCCACTACCGGCACTGTGTTAAAATAATGAACATTCCCTTCTGAACTTAAGAAAAATGTTCTATTTGAACAGAACAGCATGATGCTGTCATGAAATTTCAAGTTCAGCTTATCACAGTTTAGACAATTGTATTAGAAAACTCAAAATGATTTTTTATAGTGGGGAGAATTCAAAACTGATATCAGTGAAGCAATACTGGACTATGGAGATCTTGGATCTGATAATAATTATCAGCTTGTGTGTCCCTATGCACATTTATTATCCATTTCAGTACATTTCCTAAACTTGAATTTGTGCAGTCTTTTCATTAAGGGCCAAAATTTAAATAAAGTATAGAGACTCATTTCCTTCTATGATCAGGTAACACACCACCTGGATAAGGGAGATGAGGCTGACACATACTTGAATTTCAAAAAAGTTTTTTACTTGCTCTCCCACAACGTGGTTATGGTAATGTAGCAGGCTCACCTTTCAGACCTTGGACTGAGCTCCACGCTTGAGATCTTGCTGTTTTCATTGGTGGAGCCCGTCCACCAATCAGGAGGCAGCAGGAGAAATTAAGTCATGACCCTTTCCTGAGAGGAGGGGGAGAAGAGCTCCCCCAGAGCTGTTTGAATACTGTAAATTGTCAGGTCTGGAAGACTTCAAGGGCAGAGCCTTGGAGCATATAAAAGGAGTTGCGTGCCCAGCACAAGGGCAGATGCAGTGAGGGACTCAAGAAGAGTGGAGCCAAGAAAAGCTGGGGAGCTCTCCCTCAGCTGGCAATAGGCCCAAGGCTCCTGAAGCTGCTGCTGGAGAAGCAGCCTTGGGAGCAGTGCGAGACTGCTTGGGCTTTTGACATAGCACAAGGACGGTAAGTGGGGACGCATCCCTGGGAGCAGTTTGAGACTGCTTGGGTCTATCACGGTGCACAGTTCGGTGCATGGAGCCCAGGCTTCGGGAGCCACAAGTGGTGGCTTGAGCCTGCAACTCCAGTAGGGCCTTGGAGGCTGCAGTGAGGCAGCTCAGGCCCCATCTCCTAGCAAGCAGCCAGGTTTCACAATGTGCAGAGTGGTGCACAGGCCTGAGCCTTGGGAGCCAGAGAGCAATGGAGGCTGCTTGGGTTAGCCACCTAGCATGAGGATGGCTGGCCAGAGCCTGAAGGGTCCAGTCTGTGCTAAGAGAACACTCAGTGCTAAGCCAGGGTATGGGGAAATAGTAGTGCTGCAGTGTGAGACCCAGCACCCAGAAGCCAGCAGTGGTGGTGCAGCAGCTGAGAGGAGCTGTGGAATGCAGTGGCACAGAAGAGGCACTCCAGCAGAGGAGACCCCATCGAGCTGTGCCCTGACCACCGCCACCTGAGGAAGTGTGAGTCATTGGGCCCTTGGGTCCCATGGGGGAAAGACATCTGGGGCAGGCTAACCCAGAGAAGGGGCTGGTTGAGTAGCCCCCCTACCTAGTCAAGGTCCTAAGGGGAGGGCCCTTGGTGCTTCCTGGATACCCCCCAAGGGGCCCCATTGGAAGGAGGACTATCTCTTGCCATGGGTCAGGGACTATATTAAGGAAATAGATGTTATTAAGACTGTTCATGTTTGCGCCTTATATTTTGTAATTGAAATATTGTATTGTGATATTGTAAATAGTGTTATTTAGGGTTTGACCTTGGTTATTGGTTAGTGTTCACTGTGTAAGTATAGGTATATGATATTTAGTTTTGTGTTTATGTATATTATAACTTAATAAACTGAATATAGTTAAGAACTTTGGGCTTGGGTTAACTCTACAGATGAAAGATTTGCCTAAAATTCTGGCATCCCTCTGACAGCACCCCCTTCTGCCTACCGATCCCATTCAATTGAGAATAGGGCACACCCTTGGGTATACCCGGGTTACAGTAAAATTGGGGAACTGTGGTCTTGATAATGCGATGTTCCAGTGGCTAGGAAACTGGCTCCAAGGAAAGACCCAGAGAGTAATAACAGATGGAACCAAGTCAACATGGCACTCAGGGTTTAGTACTCATACCGGTGCTTTTTAACATATTCATTAATTATTTGGATTTGAGTGTTAAAAATGGACTGGCAAATTTCACGAACGACACCAAATTATTAGGGATTGTGGTCACACTGAAAGACAGGCTGGGGATACAGGCTGACTTGGACACGGTCACAAGGCAGACAGATCAAAACTTGATAATGTTCAATACTAAGAAGTGTACGGTGCTCCACCAGGGGGGAAACAACCTGCAACATGGTTACAGGCTCAGCAATACTATGCTTATTATCACCACAACCTAAAGAGACCTGGGGGTCTTGATAGACCATAAAATGAACATGAGCCACCAATGCGATACCATACCTGGCAAAGTAAACAAAACACTAGCATGCATCTACCGATGCCTCTCAAACAAGACTAAAGATGTCATCCTCCCGCTTTACTCGGCCTTGTTGAAGCTGTAGCTGGAGTACTGCTTCCAGTTCCAGGCACCATACTTAAGGAAGGATTGAGAGGGCCCAAAGGAAGGCTACGCACATGGTTAGAGGTATGGAGAGTAGGCTGTACAATGTAAGGTTGAGAGACATGGGTCTGTTCAGTCTGGAGAAGAGAAGTCTCAGGAGGGACTAGGTGGCAGCCTATAAATACATAAGGGGCGCATATCAGGGACTGATAGAACGTCTGTTCACCAGGGCTCCCCAAGGGAAGACTAGGACTAACCATCATAAATTGCTAGAAGACTGCTTTAAATTAGACATAGGAAAAAACAGCTTTACAACTTGAATGTCCAGGGTCTGGAATAGACTGCTCCCCAGAAGTGGTACAATCACCTACTCTGTAATCTTCAAACAATGTCTGGATACTCACCTTGCTGGGGTTATCTGACCCAAGCAGTCCTTCCTGCCCAAGCACAGGGGGGCTGGACCTGATGATCTCAAGAGGTCCCTCCCTAGCATCTATGAAACTATGACTGAAATACTTTATAATACCTAGAGATGGGTCTTAGATGCAAGAGAGTCAAGATTTATTTATTATGGTCTCAGGAGCCTTCCACTATCACTGCCCATCTCTTCTGAGAGCAACAGCAAATCAACTAATAGGGCTCTCAGTTCAGAGGCTTACATACATTTATGTGAAGTATGCTACAATACAAAGAGATGGCATTAAAGAGCCAACTAGACAAATCCCTTATGAAGTCCATAATGACTATCACTACAATAAAAGGTACTGAAAGCAAAGTGCCACTTAGTTTTCAACTGATGATTTTCTTTCCTTTTGTCATAAAACAATATTTGGGTTTTGGTGTTTTTTTGTTTTTTTTAAGTAAAACATGACAATATTATTTTGGAATGACGCTGTATGCTCATTGCAAGCACTGTGAAGCTGTGAAAGATAACTTAGAATTACATGCTACCCCTTTTGCTGGACAGAAGAACAAAAACATGGAAAGTAGACTGTAGTCAGAAGAGGCAAAATGTATAAGGGTCATGTAGATTTAGGTTGCTACTAACTTTTTGAAATATCCTCAGAATATTTAAAATGCAGATAATAGCCAAGATCACAGCATACTCATTTTACATTAAATCAAATTTAGATGTGGTCCTATTTGACTACATCTATGTATATCCATTTTTCATACATTTCCAGAAGCATAAGCTAACATGAATCGTGCTTAAGCTAACATGAATCATGCATAAATCATGCTTAATTCAACAGTTACACAAGAAATCCATCATTAAGCTAATATAGTACTTTGGAATTTTAAAAATCTCTCATCAACACTTCACAAAATACTATGCCCTTTTACAGGAGACATGGTAACCCACTTAGACTTGGCAAGGGATTTCTACCTTTTAGAATTTGGAATTTATACCTAATTTTGAGGGGTTTAAATTTTATTTTATTTTTTTACATATCAAGAAAAGTAATATTTAGAAATAATTTTTTTAAAGTATATTACCAATAGCATCCAAAATATTTGGGAAGTTCTTGACAAAACAGGGGATGATGGTTTTCAAGGATACGTCTATTCAACAAACTCCTATCCACTTACAAACTACTTATGCCCCTAATGCACAGAAACTATTCATACTCACTGCTTAGGAGACAAGATCTATGCTGGAGATCTGTGGATAGCAAGTGCTATGTAATTTCTGGAGATAACCCATATTACAATTAAAGTGGGCCTCAAAACTGTTTTGATGAGGTATTCTTTGAAGCTCTACAAGACAAAGCATAACTTAAAAGAGAAAGATATTAAAAGGGACAGAACAGCCCATATATGGAAAAAGAAGCATCACCAAAACCCACAGATGACATACAAAACAAAGGAAAAAAAATCCCTTAATATTCCAATGTGGATACAAGCACACACACGCATTCTATGGAACAAATGTTTTCAATCTTGAAGTCTAAAACATGCATAAAAGCCATGAAAAAATACCTTGGAAGAAAAAAGAATACCAAACCATAAATTATTAATATGATTTTAAAAAACAAAAAGAGAATGCTAGAGAAAGTAATTATCACAAGCACTGTATCTGACGCTCAGACCGACACTTCAGTAAACCACTGGCATAGGACACAGTAACTTTCATGTTTCTTTCTTTAAAAAAAGAACAAACAAAAAAACCCACCCTCAAACACCACTATCAATTTACCCGATTCATATTGCCCTGCCTGATTGCAAGCAATTACAATCAAAGAGTGAAGAGAAACAGCTGTTGCCACCTGGGTGCACACTTTTTATAGCCCTTTGCTCTTGAGGGTACATGCCTTTTGGAGGAAAACGATGCTCTATTTTGAGGGAAAAACTGATTTTGAATTGCTTAAACCTGGTAGTTTCCCACAGAAGAACGTTATATTATGACCAAAACAGTTGACAATTTTGGGTTAATACACTTGGTTAACACAGGCTGCAGCCCACAAATCCACTCAAAAAGCAATAGGCTCCACACAGATAAGGGTACCTGCCCCTGCCCCACTCCCCCCACAGTGAGGGAGGGAGTGAGGCAGGGGCAGGTACTGCCCAGACAGGGTGGTGAATGTGACCCTGGGGCAGGAGGAGCGATGGACGGCTCATCCAGGAGGTAGAGGAAGGTAGTCAGCTCCCTGCTGCAGCACACACCCCTGGGGGAGGCATAGGGAGCACATGGCTTCCTCAATTTGTGCCTCTCAGGAGTCACGCAGCATGAAAGAAAAAAGAACAGAGCTCAGTGCCCGAAGCAGGGACAGCACTAGGGTGAGCTTGGAGGGCTATGGTCACCCCAACATTCCCTGTAGCCACCCCTCATAGCACTGCCACCACTCATCCTGCGCAGCTGAGTCCACCCTGCCCCTGTTCATCTCCCTCCCACTGAGAATTGGCCAGTGTACCCCTAAGCCCAATATATAATTGCCCCCAATACATCAGTGAACCTCTAATAATAAATAGAAATAATTACTGTTTTTTTTCTGCTGTATGAGGTATTCTTTGAAGCTTGATGCACACATTTGGTCTGTTATACTAGAAATATTAGAAAGCATAATCTCTTATGTCTCCTGTATTCTGGTGTGTTTATTTTAAAGCACTGGTTCCATCCACTTCAGCAATTTAAGGTAGGAACAGAAATGACAAACAAACTAGTGTAAGTGATTAGAAACCAGTTCAAATCTGTAACAATATAATTTCAGTGCACATAAACCACTTTTAAAATGGCTAAAACTGGTTTATGATAAACCTGAATGGATGTAGTATAAGACTTAACTGATTTAGGTTAAATGGGTTTATGGAAGTTCTGTCCCAGTTCTTCTCCAGATTCAAGTTAAGTTACAGTTCCCCAGCATCCCAGAATTTCTTGCACCTCTCCTGAAGACCCTCCCACCCCCCACTCCTTGCAGGGAGGGCAAGCTAGTCTTGGCTCAAGGCTTCTGCTCCAGCCAAGCAGGGAGGTGTGCTTTAGCACCGCTATCTTCTGGCTTCAGCCACTGAAGGCATGTGACTGCATTGCCAGAATCAAAAGTGAATGTCTGTTCACTTATTGGTTCAGTCTATGCAGCTTAGACTAACCTGTGAAGAATGAATTGATTCACCCTCAGGCTTTTTGACCATCTGTACTTAGCCTTAATGAGACTGAACAAAGAAAATTAAGCCTATGTAACCTACTCCATTCCCTTGTTCACAGCACTGTAATATTCCGTGTGTTATACAAAACTAAATGTATGTACAACTAACTAAACATGTGACTTTGTATTAACTCGCTGACCAAAAGCATGAACATTCATAACACCACTGGTAGCACTTTTCTTAATAAAAAAATACACGTGAATCCAAACTTCACAATAAAAATGAATATGTAGTTAGTTGACTATATGTGCCTAAGCATTTTGGTTTCACAATCCCAGTTACATTTCTATTATAAAAGTCATACTCAGAAAAAAAAATCTTCAAAATATCCAACAGAACTAATGATCTGGGGAGCTGTCCAAGGATATTACTTACAGCACTATAAATTTAACTCGTAATATCAATTAAATAATCATCATGTAAGGAGATTTAATTAATTTGATAAGGAAAAAATGTATTGTGTACATTGTGGTTGCATATATGAACAATAAAATTAGTCTCTAAAGTGGTTAATGTGAACTATTTTCATGATGGTGTTGTTCTAGCCAGCTCCCCTCCTGAAATCCAAAATGCTTCACTGTAATATTCTGTTATTAACATGTACTACTAAAAATCAAACCAAATTGTATTTTTGGTTTTTCCTAGGTTAATGAACAACCAAAACAAGAATAATCCATGAGGATTATTAATGTTCACACTTTATATAATCCTACAATCTGAAATAAAATGTTCTAAGAGTATTCCACAAAGTAGATATTAATTATTCTAGGTATGCTAACTATACTCTTACCTTTGCTTGCACTCTCAACATGTTCCAATTCATCTGGGAATTTTAAGATATCCCGATAATTCTCTTCACATATTTCTGCCAGAAAATGCAACAGCGTTGTTTTTTGATCTGATGATTTGGTATCTCTAATCTGTAAACAGAAGGATGAGAAAGAAGTAATCGGGGTGGGTAGGAGGGAAGGCATTAATTAGTTTTTTTCAACTATTTTCTTATATCCACCATCAGATTTATTTTAATTGACTCCATTTCTAAATACTTGGCAGCCATCAATCTTCTGGATCATACTGTACATGCAAGAGGTCTATGCGACCATCTCATCAAGACCTAGATCGCATATGACTAGGTAAGAGTATGGATGAGTGGAAGCTGCCCTATCATCCCCCCTTTACAACATCGAGACAGATTCCAAAGGCCAGACCAAATCCAGATGTTTAATGCCTCAATAGCTGTAACTTCTGCCAGAGAGCAATAAGTTAGAGCTGGTGCTGACTTCCCAACACCTCTGCAAGGGCTCCTTCATTAGGGTATGTCTGTTAGCCTTTCTTCAATCAAGGAGTACCCACAAAGTAGTGTGGGCTAGGGTTTTGAGGCACCCTATACTTGCCTTACTCTGGAGATTGCAACATTGTGGTATTCTAGGGGTTACCCTGCCACAAGTAGCCCCACCACATTGTCTTGTAGCCCCCATAGTAATCCTTCAAAGTATGCTTTTTATATAAATAAAAAGTATATGAAGGTGTGTGTGTGTGTACATATATAAACACACACACACACACCCCATTTTTTAATCTTAATTAGTCTATATAAAGTAATCTCTGCTTTCAGTTTCTGGACATACAATTTTTGTTCTTAGGATAAGTTATGGATCCTTCTTACCAGTGTAAATCAATTGCACATTCAAGCAACAGCCAAAAAAGGTAGAATTTAATTACTGCTTCACAGTCTGTTTGGATGGGGGGGAAAAAAGGTTTAACTCAAGAATTAAATGACTTGATCAGCTCTGCAAAAGAAGTAGTATAACAGACACAAACTGGCTGCCTAGAAGAGCTTCTTTACACCTGTATATGTATAATTAAAGAGCATGTATGTGTGTGTGTTTATGTTAGTTTTGGCACAGGTAGAGGATATTGTTACTGATGATTCATACAAATACTAAGAATGCGTGCATATATTAGATGGACAATATTTTAGAGAGACAAGTCTTAAAGACTTATTCAGAGGTAAGTAGTACTATGACAGCTGTAAAAAGTTTCTAATGCACCTTTACTTCTACCACTATATCTAAAATAACTCATATATGTCTATGCCTCAAAATATACTACAAATAAAATGCAGGATTAATTTAGAGCAACACAAATATGCCCATAAAGATCTCCCATTTGCTTTGTCATTTTGTAAATCACTGGAAGTTCTAATTCTATAATCCTCAGATGACAGCCTTGCCCACGAATGTTCATTTTAATGTAGGCGTTTCTGCTTACAGGATTTACCCTGTTAAGAATAAATGAATACACTCCATAAACAGACATTAAAATATACAATCTTTAGGCAATTAAGGAGCAATTTAACTCATATTGATTTGGATTATTAAAAGAAAAAAATGTTCAGTAATGGCACACAGAAACACATCACTATATTAATCTTTAGAGAAGCTTTTTTCCAACTTAAAAAAAAACCAGTTGCTAAACTATTGAATCCTAAAAGGGAAAATTGGTTTTATTTCCTCTTTAAAGGTCTTAAACATGAGCAGAAAGACTTAAAAAAAAGTGCATGTTGTAATATCACAGAATAGGTAAAACTGCAGTAACTCAGGCAAAATCCTTTTCCATTGAGACAGCACAGCTGACTGTAGCAGTAAAAAAAATAAATACTTAAAATCAATTTTAGTATTTTGTCTATTTGAATGTCTTTGGCACAAATTCTGAACAATACAATGTTAAAACCCTCATTAACTCAATTATATAAAATGCTACTAAGGTAACATACAAGTATGGTGAATGGTAGCAAAAAACAGGAATTCTACAACGGTGCAACCTACAAGGATACTCCCACGGCTCAAATAGAACTGGTAGAATATTTGAGTCCATCAAAGATCTTTGCCCTTTTGCAGTGTAGCTCACTAGATTATCACTTTATGTAGTGCATCTTCTTTTAGGGTATTTTAAACTATCCAGAGGAATAAATGAAAGTTTCAAGCAAATATTTTTATTAGGTTCCCCCCACTTATAACTTTAATATCTAAAGTTAGATGACACACAAAGCAGAACTGAATGCACAGCTCTGTATACTAGCACTAAAGCCTTTACTTAGGCAAAAATCCAACAGGAGCAAATTCCAATGGACCTCCACAGATTTAAGTACCATAATAGGCCTTTCATCTTTAAGTACCATAATAGGTATATTTAGCCTCTCTACTATCTTCAGGATTATGTTTCTGTATTCTGAAGACAGGTCTGAACAACAGATGAACTTTTACCAAAGACAGGCAAACTGGAACAAGAACAGCAAATCTCACACTGAGTGTTTTTAAACAGTGAAGAAGGAACTGAAACTGAAAAAACTAACAGAAAGAAATTGTCTAAAGAATTCCATTCTAAAACCTGTTTTCAGACATTTAGAACCTTCCAGATATTGTATTTCTTAGATTCATAATGATTTAGGCTAGAGTTAAATGTGTGTATGTGTGTGTAATTGAATATATCCTATACATAATACTGTCACATACACATTAAACCTCTTTGTTCAACGCCACATAGGACACGTCCACATAAGCATGAGCATGCCTCTTGCCGTGGCTCAAACCTCTTTCAGTTGGTGCAAGAGGCACATGGGGGAACCAAAAAAATGTTTGCAGCGTGAGGGCAAAATTAGATACCTGGATATCCAGGAGTCAAGAAATACTCCAGGGGGAAAAAGCAAGGCAGGGCACAGGTCCTGGACCATGCCCTGAGGCAACCGGAGGCTAGGTTCTCCACAGAGATGCTTTGGTACCCAGGCAGAGCAGCTCTATGGCTGGCCCTTACCCTGGTGCTGAAGCGCACTGACTGCCCATGTGGGGCAAGCAGCAGTACAGGCTGCAGGGACCTGGACCCGGCTTTGTGGCAGATAAGTAGGGGATGAGGGAGAGGACAGGAGAAGTGGGGAGGGAACCATGGGGAGCACCACCTGGCCCAGCCCCAGCCCCAATTCATTCTCCCAACTCCCCGTTTGTTCCCCCCATTCCCTGCTCACTCTCCTGCCCAGCCAGAGCCCCTTGCACTCACTGGCAGTAGCAGCAGTGGTCAGGGCCACTCAAGGCCTCATGACACAGCCCCCTGCATGGTGGGCAGTGAGGCTCAGCCCCAGCCACCTGGCACCCCTTTTACCACATTGCATGGGTGCAGCCCAGCTTGGCAGGGTGCCACACGCTGTCTCGCAGGTCTGGGTCAAATGAGCTGAGCAGCGCCAAGCCCCAGATGACAGCTGCAGCACCCCCAAGCTGCCAGACAGCATGCAGTGCCCTGCCAAGCCAGGCCACAGCCACACCATGTGGCAGCAACAGTGCCAGGTGAACAGAGCTGAGCCCTGCTGCCTTGCACCATGCGGGGAGGTTGTGCCAACCATCACTGCTGCTGCTAGTGCTAAGCTGCCGGCAGTGCGGAAGGCACTGGAGCCAGGCAGGGGAGCAATGCGGGGAAGAAGCCAAACTGGGGAGCAACCAGCAGGCTGGAGCTGACTGGGGGAATCCCTAAATTGTCTCCAGCCTCCTGATCACTCTCCTGCTTGTCTCCAGCCTCCTGCTCATTCTCCACTCATCTTCAGCCTCAAGGACTGGAGACCGAGCAGGAGAACAAGCATGATGCTGGAAACCAGCCCCTGGAGACAAGCTAGAGATAGTCACCTGCTTGTCTCCAGCCTCCTGTTCATTTCCAAGCTCCTGCTTAACTCCAGCCTCCCGAGGCTGGAGACGAGCAAGGGAACAAGCAGGAGGCTGGGGCTACATGTTGTATTACAACAGTTATAATTACTTTATGTTGCTAGTTGCTTTATATTGCTATTTTTATAATGAACTATTTTGCTATTAAGATTAACCTTGCTGGGATTTATTTTTCATGATGTTTTAATCAATTATTACTATTTGATATCCAATATTAAATAACCATAAAGTTTTAAATCCCCTATTACTCAGTATAAGTTTACCTGACCTTTTGGTCTCATGATTTCATAGGCTAATATAAGGAAAAAAATGCTTATGCAAGGTCTTCAGTATGTCTGGTATGGATGTGATAAGGAATTCTACATATTTTTTATTTCTGTTTGAATATGGTATGAATACGATAGGAATTATGTCAATTCCAACAGCCAAAGAACTGCAAAACAATTCTATAAAGCAGCTACAAAAATATTTCCATGAAAAAAGTTTGCAAAACATCTCTAAGAATTTCAAAGGCTGAAAAGAGCAGAACTCAAAGAAAGAAGAAATCACCCTATCAATCACAACCTGCCAACAGGGCAGAGGGATGATCTTCACACCTGACTCAGCAGAATCCATAGACTTGTATGAAGAATTATCATTATAAAAATGGGTAAGAACAACAAAGCTTCGCTCTGTCCACTTCAAAAAGAGGAGTCTTGGGCATATCTGAAGAGACCTGACTCCATCCTTCATGATTAGTCTGGCTGGCAAACTAATCCGAGCAATTTAAGACTTGGTAACACCCTAACCTTGAAGGACTGTCTGTGTGTTTATTTCTTTTGAATGAATTTATGAATGAATTAAATAAATGAGTACGTATGTATGAGCGAATTAAGCAGATAACCTTTCTTTCTATGTTGTATGTTTTAATATACAGGGCACTGTGCCTTATCCCCCTAAGTTACAATCCTGCTTGTTTTTCTTTAAACCCTGTATGCTTAGGTATACTGAATTAAATTGATAAACACATGAGCGGGGGGAGTTTCTGGGCCCTAGAGGATGCTATAGCCCCTGGCACGGGGCTGGGACCCTGCAGGCAGGGCAGTCCATGTATGGGGGGTACCCACCCCTCCTAAGCAGCCCCCCCACACCCTGACTTGCATCCTCTACATCCCTTCACACCTACCCACTTCCCCCCACCCCCTTTCTCACCCCCTCTTGCAAACCACACATCCCAACACACACCCACCATGTGATAAGGAAACCAAAAGTAAACATTACAAAATACAGATATTTAAGATTTATTTTACAATGATGATAAAGCAATTTGGAAGCCTACCAATGTATCTAACATTGTAAATATAGCAATAAAACTTTATCCAGCTGATCAATCCCCCTTCCCTTTGTTCTAATTGTGGAAGAATGTGGATTTTGGGGTGCTGCATCAGCAGTCCATTTGGCACAAGGGGTAGTCCCTTATTTATTTGGCTAAATAAATACTAATTGCCGAGGCCCCAGAAGCTCCTGAGGCCAAGTAGCCCTGAGCTGCTGGCCAGGGCAGGTTTTTATATTGCTGGGGCCAGCACAGGTGGAGCCAGCACAGCTCCCTCTGCCTGCAGGTCCGGGAGGAGCCAAGCAGGGTTATTTTGCCCCGAGTGGCACAATTTGCCCCACACTAAAGTGCATAGCTGGGCACGTGCGCTGAGGCAAAAAGCCCCGGCTCAGATTTGCACCACTTTTATTTGAGCAGCTGAAAGCACACATGTTTGCATGTGTGGATGTGCCCATAGTGTCAGAAAAAAAAAGGAATCTGGCCAAAAAAAAAAAAATCAACATGGAAAAAAACCTTTTTAAGTGTTCAATAAAAATGGGTGAAAGCCAAATGAACACTTCACAAAAACCATGATTTTCAAGTCTTCAGTGTGTGCAAAGTAGGGTTGGTTATTTGACCAATCAAATAAAGTTTGGTTAATCAACTGGTGAAATATCTGTTAAAAAGTGTCAAAAATTGCCAATAAGTCCAAATACCACCGAGAAAAAGCACACATTTTCCATTGAGAAATGTGTCAAAAATTACATGTCAAGACAACTACAAAAATATACCAATAGGGATTGTTTTGGTGGTTTTTTGTTTTTTGGTGGGTTTTTTTTGGTAAAATTGTTATTGCCTTTGGTAATTCAAAAATATGCAGTCATTTGACAATATTTGACCAGTCAATTCACCGGACTGCCAACCCTAATACAAAGCATGCTTTTTGGCATTTTTACCAGGACTGGAAGTGAAAATAGTGTGTGTGTGCTGTAAACAGCCATGCTCTGTTCTTGGTGCATACTTAAAGTGAAATTCAGAACAACATGGCATAATTTAACTCTGTGGTCTTAGCAGAGTCTTGTTCTGGTCCTCAACACAGGATGAATAACCCTGATTACTACAGGATGCCTCAAGAGGCAAGTTTTAGGGGGGAAAAAACAGGTAAATTTAGGTAAATAATACACTGTATTATAGCAAGCAACTAATAAATTGAGAAAAGGCTGGCAAATCGAAAATAAATGTGAATGATTTTCTTAGAAGTTGAATCTCTGTTGAAAAACCACAGACATCTGAGGTTTAGTCTTCTCAGCCTAAGAAATATCTTATTTGGTCTAGAAGATAAAAAGCTAAATCTGAAATATGGTATTGATCTTTGTAAAAGATGACAGACAAAGGCCATTCCAGCAGTTCATAGCAGTTGAAAACACTGACAGATGAAAAACTTATTTATTTTCTCTCCCTCTTTTTTTTTTAAATACTCCTGACTCTTACAGTTGATAGATTCAAGACAGATTTACAATTAGAGCAAATAGTTATAGAAAAACAGATCACAGTTACACTGATCTTAATTCATGGGCAAACCAACCCCTCATCTTCTCTCCCCCCACCCCAACAAACATACTCTTCAGTTAAACAAAACAAAACAAAACGAAAAGACCAAAAAACCTATTTTATCTCTCTAGATAGATAAAATGATTTTTTTACATTGCTTCAATGGGTAATGAGGCCATGCAAGGAAGTACAAGGTGTGGCAGAAAGCCACCTTGGTTTCTCCCCTAAATTTCTGCCCTGTGACAATGTGATTAGATGGGCCAGCACAGAGGATTCACACCTCAGCCTGTCTCTTTAGGTAACCTGAGCTGGCTGCATTCCTGAGGGAGGGGGGAAACCTGCTCCCTCTGCCTACGTGACTGGCATCAGTTACCTGGGTGAGGGGTTTCTACCTGGGGAGCTGGAATCTGCCCGGTAACAGGTGATGTATTTCAAATTGGTTGGCTGATAGCCAACTGCGGCTGACCTCCACTGGACCAGGTGAATGAGGTCACAGGGGCTATATAAGTCGGGGGGGGGGAAGGAGGGGCTCTCTTCGGCCATGAAGTGAAGCAGCAGCCAAGCAGGGGATACAGAGAAGCCTTTACTATCTGAAACTGGCTTTCTCCCCCAAAACTCATGAGCAAGGAACCGCCTGACTCCAGAGGGGAAACTCCACTGGCCTCTGGAAGATGCTTGTGAGTAAGCTACTCAATCGGATTAGATATTTAGCTGGCAGTAACACAGATGCGTGATCAAAAGGCTACCTCAGCCACACTGTTTGATCTTTAGGATTTCTAAGATATTGCTCAACCCTGTACCCTAGTTTATCCTACCCCTTGTAATCAATAAAGTTCTCCTTTTTGACTGGTGTGGGAGATGTATTGAGGGGTGGGTCTAAATTATACCTAAGAGACCCCTTAGGTCTGCGGACTAAGGGAAAATTTACTTTTGCCCCAGGACTTGGGAAGTGCCCCAAGTGCCTGTACTGGGTCGAGTACCCGTCGGACATTAGGCCTGTGTTTCCCCAAGGACACAGGGCCGGGAGTGAGTCCATTCTTGGGGGGGGGTGGCGACGTTACCCCCAGACTAGTAGCGAGTGTGCTCCGGGAGAGGGGTCGGCCAAGCATAAGGCGCCCCTAGGGGGATATTTGGAGCCTGGAAGGTGGTCGGGCGCAGGGAGGTGGGCGGCTCAATGTAGGAGAGCCCCCTACTGGCCCACCACACAAGGGACTTAAAAAAAAACAAACCAAAAAACAGTCCACTGGTACAACCTCATTAGAGCTCCTTGGGTGGAGACTCCAGGGCCAAATGGAACACAGGACATTTTGGGAAACAGTTGGAGTCATATTTTAACCGAAAATTACTAAAATGAACAACAATACAGAAAAAGTTATAATATTTCACCACCTGAACTAATAAAGCACCAAAATTAATAATTAAATGAATTATGATTCTTATTTGGCAAATAATTAAATCTTCAACTGTAATTATGTTCAGTTGTATCTATACTATTCTTAATAAGTTAATGACATGCTGCACAAGCATTCAAGCAGCATACCTGTGTCTACAAACGGTTGCAAAGCACCGATTCTAATTTAACAGAGTTGAACTCTGATCAACTGTCCTAAATTCAACCATACTTACTTACTTGCATATGATAGGCATTTTTCCTTCAAAAATTAACATTCCAAAATTATATTGTGTTTTAGAAACAAAAGTTCATTTTCAACCCAGAATAGCAACAGGAGCACTTCTAGTCAGGCAGCACTGAGGGACTCAATGGACGGCATGGTTTCATATAATCTACTTGATCCATGCTAATTGCCCTTCACTCAAAAGGTTTTAGTGACCGGTTCTTCTTTTTAATGGTCTTGAGTTTGCACTTATCAAGCTATTCTTTCTTAATCAATTGTGCTGAAGAATTTGCAATTTCACAACTCCTAGTCTCTCATATTTCATAGCCCTGCAGACTATTTTTAGCTTTTTATTAAATCCTAGATCCCTCCACGGAGCTACAGTTTTAGCTTTTGACTGAGAAGACAACTGCTGTTGATAATTCAGCTGTAAAAGAGTTAAAAATGTATCTTTTGCTGATGAGGAAAAGGGAGGGTGAGTGAGCTGAAGGATAAGGCTTTATCCCTGTAGTATGAAGTCATAACTCTAGGGAAAAATAAATTACACATATACACACAACACAGATGCACACATTTCTTTTCATTCTGCTTTTCAAACAACAAAATGCATTTATCAGTGGTATGTAATATGCAGGAAAATACTGGTAAATCTAAGCAACAAGCCAGTAGTTAAATACTATAATGTCTAAATAGGGACAATGGATTTTTGTATATAATGTCTATAACCTGCCTTTTTTAAATTGTTCAGAAAAATGGCAGGAATTTTTTGTTGTTGTTTTTATCGGTGTGCAGAATTTAGTAACAAATTTAAAAGATCATTCCAATGTTGAATATGCACCTAGCAAGAGGAGTTTTTATTTCTGTAACAAAGCATAAGCCATCACATTCACTATTTTGATCATGACTGATTTAAAATCTCTCTCAATCATGCATGTACCCTCCTCTCTTAAAACATGTAACCATGGACAATCCAATCACCTAACCTACCACCATGAAAAAAGATAAACGGATCAACATCTTCCTTAAATGAGTAACATTTGCTCTAAAACGTAAAGCTTTGAATCAAGGAATAGACCATTCTAAAATGCTATAATGGTTCACTTGATTTAGTTTCTCAAGATTGCAAGGGTTAAAGTGACTGACAATATAAAACATTTAAAGAAGTAGCCGTTAGGAAAATTGGAAATGTTTAACTACCATGGTTACAAATAACACCATTTTTTACTTTAACAAAAAAAACCCCAAGAGAAACAAATCTAGTACTCCAAAATTAGTACAGTAAAATATCAAAAATACTTTAAATAATGAGATAGACAGTATAGGGCAATACTCAACCATGTGAAACTTCAGGGGGAAGTGAAGAAATAAGATTGGGCATTAATGGTAGAGTGCATTTTAAAATACTATGAATACTATGTCAGGTTTTCCCAATATGCTAAGTTTCCCATTCTAACTTCACAATCTTACATCCATCAATATGGAAACAGAAAACATACAAACTGACAGGAAACCTCAGTGGTAAGTTAAACTCCTGAGACTACAAAGAGAAAAGTTAGTTAGAAAGATGTTCTTTGGAAATTGTACTTCATATGTACAGCCTCCCTCTGGGTTTGCAGGTGCCAAAATACACAAGCACTGGGACTTTCTGTCTTAGTAGTGCCTTTAAGTCATGAAGAAGTATGGCTGGAAGGGACTTCACAAGGTCATTTAGTCCAACCCCTTCCTTAGGCAGGATTATTCCTTTAAAAACTATATCATACAAATCCATTGCATCAGGGTGGACTATGTAGTTAGCAAAACTACAGTAAATCCTAACACAACACCTAGCACCCTAACCTGTAATAGGTAAAGCAGTGGGACACAACAGCCAACATCCTGTCACGGTAAAGATTGTCACTATACCCTCAGGAGATCCTAAGAGGGCAAAAAACCTATCACAGAAGAAGGCAAAAAACCACACAGTCCTTACCAATCTGACCGGAGGGAGCATTCCACCTGACCCCAAATATGGCAAATGGTCTGACATTAGGCAGAGAAGCAAGACCCTCTAGCCAGGAACCTCTGGGTTTAAGTACCAGCAGGAGCATCAGCACACCCCAGTTAAAATCCCCAGCCTTGCCTTCAGCTAACACTCAATGCCTCAGAGGCAGGCTTAAGCAGCAAAACAAAATGCTGACACTTGCAGCAGCAGGGAGAGTAGAAGGAAGGGTAGGGGGAAAGGGAGGAGGTTCCCTTTCAGTCCCATGCAGCAATCAGCAAAACTCAGAGGCATGGGTAATACTCATGGTAATAGACAGGCATAGCTATACCTAGATCATCCCTGACCATTGGCTATCCAACCTCATCTTGAACACCTCCAGTGATACAGTCCACAATGTCTGTAGGCAGTCTATTCTACTACTGCACTATTCTAGCAACAAAGAAGCTTTTCCAGACATCCAATTTAAACTTATTTTGCTGCAACATCCCCCTCTCTGCAGTAAGAGAGAACAGGTGCTTTACCACTTCTTTACGGCAATCCTTCAAGTATTTGAAGACTCCTAACATCTCCTCTCTTAAATGCCTTTTCCACAGTTGAACATACCTAACTACTTCGGCTTCTTACATAACTTGCTTCCCAATCCTTTGTTCATCTTTTCTGCCTACCTCTGGACCCTCTCTAAACTTCTCCATGTCCCTTTTAAAATGCAGAGGCAAAAAACTCACACAATACTCTACATGAAACCTGTTAACTCTGGATTTTATTAACCCAGCCCTTATACCTTTGTTTCATGTGGGCACAACCATCAGACCCTGACAGTTGATAATAGGCAAATTTACTGATACAGATTGATAACACAAAAGCAACAATACAAACAATTCTATATCTACCAATCCTAAGGCTGTAGTCAGAGTCAAAGTACATCTGGTCAGGATGCAGGCTCCACTCTAAGGCTCTCTCTTAGGTGTCAGCAGTCTGGAGGTGGGATGCCGAGGCCCACAGCCTCCCTCCACTGGGGTGCATGAGATGGGCTGCTTGTATCTCCTTGGTCCATGGTGGCCTCGGGGACCCTTTCTGGAGAATGGGGACCCCTCTCAGGGAGAAGGAGGAGGGACAGCAAGAAGGAACAGGGCAGCCCATCTGCTCTCAGGGCCATGAAAAGCTGTGTGAGCATCTCCCAAGCGCTTTAGAAATCAATTAACCCTTGCTTGTCCATCTTTATCCCTTATAAAGCATATCTCTATACCTATAAGCCAATTCCCCAAAAAACAGGCCTTTGAATACTGACTCTAAGCCAATACTAACCAGTACGGAGTAGAGTTACTATCACCTCCCATCTTGCATCTAATGCTTCTATTGATGCAGCCCAAAACCACATTGACCTTTTCCATGGCTGCATCACACTGCAGACTCTCACTGAGTCTATGAGCTACGGAGACTCCCTGATCCTTCTCTAAAGTGGTGCAATCCAACCACGTCACCCATTTTGTATTTGTAGCACTGAAGTCCATAACACTGCAATACATGCTATGAGCTCCTGTGCTTTAAGAGAAAACAAAACAAAACAAAACAAAACAAAAAACCCAGGGCCCGCATCCGAGACATTGCGGAGAGGATCCCACAGCTCCTCCGGCCCACAGACCACTATCCCATGCTCCTTATTCACGTGGGCACCAATGACA
>NW_017728916.1:13886917-13919862 GCF_001723895.1 Crocodylus porosus
AAAGAGCACCGGGGTCAGATGACCCCGGCAAGGTGCTCATCTAACTTCCTTTTAAAAATCCCCAGGCTAGGAGCCTGCACCACTTCCCCTGGAAGTGTGGTGCCCAAAACAGGACACAGTACCTGAGGCCTGACCAATGCTGCATAGAGGGGAAGTATCACCTCCCTAGACCTGTTTGTGATGACCTACTTAAGCAAGAAAGAATGCGGTTAGTTTTGCGGTTAACTCTGAGATCCCTTTCTGCAGTTGTACTACTTAGGGTGGTACCTCCCAGGCTATAGGAGTGTTGAAGATTCTCCTTCCCTAAGTGCAACACACGGCATTTATCTTTGTTAAACTGCATCCTATTCTGTTCCACCCAATTCCCCATCCTGTGCAAATCTGCCTGAATTTTCTCCCTGACCTCTAGTTTGTTTACCTTCCTGCATAGTTTGGTGTTGTCTACAAACTTGGACAGAGTGCTTTCTACTCCATCATCCAAGTCACTAATGAAGATATTGGACAGTACCGGTCCCAGGACAGATCCCTGGGGGGACTCCACTGCCCACATTTCTCAAGGTAGAAACCGAATCATCCACCACCATTCTCTAGGTGCATCCCATAAGCCAGTTTTCCACCCACTGGACTGTGTAATAATCTACATTGCAACTGTTTAGTAAATGTATAAGAACTGGGTGTGACTCTGTGTCAAAGGCTTTTTTGACACACAGTGTCAAAACCAAGTAAATAACATCTACCACTATTCCTTCATCCAAGCATTTTGTGACATGGTTGTAAAAAGAAACCAGGTTAGTCAGACAGAATCTGCCTCCTATGAACGTATGCTGGTTGCCCCTTAGCATTCTTTTACATGCTGGTCCCCCACAAATGTGATCCTTAACAATTTTCTCAAAGGTCTTGCCAAAGATAGAAATGAGGCTAACTGGCCTATAGTTACCTGCTTCCTCCTTCCTCCCTTTCTTGAAAATAGGGACCATATTGGCCCTTTTCCAGTCCCCTGGGACCTGTCCTGACCAGGAGTGCTTAAACAGTCAGGCCTGTGGTTCCATTATGACTCCAGCTAATTCCCTAAGTACCCTAGGATGAAGATCATCAGGGCCTATTGACTTAAATACATCCAAACCCTCCAAGTGCCCCTTTACTAGGTCAGTGCTAACAGTTGCTGGGTTGGTATTCTCTCATGCTTACCTAAAGTCCCACTGGGATGCACGCTTGTATTCATGTCCAGGAATACAGATGCAAAGAAATAATTTAGGAGCTCCACTTCGGCCAGTTGCCAATTATTGCTAATATAACTGATTTGATTCTCAATGTATACACAATTAAAATGTAAAACCATATCTAGGGATCTCCAGAAATCAGAAGTACCCCCGCAGCAACTCCTTCAACATTTTTGTTTGTTTGTTATGCTGCTTGCCCTCCCCATTCTGATTGGTGGAGGGACCCTGCTGGCTGGGTTGTTCGCCACTGATTGCCAGAGAAGTGAAATCTATAGTTTTAAATATGCTATGGTTTTTGCCTCCCTGCTGGTCAGTAGCAAGTGGATCCACCACTCTGCTCATCAGCAGCAGGGAGGCAGGAACCACTGCATATTTAAAACCATGGCTTTTACTTCCCCAGCTGGCAGGGCCCCTTTGTTCATGAAAAGGAGGGGCCAAGTGGCAACATGAAAAAAATAAATAAGTTGCTGCAAGACGTATTTCCTCGACGATTTATAGAGATCCCTATGCATTCCATAATGCAATTTATTGCAAAATTTGTCCATTAAACAATGACACTCATTCATTAATAATGAAATTCCTTATTTTGTATATTTCATACTACTGAGTCATGGCTCTAACCACGCTTTCAAAGATGTATGAAATCCTTGAATATACAGTAATGTAGAGAAGTATATTCTAATAATTCTTTTTATCACAAAATAGGAAAATAAAATAAATCTACCTTTAATAACTACATTAATGTATTTACTCAAGACAGAGGTCTGAAACCCCACTTCAGTAATCAACTGGATTACTTTGCCAAGTTTATAATGAAAGCAGAAATTCCTATTTAATTATTGTAATTTTCTGATATTTTAGTTCTCTGCCGTAAAAATGTATTTATGGGGGAAGGCTGTAAAGTGTCAATGCCACAAAAGAAAATGGAAACAAGTATATAAAGCAGTACAATTTCAAACACAAATAGCCATAGTCTAAATATGTAACTGTCATAATACAGAGAGAGTCCTGGGGTCTAAGATTTCTCCCATTCCCTTGAGTAATATCTGATTAATCTAGCACAAGGGATGGTCATCCCATCTCGGAGGAAGGGTAAAAAAGGGCACAGCAACCCCCTTGGCTCAGCAGGGAACTTGAGAGCCTCCTATGCCTCAAAAGAGAGGCTTATGAAGGACGGAAGGCTGGAACTACCACAAAGGAGAACTACTCAGCACTGGTCCATAACTGCAGGGAGCAGATCAGGAAAGCCAAGGCTGCAACCGAGCTCCATCTGGCTTCATATATCAAGGATAACAAAAAGTCCTTTTTTAGATATGTAGGGAGTCTGAAAAGAAGCAAAGGTAACATTGGACCCCTGCTGAATTAAACGAGACAGCTGATAACCGACATCCAGGAAAAGGCCAATCTGCGTAATGGGTATTTGCAACAGTCTTTCATCAGTCCAACGGGACTGCCCTGCCTAGCAACAAGTGGTAAGGCCAGGGTGAGGGAGTATTTATACCCAGCATTGGTGTTGATCTAGTAAAGGAACACCTTGAGAGGCTGGACACCTTGAAGTCAGCTGATCCTGACAGATTACACGCTACAGTACTCAAGGACCTGGCAGCTGTCATAGCCCAACCATTGGCAAAAAATATTTGAAAACTTGTGGCGCTCAGCTGAAATACCTGAAGGCTGGAAGAAGGCCAACATGGTACCTATCTTCAAGAAAGGGCAAAAAGTAGATCCCGGGAATTACAGGCCAATCAGCTTGACCTCAATCCCTGGCAAGATTCTGGAGAAAATTATCAAGGAAGCCCTTCTAGATAAGCTAACATCCTGAGGGATAGCCAGCATGAGTTTGTCATGGGTAGGTCTTACCTGACCGATCTCATCTCCTTCTATGACCAGATGACATATCACCTGGACAAGGGAGAAAAGATAGATGCTGTATATCTGGACTTAAAAAAGCCTTTGATCTGGTGTCCCATGACCTCCTCATGGAAAAATTGGCCAACCGTGGCCTTGGCTACACCAGTCTGATGGGTGGGAAATTGGCTCCGAGGTCGGATCCAGAGAGTAGTAGTCAATGGTAGCGAATCATTATGATGCTCTGTGACCAGTGGCATCCCCTAAGGCTCTGTCCTTGGACTGGTTCTCCTCAACATCTTTATCAATGATGTAGACATTGGTGTCAGAAGCGCACTGGCTAAGTTCGCCGATGACACTAAACTTTGAGGCATAGCATCCACATCTGAGGACAGGCTGACTTGGATAAGCTTAGTAAGTGGGAGGATACACACCTGATGATGTTCAATACTGATAAATGTAAGGTATTCCATCCCAGGGGAAAAAACCCCGCAGCATACTTATAGGCTTGGAAGTTCTATGCTTGCTAGTACCATGGCTGAAAGAGACTTGGGGGTCATGACTGACCACAAGATGAACATAAGCCATCAATGCGATGTTGCAGCTGGTAAAGCAAACAAAACTCTGGCTTGCATCCATAGATGCTTCTCAAGTATATCTCAGGATGTCATCCTCCCACTGTACTCGGCCTTGGTGAGGCCACAGCTGGAGTACTGCATCCAATTCTGGGCTCCACAATTCAAGAAGGATGTTAAGAAGCTTGACAGAGTCCAAAGAAGAGCCACACACATTATCAGAGGGCAAGAGAATAGGCCTTATGAAGAGAGGCTGGGAGCCATGGGACTCTTCAGCCTGGAAAAGCGCAGGCTCGGGGAGACCTGGTGGCTGCTTATAAGTAGATATGGGGTGTACATCAGGATTTGGGGGAATGTCTGCTCACCAGAGCACCCCAAGGAAAAACAAGAACCAATGGTCATAAACTCCTTCAAACCTGTTTTAGGTTGGACATTTAAAAAAAAAAAAAAATCTTTACTGTCCAACCTCCAAGACCTGGAATAGACTCCCTCCAAAAGTGGTGCAGGGATCTACTCAGGACTCTTTCAAGAAATGCTTGGATTGGATCTTGCTGGGATCCTTTGACCCTAGCTGACTTTCTGCCACTGGGGCAGGGGGCTGGACTTGATGATCTTCAAGGTCCCTTCTTTGAAATCTAGAGAAAGGCAAATTTGATATTCACCTGAAAACTTTAAAGTAGGAAGAAAGAGTTCCCATTTGTCCACCAGTTCATATACAGTTTCTATCTACCTCTTTGAAATACAAGAGAGATTTCATTGTATTGCATTTTACAGTTGAACTTCCCATGGTTGAACTAAGTATTTAATGGCTCATAAGCTTTTTAATCCCTCCAAAATTAATGTGATGTTCTTTATTATCCTTTATGTAGGATCAGATTAATATAACTCTATTGCTTCCACTTCTGAAGCCAGAAAAGGTAGTTACCTCATGTACCTGCCTCAACAGCTCACAATACCACCTTCTACCACGTACAATCTAGTACATTCAGTATCGGTGTATTATCCCTCATGGCACTATATTGAGCCATGTAAATATATTGTTTAAATGGAATAGGCGTGAAAGAGTTTATAATGATTTTGAAATAAGTCTGAGTTGCTTTTTTATTTATACAAGGTCAGACTGAAGCATAATTACATAATATTGTTACTCTAGTTAAAAATCTAATTAAGTTAACATTATAGACTGGTTACAGAAACACTTTAATACAGTTGTTTAAAATTTGGGAGAAAAGGCAGGCAGGCAGGCAGCCTTGAAACTTAGGTAAAGATTCTATTCAAAAGACAAATACATACAACTGATCTTAATAAAACCCATAACATTAGTAGCCACACCTTTTATCTGGTCTTACCTTTCCATTCCCACTTCCATTAACAATTCTGCTTCACAACTATGGTAAAAATATTCCATATTACACAAAGGTTATCTTGAATAATCTTTAAAATACTTTAATTCTGCTAAGGTCGTTAAAATTCCAGAGCCCCACACTATATGTAGGGGCTTATCTGGGTCAGACTGTTTAAAAAATCCTTTGATCTGGTATCTCATGATCACCTCTTGGCTAAACTGGCTAACTGCAGGCTCGACCTCACCAAACTCCACTGGCTGGGGAATTAGCTTCACAGCAGGACCCAGAGGGTGATGTTTGATGGAAGTCAATCATCATGGTGCCCTGTGACCAGTGGATCCCTCAGGGCTCTGTCCTAGGGCCCTTACTTTTTAACATCTTCATCAATGATGTAGACATTGGTGTTAGAAGCAGGCTGGCCAAGTTGACACCAAACTCTGGAGTAAAGCATCCACACTTGAGAAAAGGAGGGTGATCCAGGCAGATCTTGACAAGCTCATGAAATGGATGGACGAGAACCTGATGGTGTTCAACACCAAAAAATGCAAGGTTCTCCACCTTGGGAGGAAAAACCTGCAGCATGCTTATAGGCTTGGCAGTGTGACACTGGTTAGCACTACAGATGAAAGGGACTTGAGGGTCATGACTGACCACAAGATGAACGTGAGCCTTCAATGTGACACTGCAGCTAGTAAAGTGAGCAAAATGCTGGCTTGTATCCATAGATGCTTCTCAAAGCAAATCCTGGGATGTCATTCTCCCATTGTACTCAGCCTTAGTGAGGTCGCAGCTGAAGTACTGTGTCCAGTGTTGGGCTCCACAATTCAAGAAGGATGTTGAGAAGCTTGAGAGAGTGCAAAGGAGAGGCATGTGCATGATCAGAGGTTAGGACAAGAGACCTTATGACAAGAGGCTGAGGCATGGGACTCTTCAGCTTGAGAAGGCGCAGGCTCAAGGGGGACCTGGTGGCCACCTACAAGTTTATTAGGGATGTTCACCAGGATCTGGGGGAATGTCTGTTCGCCAGAGCGCCCCAAGGAATCACAAGGGTGCAAACTCCTCTGCAACCATTTCAGGCTGGACATAAGGAAGAACTTCTTTTCTGTCCAAGCCCCCAAGGTTTGGAATAGACTGCTGACAGAGGTGGTTCAAGCACCCACTTTGAACACCTTCAGGACACTTTTGGATGTTTATCTTGCTGGGATCCTATGATCCCTGCTGACTTCCTGCCCCTGGGCAGGGGGCTGGACTCGATGATCCTCCAGGTTCCCTTCCAGCCCAAATGTCTATGAAATTTATGAAATGTTTGGTCCAACCATAACGGCATATTTATCGCTCAACAACCCAGCAGCTGCTACTTTGTGGCACTGGTATGCCATCCTGGACCCACCAATGACCCTACCTGAAAGACTTCAGAAGCTCACCATGGATTTTTTCTGGAACAGGCACCCCTGGCTCTCCTGTACCTGGCCATCAGTGAGAGAGGTTATGGCCTAATCGACTTAATAAGCAGGGTGAACCTTCAGTGGGGAACCCATCCTCTTGCTAATAGCTGGCCTTTGCTTTCCTGCTTTGGGTGGGGAACCTCAACATTGATCAAGAACTTTTCTTGTTGTATCCTGATCGCCTCAGCTGGGATGATCTGCCCTTTTCAACTGTAGCCTGGCCCAGGTCTGGCAGGCCTACCTCCAATTGAGACCCCAGGGCAGGCACCTCCCCACAGAGCTGTTGCAAGAGTTCCTGGTCTATAACTTGGTCTTGCAGAAGGAGACACTGTGCCTCATCTCTGGAAGTCTCATTGCTTGCTCAATCCAGGCACATACTATCAACCTCAGTTTCAGCTCAACTCAGCTCAGTCTGCCTAGCTCTTGGCCAAAGCCCTGGCCGAACATCTGGACTTGCACTTTGTCCATTTCGCCTTACACCTCTTGGCTAAAATGAAAGTAGCCCTCCCTGGAAATATTATTGCTGCCCTAGAAGACCACTTCCCACAAGAAACAAGCTCTCCCCAAATGCAGCTCTTTATCACTGCCTTTTTTAGCTGTGGACAGCAATGAATGTCATGCCTGGTACTCTGCTATACCTCCACATGCCCAATGGGATCTGCTTTCAGATCCTGTCTGGGGAGGCACTGTATACATGGACAGTCAAAATGTGTCATGTTCTGTACTTGCTGCATGCCTGATGCAACTTGGTGGCAGCACAGTGGCACAACACAAAAGCAAGCCCACTTGGCCTGATAACCCTGTACAAGCTACAGTTCACCAGGAGAACTGGTGACTTTCAGTGGTGGCTAGTACATAGGGGTCTGGATATGGGTATATTTATCTGCCACTCAAACCCAGTGGCATTGGTGGCCTGCCCAAGGAGGAGTTGGAAGAGATTTTGCATGCCTTCCTGGACTTCCCCCAGCTACAACCACTCTTTGCTGCCCTCAGCACTCTTTGGGACTTAGATTTCTACAAGACGGTACATCTTCTCTATTCCATAACAAGCAACCAAGAGGAACATGATTTACTTGGCCAATATTCTCTTGGGCCTGGCCAACATGGCAATTCTGAAAAGCCACAGAAAACATCTCAAAGGGATGGTGCTGATGATACCCTCCAACAATTCTGCTTCCTGGTTCCAGAAAGTGTCACATTTGTATTTAGACACCTCATCTTGAACAAAAAGTGGACCAGCTTGTGTCATTCAAGGTCATTCAGGGGCCCTCTGCAAGATTCAAGATGCAGAGCTAGTCCGACATCATGTGTGTAGCAGTGTACCTTTGGGTGCTGGCCACTTTAAGGATTGGAAGCAGGCAGCTTAGGGTAGTCATTTAGGGCCCAGATACACAGGCTGGGCCAGCAGTCTGCTGCTGGCAGCTAAGGAGGTAACATCAGGCTGAGCTGCTGCTCCTGGTCCATCTTGGAGGTAAGGGCAGGAGTTCTGGGGATTATTTGGAGGGTCCTGGTCCTGGGCATGACCTAAAACTGCACCCTGCTGGGTAAGGGGGATCTGCCAGGGCTTTTTGTGGTGGGGCAACCCCCAAGAAATAGCAGACTGGTTACTCACCCTGGTGAAAGGCAGGTAGGGGCACCTTAACCCCAGCCCCCACCATCTAATAGGTATTTGTGAGAGCTGTGGGGGTAATAGGGCCAGGCATGCCCATTAGTAGACACTTGAGTCCAGCAGGGACAAAGGGTCCCAGAGACTCCAGACAGGGGCAGTGCTGTTATGAAGTGGGACTGTGTAAGCCCGTGTAGAGGAGGGTGCAGCAGGGAACCTGAAGAACTGCAATTTGAGGTGCAGAGTAGGGCTGCAGAGGGCAGCTAGAAGGGCTGCACCAGGGGCTTACTGCATAGGACTGACATGGCAGCTTGAAGGGAGGTACATGGGCCAGCTCTGGAAAGGTGAAAGCACAAGAGCAGTTGCTTAGTGAGGGGCTAGAAGCAAAAGCAGCCCAGCATAGGCACAAGGTTACACTATGTAGCGTAGATGAACTGACGTGATCCAAAGTTTCTGCATGGTGGTGCCAGGAAGTGAGTAGCAAAGCCCAAAGGCCTATGAGGGGTCACTCAGAAAGAGCAAGGCCAGTAGAGTGTGGCCCAGTAATGGGCACTATGCAAGAGGCCCCTATGAGAAGGGGGCAGAGTGCAAAACGCCTCTGTGAGAGGAGGGCAGTGCCTAAGTGTGTGTGAAAGAGGCTAACAATGGTTTGAGTTTGCCCCAACCTCAGACCAGGGAGCAATAATAATCTGGCTGCCATCTGCGAAGCAAGGGCCATGGAGTAGGGAAGGTTTGGAGGTGTGGATAGCATGCCCTGGCATTGGGGTAGTGTAAGGGCAGCCTCCCACTTAATAAATCATGTTAACATTCAAATCATGGCAGGCGAGTTGGGGTAGACTGCCCTAGGCAGGTGGGCAGGCTGACTAGTGATCTGGCCTCAAGGTTGCCTTGTGTCACAATGTGTAAGCCCATGAGGGGCACGGGGGAAGGTTTCAATCTCTGGTGACATGGTGTTCTTTGCTGCTGACAAATATTTCATATTTGGTCATTGGGAGGGCCACATACCTTTGCACTTTCATCATTTGTTTCTAATATTTATATAATAAAAGTGTTAAAAGTAAAGTATTTATCTCTGTATCTCTCTCACTCTAACTTCTAACTAAATTTATACCTGCTTGCTTCCTCCTGGTTTATTATACTCTCCATTTTTTTGTATTTTCCCTTGTGACAGACCTTAATCTGGCCAATGGACAACATCTATTATGGGGAATGTATACTTAAAAAAAAATTAAGTTTAAGGCATGCATTGTTAGATTCTACTTGAATGTTATTTTTATGGGAGAAAGGTCCATCCAGAAAAGTGGTTTTAGATTATGAAAAGTTTTAAGTTGCTAATAATATTCACTACAGGCTCTTTATCTTGTCAACTTTCTTCCACTGTGAAAATTCACATAATCAGATACAAGTTTAAACTGAAAAAAATGAGTATAACTGTCCATAAAAACTAAACCAGCTGGTTGCATTTGCTCTTAAATCCCCTACAGAAGCAAGCTTTTTGGTAAATCAAGTAAAACTTGAAGCTACTCCCATAAATAATCTATTTTCTTTTTTTTGTAATATTGAGATTATTTATTGACCCTTGTGATATATGGGGACTCATCAAAATGTGTTGTTTTCTTGCAAACAGGGGATATATCAATCCCTGTCAGCAGCTTTACCCAAAAAAGTAGGTGTACTTTATATTCTTTCCTCATTTCCATTGCTTAAGTCAGTAACTACCTATGCCTTCCACTGCTCTTAACTATTTTATTTGGTGTGCTCCACTAGCGAAAAAGGAAACAATGCATACTTAAGGAAAATTAGATGTGTCCTCCTTTTTATTATGAGCACTTAAAATGGAGGTCCAGTTCCAGAAACATACAAAATGTAGCCCTTATGTAAACATATTGAAGGCTACAAATAAACTCTGTAGTGCTGCCTTCATAGCAGATAATAAATCACCATGCCAGTAAGATAAAAACAGAATTTGGATATCCAGGCTAGGAACAGAAATTCAAAAAGCCCAAGCCTGAACTGATTCAATTGGTGCAGGTTAGTCAAACTTGCAGATCTTGAACTAATTTGCAAGTGCATAAATGTTCACTTTTGAATCAAGAAATGCAGGCACATGCTTGCAGTGGCTCAGGCTAGAAGCAGGGGGGGGGGAGAGAGCTCCCTTCTATAGTGCTAAGCTGAGCGGGGGTGTGGCCAAGCTCTGACAGGACACTCTGATTAGGGAGGAGTTTAAACCCCCACCCTGCCTGCACAATCCCCAGCTGGGGTGTGTCTGGAGGGGCAGTGTTGCTATACACGAGCCCCTGGTTAGGACTCTGAGGCTAGGGGGAGAGGTGTTGGGGGAGAAGGGAAGACTGCTTGTGTGGACTGCATGCATCTGTTGATGATACTGAGGTTTTCAATCTTCCTCTCTCTGCTTCTTTATACTTTCTGCAGCAAACTGATATGCAAGGGAGCCAGGGAGGAGCTAATAATACAAAGTTTATCACCCCATCAAGAAAAAGAAAAAGCCGCTCTCACTAGTTCAAGCTCTTAAACAGCTTTTTCCAAGGAAGGAAGGACATTACTGTCTTACCTGCAGATCAGTTCCGAAAAGGCCTAAGCGGACAAGTTGCCGATCACTTAAACCAGTTTAAGTGTAATTTCTATCCATAGCCCAGAAGAACATAATGGAAAATGGTAGCAGACAAGATTAGCTAATTGTTTCCCCCTTCTCAAGTGGATACTGTCATCTAGCTGAACTACTGATGGTTTCCTTTCAGCAATTAACTTGTTTTACCTCTATTTTTAACTAACAAATTGCCTGTCAAAAATGACGGGTGGGCAGGGACACAGGCCTGCATCCAGTCTCCCCACCGTTTCAGGTCCTGGCCTGTTTCCACCCCCGTCCCCACCTGTTCAGGTTTAGACCCATTCCCCCTCCCCCGCCAGTTCAGTCTGGGCCTATCCCCCCACAATCAGTTTGGGTCCATTCCTCCCCTCACTGGTTCAGATCCAGGCCTGTTCCACTCCACCGGTTCAGGTCAGGGCCTGTTCTAACCTGCCTCCCCCCTGCCCAGTCAAGTCCATTCCCTGCCCAGTCTGGGCCCATTCCCCCCCTTCCCCACAACTGGTTTGGGTCCGGGCTTGTTTCCCCCGTCCCCACTGCCAGTTTGGGTCCAGGTCCATTCCCGCCCCCCCCACTTTAGTTCCAGGACCGTTCCTTCCCCTCCCTCATGTCGCACCCCTGGAGAAGCTGCTTATGATTATCCCATGGACCGGCCTGGCTGGGGTCCCAGTCACTGTGAAAGGGCCACGGCCAGGCTGGGCTATGGTGCAATCAAAGCCCCATGGCTTGTCCAAGGGCACAGAATGGGAGAGGCAAGGGAGGACATGTGCCCCCCCGGTTACTCCCATATGTGGCCCCATGTGCTTCACCACCACCACCTCCTGCCACTCCACCCCATGCTGCCTCCCTGGGTAGAGGCGATCAGGGGCATGATGCGACAGAGCGGGGCATGCAGCTGTGGAGCCATGTGACACAGAACTTCCACTTCCCTCCCTCCCTGCCACCTCCTGTTCCCTGCTGGCTGTAGTCTGGGGGACACCACACTGCACCTCCTGAAAACAGGAAGCAGGGAGGGAAAGGTGGTGGGGAGGGAGGGTTGTGTTGGCAGCACAGTGTGTCATGCTGTGTGGCAGTGCCCCGCAGCTGGGCACCACACAACCATGCCCCGTGGCAAGCAGTGCACTGTTCTTTGCGACAGGCAGCGCCCTGCACCCCACGCCCCTGGCCACCTGGCCCGCTCCCTGGTCCCCAATTGCCTACGCCTCCTCCTGTCTGTTTGTCTCTAATACTCCTGGCCAGTCAATCGCCATCTATCCTATGGGTGGCACATGTGCAGTTGGCCCAGAACACTATGGACAGACAGACATTCTAAGGCTTTTATTATATTAGAATGCTACCAGCCACCTATTCTGGGTAACAGTCCCTCAGAGATTTTTTTTTCTCACTGCCTCACTTTCTTCCATATTTTCCTGTCTGTAGATCTTATATGCGAAAGTAACCCACCTGTATCATTTTCCCTTTTTCCCTTCAGAGACTGGGATTATCTGGATAGCAAGTGGGCCCCAGCCTCTAACACCTCTTACAGTTTTGGCATATGTAGACTACAGATTTCATTTTTAAGAGGAAATTCTGCAAACCACCTTGCTTTACAACAGGAACAAGGTAAAAGCAAAGCATATCCTAAAGTTAGCCTAGTTTCCTTGACAGAATGAAGGGGAACATTTCAGAGTAAAAAGTGAATTAATCAAATTCATTAAGTATTACTCATGCAGTACAATAATTAGCTATCAGTTAGTATTTATAATGAAACTTTGAAATGTGTTGCTACTATTCCTAAACAGAAGTAAACTGATTCTGGGAAAACAAATGTCAAAATTATTTTTCTCTATTTATTTATTTTATTTAAAGTTAGTGAACGAAATTAGTGTGCCAGGTTGCAGTGCTAACAAAATTAATATTAGAAGGAATGTTGCTTATAACTGTAAATTACCAGAGCTGAATTCTAATATAACAGTGCAATGGAATTGATAAAACTCTGATTACCTCTGCTTCTAGACTGACTCCCACTACAGCTGATCAGGCACTATTTATGAAAATGAAGTTATAAACAAAGAAACCATCTAATACTTGAAATATGCTATAAAAATAAACAGAAACATGAATACAAAAGGGAGTTCCATGCCCAAATCCCCATTACAAACATCCATGTAATAAATATTTTTTTTTCAAATGAATCCCCTCTGACCCAGCACAACTGCAAAGAAAACAAAACAAAACAAACCACTAAAATATGCCATGGAAGAAAACCAGGTATGATAAGCACACTACTAATAAATTAATCATTACTATTATATGTATTCTATCCAAAAAGCGACTGAAAGATTCCTCTAAAATCACCTGGAGACTGAAATATGGTCAATGAGAAAAGAAAGCAAAACCTTCTCTTATAGTTTTCAAGGCAAGACAACACCAAAAAAAAAAAAGGGCATTTAGCAAATAACGACAAATAATTAAAATATGAAGTCACCATCTTCTTTGAATAGATGATACAAAAATGCAGGGCAAATCACTCCATTCAGCAAAAAACCAAACTTGTTATTACTCAGATTTGAAAATGTACAGAGGCACACTGATACATCAGTCCATATTGTATCAGCACAGATAAAAAGAAAATTGACATTCTTAACAATCATTTTTTTTGTGGCTGATAACGCTGGCAATAAATGCATGTGTGCAGCTGAATCAAGCATGAGGCCAGGAATATAGACCGGCAACTTAGAGAGCAGTGTCTAGCCAGTAAGTCGGGGGGTGAATGGGGGTGTAGATTGAAGCCTCCATGGTGAGGGAAGGAGTGGGGCTGGGGCAGGCGCTACTCAGCCAGGACAGAGCAGGGCACAGGATGGAGCCATGGCAGGGTGGGGCGGTGTGTTCCTGCCACTGCAAGGACCCCCGGAGGAGGCACAGATCTGTGCATGAGGTTACGGCAGGCTGCCACTGCATGCTCAGGGCTGGAGTCTGTGCTGGCTCCTTCCTGGTGGGGAGGCTGGGTTTGGGCTGTGCTCAGGGTGGGTGCTGGGAGGGGAGGGCTATGGCAAATCTTGGAATGGCTATAGCCCTCCTCCCCACCCCAGTACCACACCCCAAGCCCAGAACCCAACCAGGAAGTAGACAGTACAGCCTCCAGCCCTGAGTGTGCAGGAGCCCACCCTCACCCCATGCACAGATCCTAGGGTCACATACTCCCCATGCCTCCCCGGGGGCGAGCACAGTGGCAGGATCCATCCCCTCCCCACCCTCTCTGGACAAGCTTCGGCTCAGTCCCACACACCGCCCCAACTGTGCAGTGCCTGCCACTGCTCTAGCCCCAGTCCCAACCCCAGTCTCTACTTCACTGCAGGGGCCTTGATTTGCACCTGCCACACCTCTTCCCTCCCCACCCCCACAGACTTACTTGCCAGACACTGGTCTTCAAGCTGCTGGGTTGCATATCGGTAATCAGAACGGTTATCGGCCAATCGGGCTGGTTAATAAGCAGCCATTGGCATCAGCCCAAAAAATGTTTTTATCAGTGCATCCCTAAAAATTTACTTGCATTGCATTCTCCAACAATAAAAGAAATATAGAATATGAGATGAACTTAAATTTGTGAGGTAAAAGAGGGACATTTCATTTTGGAAATATTTATCATTATTGAATTAGTTATTTAATGCAACAGTGTTAATAAACTTCTAATCAACAGCACCTAGCACATTTGAAATGAAGGTGAAATTTTACATAAATTGAAAAACAGTAAACAAATCCCACACATTTATTTCATTGTAGACATTTATAGAGAATTTAAGATGCAAATAGTTTTGTTTCAAGAAAAAAGGCAACTATTTGCTACTGGCTTCAAACCTGATATTGTCTGTACTATTTCACTGAGGTGAATAACTGGTTTTAGTCAAATGTAGCACATAGTTCATTATATTTAATATATACATTCAAAAGAAACAATGAAGTTACCAGATGATATTGTTCATTTTTTTTTTAACCACTCCAGAGACTTGCAACAGAAATCTACGTAAGGGAGACTCAACGAGATGAGAAACATTTGGCTCAAGGATTGCTGGAGACAGCACAAAAATCCAGGACCTAGTGGACATGATCACCCAACTATCCCTCTATTTCCCTAGACCTCTCCAGAATACACCTCAGATAAAAGAAATGGTGCAGATGGTGGTAGTTTGAGTTACTACTAGAGATAAAGTATGTTGTGGTTAAAAAACAACATTCGGAGAATTAAGCATATGTGCACACAAAACAACTGGCATTGCCTTCTGCATGTAATTCTGACATACAGTATCAACAAAATGGTTGGGTTAGTACACTATACAACATTCTCCATGATACAGTATGAGAAACTCGGATTCTTAGCAAATAACAGGAAACCAATAAATCTGCTGCAAGTTATTAAGTACTCAAGGAAACAAAATAAAATTGAAAGTTAAAGGTAGTATGTACATGCAGAATATACTTCATAAACATAATTGTTTCTATTTAAATAAAAATAAAGAGAAATATAAAGTCCACAATAAATAGTATTTAAGGATTATAAATGTGTAAAATTAAATTTGGTTTAAGAAAAGGGACCTTAAACGATGAAAATGTTTCTTGCTACTATGTTTACATATTAAAACACACAACTACATGAACAGAATAAAGTGGCATATCACAAGAGGGGAAAAAACAAAAAAGAGTGTGTTAACCGTAACATTTAGCCACCTATAAATTAGGATAGCTAATATTTTAAAAAGTGAAAAATGACATTCATAATGAAAACAGAGAATGACTCTCAACTATAATACTGCTACCAGTTGCTTCTACAACAACAGCACACAAACATAGGGCAGTCTATTACAGGAAGCTTTCTACTTCAGTTAATTTTACTTTAGTTAAACATGGATACATTTAGTTATTCGCACTAGATAACTGACTGCTTTGGATTAACATTACACGGTGAAAGTAATACAGCCATTTACTGTAATTATTTCCTTTAGTGTTATATGACATTCTGGTTCAACCATCTGTTTGCATTTATAATCTAATGCTTATGAACAGAGGCTATTTTAACATCATTATGTAACCAAATACATCCAATAAATTCTGAATATACCAGCAAAGTATATATTTTATTAATGTCTAGTTTATTATACAGAACAGTTTATTATTTTCTTTCCAAAGCTATCTAAAAGAAAATTAGCATTATAACAACATTATAATAATTTAGATGGAGATAGTTTTAATTTTTGCTGAAAGACAACAAAACAGGAACACAAATTCACTCTCTTTTACAAAGTAAAATAATGAGCTATTAATATCTTAGCTAGCATACCTAGAATTTAGCTATAACCACAGCTAACTATGCTTCAACAACTATTTATCAATTTACTTGCACTGTAACTTTATCAATTTACTTGATTAACAATTAATCAATTTACTTGCACTGTGTCAACATCTGTGGGATTAGTGTTGACAGGAATTCATAAATATATCACCAAGAATAGCTTGCTCAATCCTCTTGTTAAAACAGTAGGCATGTGTAACACCCCACAAATTAATGTCAACCAGTTCCAACTTAAAGTATGAATTTCTCTCTAGATACAAATCCTGCTGAGAAGTGGAAACAGCATTTGACTTTAAAATCTTCAACTCACCTTTTCTCTTTAAAATGAGAGTATACATGATAGTATTTCCCAGTAGACAAGGGGTTTTTTGTTTGTTTCATTTGAAGTTAGCAACATCTTTGTGCTGAATCCTCTGAGTCTACCTCTAAGTGAAAAATGTCAGATCAATGTTTTGTTTGCAGAAACTTTTATTTGACAGGTAGATGACAATCACCAAAACACAGGAAGTAGCTGTAAAATTCTTCTGTGAAATTAGTATTAGCCCTTTTATCCGTTTACCAATTATTTCTTTTCCCTTTTACTCCAAGGGTTTCCGTTTACAGAACTGAACAAGAGGTACTGGAGAAGAAACTAACTTACAAAATAACAGTAAAAGATGCATACCTACTTAGACTAAGTAACATCATTAAATATATGCCAATATACTATATTAAAAAATAAATTGGTAAGTGTAGACTGAATTTGTAATTTTGAACACTATTTAAAACACTAATTTTTTCACTTTTTTAATTGTGGGGGAGGTTGTTTTTGTTTGTTTGTTTTGCTTCTGTTCCCCCCTACCCCACAACTGACAGCAGTTCTCACTTATAAACAATTTAAAGTCACTTTAAGATTATCTTTCCTGCAGGCAAGACATTTTTCAAGCCCTAAGGCTGATTGCTTTCATTTAACATTTCTACAATATGTAGGTTTTTTAATCATTGGAATAAGAATGCATCGTGAAGGAACATCTGTCTGCTATCTGTGTTCAATATTAATGAAGGACCCTCCTTAGTGTATACCACCTCCATAGTCGCTGGTGCACTGAAGCCCTGCAGGCCTCCTTGTCTGAGCAAGGACAAGGGCTTTTTTCAAGGCAACACTTCAACGTTTAGTATCAAGCAGCATAAACTGTGCGTTTAAAATTAAATGCTTACTTAAGCTAAAGATCAAACCCATCTTAACATACAGGCAAAGTGGAAGGGGGAAAAGCTTCCTTAACTGACAGCAGATTAGAGAAAGAAAACTATTGCAGGGTTCTGTGCTAACAAATCAGGCAAGGTAACAGTTCTTTTCCAAACAAAATAAAAGTTTCCCCAACATCCCGTTATTCCTTGCATATTCTCCCCCAAAAGCTAAAAAATCATCAGGACTGAGAGAAGAAACAACTTTAGTGGCAGGTAGAATGTCCTGGCAACCAGAGTAGTAACAAAATATTTACACCTGCCAAAGAGGGTGGCCAGAGAAGCAAGTAACTCACCATTTTATTTTTTATTTCTGTATCATTCAATCAAAGCTTCTTTTTGCGAAAAAATTAACACAAGTTTAGGGAGCTACCTACTACAGAAATAATAAACTTTTGCAGGAGTAGAGGTGTTAAACTCATTTTGTGAAGCCCTCAGTTGCATGAGCTCTGCCTGCCTGAAAACACTCTCCAGATGCCTGCCACACAGAAGTTTCTCTCGGACCCCTTACCCCCCTCACCCTCTGTGCCAAATCAGTGATCATTCAGTAAAAGCCACATATGGTTGTTTTGGATGGAGCAGGTGGGTAAATGATTTCTGTTAAACTGCTCCATAAAATAAGTTTGGGGATTTTTTTTTTCCACGCAAACACACAACCCCCCAGCCCCTCACCCTCCCCCCCCACACACACACACAGATTCAATGCATATTACAGCTTTCAGGTGTTGTAGTAAAACGTACAACAACTAGCCTGGCTTTAAGCATGAGCCAAGTGATAGCCAAAGACTATAGAGAAAATCTAACAACCTTAAATTACCAGCATTATGTTTACAACTTCCAAAACAAAAATCAGATTGTCAATGAAGTGGAAAATACTCAGCACAGTGGTCAGGATATTAAAGTACAGAACACTTAATAACAGCAACAGGACTTGCATACCTACTTCCCCATGCTCCAAATATACTGCAGTGTAGATCATTTACACAGTTAAACCAGGTTAATCTCTCCTTGATTCATTTGCATGTCTGAACACACAAAGATTAGAATGGCAACAAATGGCATATCAGGCACTGGTTAGTAATTTAATAATGTGTTGTTTTGCCATTTTTAACAATCCAGATGAAACTGGATACTACAAAGTGATTAGGATGAAAGTATGTATTTGCCATGTAAAAACCACCAAAATCAAACTTCTTTATATAAAATCTATGTGTTTCAAAGATTTCTTTCTCCCTTCTGTTATGCCACTGCACAATCACAGTTATACACAAAATAAAAATGCCTACTTCTTATCCTAAATGTATTTCAGTTAGCTCAAAGGAGACTGACGTATGTTTCTTTTCTGTATTTGATCTAACATCATTAGAAATCTTTGTAGGTAACATCAAGGCGGTATTTTTAAGCTATGCCAACTATAAAATACATTTGCTCTACTTAAAAATCTTACAGTCAGAACAAACTCAAAAGTTCCCTAATTAATACTGTTTTATAAGTCTTCTATATTATCAGCACAACAGCATCACTTGGAGGTTGTCCCACACTGAGGCACTCAAGTTACAGCAGCTTTCCAAAGATTCTGAGCTTGATGCTAAGGACAGACATTCAAAAAGCCTGAGTCTGAATTGATTCAACCTTTGCAGGTTAGTCTAACCTGACTAGGCTAAACCGGTTTCCAACCATACAGACAATCCTTCTGGAATAAGGAAACTCAGGCACATGCCTGCAGTCCCTCACGCTGGAAGCCAGGGGGTACTAGAGCAACCTTCCCTGCCCTTCCACAGAGCTACACTGAGGGGGGCATGACCAGGTCCCAGCAGGGGTCTGATTACGGAGGGGTGGAACCCCCACCCTACCTGCATTCTGAGACTTTTACCCACTTGCTACTCAAGGGGCAGGAGTGTTGCCACCCTGCAGCCCTGGGCTATCACTGAGGCAAGGAGGGGCGTGCAGTGCATGCATCTGTTGGTGATACTCAGCTTTTCATTCTCCCTCCCTGCTTCTGTATACTGCCTGCAGCAAACTGACAGGGAAGCAAGCCGGATAGAAGGGGGAGTTAATTACAGTGTTTATCACCATTATCTCAAAGTTTATTGCCCCATTAAGAAAACACAGAGAAGTTACCAGTTGATTCAGCACAGACCCAGCATGTGGTACGCTGACTAATGCACAGACATCTCTCAGGAAGACAGAGGGGAGTGGGGAATTTGTGCTTAGCAGAGAGTAGTGAGGGGCAGGAGGGGGGAGCAAACAGCTCTTCTCAAATAGCCTTTCCAAGGAAGGACATTAAGCTACCTGCTGATAAGCTCCAAAAAGCCTATCTGCCTTTGTCTCTCCCACAGCATGGACTGTAGCCAGCATGTGGTCTGCTACCTAATGCCAAGGTGTCTGCATAAAGTAGAGGGGCTGGAGGGGGGTGGGGATATTCCCTGCTTAGCACAGAAAAGCCAGGTAGATGCAGAGGGAGGGGCCAGCACTGCTGTAGAGTAGAGAGCCCTGCCCAGCCCAAGAGCATGCTGGGATGCTGGGGGACTCTGGTTTATCTTAAACCAGCAAGGAGTCTGGAACAGACTTTGCATAAACTGGTTTGACCCAAATCAGTTAACTCTGCTTTACTACATTCAACCAGGTTTATTTCAAACTGGTTTCAGCCATTTTCAAACTACTTTATGTGTGCTGAACATCTGTTGTGTTACAGGTTTAAACCAGTTTCTGATCACTTAAACTGGTTAATGTCTGTCCCTAGCCTGAAAGTACATTGTAAAATTATTTATGTTCTTATGACTTAAAAACTTACCTTACAAAGGAAGCTCACGTTAAAGCCCAGTGACTGGGCATTTCTTGAGCCTGAATTCATGTAGTTTCCAACCATCAAAACTAATTCTAACAGCCTACTAAAGCTCTCACTCTTCTTCAGCTCCTCACAGGCTAGCGTTACTGCCATGATGCCAGGTTTGATGTTGTTGACATGCTCCTCAAACATAAGCTTGAAAAGGATGCCATTGAGCCGAGGTCGTAACATTTTCACTGAACTCATCTGCAACGTAAAGAACATTCATTCAGAATATGCAAGGAAGGATAAAAAGCACAGGAAGGATAAAAAGAATATGCAATGTAGCTGAATTTTAAAACACTGTCCCTCTCCATGCAGTATAGCTGCATTTGTATTGTTTGTTCAGCCTTGGGTTTCTAGGAATATGTAGCTACAAACACCATAAACAATGTATGTTTGAATTTAACCAATTAATTGAAACATCATATTTAACATCAAAACATTATCTTAAACAGTAAATAACATAATTTACATAAATTACAGAATCAGCAGAAATTAGTGTTGTACACTGCCAAAATCCCTCTTTCAAGTGACTATATGCAAGCCAGTACAGTGAAAAAGTAAAAACTGAACATTAACTCAAAATGCACAGTCACAAAAGCATTCTGTTACTGAAAGAATCATTCCAAAACACTGAAGATTATTTGTTTCAAATCTGAAAAGACCTATAAAAGACTTCTAATGTTACCTACAAAGACTTCCCTACCTCTGATTGTGCTTCGGTACATTTTACAACACTAGGAAAATGGTCCTATAATTTATAAGAGGTAAAGTATGCAAGTCAGTTTCAAATATGTGTCAGAATGTTCCTAGTAAATAATTGTTATAATAAACTTACAGGAACATATTTCTAAGTCTTGCATTTACCTATGTCCTTAACAGTGCTGCTTGGAATTACTAGGTTTTAAGTAACACTGAAAATCTCCAGCAAGCATTTATAAAGTACTGGCATGCTTCTCTCAAGCATACCAGTACCTGGAACTAACCATTAATATTGGAAAAATAGAAGGTGCTTTAACCAGCCTGCTCTGAGCCAATTAACTCTCCTGGCAAAGATCATCATTGATAGACAGGAGCTCGAGAACACTGAACACTTTGGATACCTCAGCAGCCATCTCTCAAAGCATGACAGATGTATATTTACCAAACCTATTACTATACTCCCAACTCAGTCAAGGACAAAGCACATGCAGGGACCTGGGGATATGCTTCAAACACCCTCAAGACAAAAGTTAAGAAGTATGGCACTGACACCACAAACTGGGAAAAACTAACCCAGGACAGGGCTAAATGGCGATGCCTTGTGAGAGGAGGGGCATCTTACTTTGAGGAAAACTGTCCTCAAAGACAGCCCTGGAGGTAGAACAACAACAGAAATGGAAGAAAAGGAAACAAGACTGAGAAATCAACAAATGTTCATTAGATTCAGCTTCATGTAGACATAACATACTAGTAGACAATAGTAGTTATCTTGCTGGATCATGTCAGTGGCCCATTTAGCCCAATACTCTGCACTTGACATAATACAGTACACAACAGCTTCAGAAAATGTTAACAAAACCAAGTTAAAGGAAGTGATGGGACGCCCACCCATTAGAAAAGTTCTCTCTAAGCCCCTCAGTTGGTGGGTTATTCATACAAATTCCCATTATTTTTTAAACTCTTGGCTTCAATCTTATGACAACAGTAAGCTTCAGCTCTATCTTCTTCATATCAAAGTTTTCATCATGCAAAAACAGTATAACTAATGCATAAGAGCAAGGAAATTCTACCAAATATGCATCCATTTCAACCACAAGACCATTACTCACGCTGCCTGCCCTGTTCAGCCAGTTGAGTTAAAAATGTATTTATTTATAAATAAATAAATAAAAACCAGCCTAGACTAATTCTCTTTCACTTAAAATGTAGCAGTGATGAAACATCAGCTCACTTGCATGTATTCATCATTTCTTGGATGGGAAATGTGGCCACCACATTCCTAGGGGATGCTTTTCCTTGGCACAATCTCTTTGATGAGGTTCACTTAAACTTGAAACACAACTGTAAAAAGCTGTGGCACTTTGAGACTCTCTTAAGTCGCAGACTTAGGTCTATGCTTTAAGACTTTCAAGAAATACCCAGCCATGATAGTCTCCAACCTAGACCTATTCTTAATATTCTAACTACTTAAGCAATACGTACTGCAATAGACAATGAAATGTCTGCTTTCAGAATCAGTTGTACTTTTGCAATTTTGGCACTTTTTTTTAAAGAAAGTCTCCATACAAATCTTTACACACTGGTTGTTCTTAGTACCTCTACCTTTTTTATTATTATTATTATTATTTTGCTAAACTTCAGTTATAATATCTACAAATTCTTTAGACAAGTCAGAAAATAATTAGTCATGTACTTTTTTCACAAATATATCCTTCCTAGGGATTCAGTAACTTAAATAGTGCATGATCAGTTTTGGTAGATCTTTCAGGATCTGCCAAAATATGCCCTTTTCTTTCTTACTCCTCACAAATAAACTCTAATCCTCCAAATGATCTTTTAAAACAAACAGGAATTAAAATAAAAGTTAAAGCTTATGTAAAACATCATCAGGGTTTTTTTGTCTTTTCAGTTACTTGTCATAGGCAGAATTCAATTAATACAACTGGATTTATTACACTAACATAAATAGTGCTATCACAGTATCTCTGAGACCCAATTCCTTCACATGGCATAGTCTATAAAAGAATGATATCTGTAGTGTTCTAACTACATTCTTTCCTCTGAAAGTATTATCGTAATGCTTCCTGGAAAATACAGAGAAAACTATTTTTCACTCTCCCTTAATTCAAAGGTTCTAGAAAGGCACTCTGCTTATTTGTTATGCTATTCCCCCACACTGCAGTAACCATCAATTTTAGAGGTTCCATTATTAAAGATTTTTCTTTTACAGCAAAATTAACTGCAAAAGTAAATGAAAAGGGACCAGACAACTCTTGCTGCATTATACCTATGATCGTTACTAATTTCACAAATATTGTATCAGAAAAAAATTGCCTTTGAAAGCATATATTTTAGCTGACTCACAAATGAAAATTTAATGTTCATCACATTTTCTAAAAGTACTTTCATAACCACCTTGAATTGCTGATGCACACAAATAACAGTACAGAAAGATAATGATTAAAAGCTACAAGTTCCAAGGTAACACTACAACCAAGATATATAAACTGATACAGTTTGAAAGAAGGGATATTTCCCAGATACATCCTTCACATCATTTTAGCCAACCTATATCCTTTGTTTCATAATTCATTCCATGAAGTGACATAGAACATTGACCATGATGTTGTATTATGCAGAGGGCAGAAGGAGGAAAGCTTTTGGTGAAAACAGTTATAAGCAGGTTATTTCCCAAAAGGATGGGGGGAAGGGGGATATTTTAGCATGGTGTGTTCTTTATATTTCCTTGTTTATAAGACAAGCAAACAAATATTTCCCCCCCCGTCTCTCTCCCCACACACCCCTTAATGTGCATACACACACACACAAACTGAATGTTAGGGATGTAAACAGGCTATCATAGAAAGAAGAGATTGAGTCCATATTACAGTGAGATGGTACAATACACTGGGGGTAGGTTCCAGACTGACTCACCTTGGTTCTCCAGAACTTGTGTAGTATGAATTTTTGCATATTAGTTATTATGCTTAAAAGAGAATAGTATTGAATTGATAACCCACTATGATTTTATGAACTAAAACTCCATTTTGTGCTTGTTCCCTGCTTGACATAAGTAAATGAACTTTGTATGCCCTGTGTATGTGAGCATCTGTGAGAGGGTGAATGGTGAACGATCTGCATGAAAAAAGAAGATTTAACTGACTGTGTAAGCAACAAGGCACCAATGTATGAGTTACCAGAACAGTAATCTAATTAAGCTAATTAATTGATGACTGAAGAACTTGTCTGTAATCAGGTACAAAGAAGATAATAAGAAGAAAGAATTTTGCATATCCTGCCATTTGAACTACTTCAAAGCAGAGATCAAGACTAAAATACCAACTTTACTGGAATGACCTCATTGGAAACACACTGGATTTACCTCAAGTTGAGAAAACTAAAAGAAACAACCTCTAGTTAAAAACTGAGCATGGAAAAACGCCAGTGCTGAACAAAGTCTTGAAATCCCTATAAAAGTGAGATGCAGACAAGCCAATATGGGAAATCCACTCTCTGCAACCTCATGAAGCACAGGCACGCATGCCTTTATGCCCCCACTCAAATCCTCAGTAAGCCTGGATCCCATCATCCAGCGCTAATATTAAGTAACATCTGCTGGTAACTATAACATCTTACTGGAGCAGTTTTGTCTGTATGCTTGCGTATGTCTGTTTGTATGAGTGGTGTGTCCAAGCTTGTATCTTGGACACAGATACATCAAGCCATGTATCTGCTTCATGTAACCAACTGACATGGCATTTTGCCATATCCCCCTTTTTAAGGCTTCGCTCTTAATTTGAGAAATTGGCAATTTTAAGTAATAATTGTACATCAGAGAACAAGAGGCAGTAAAAAAAAAAAATGGAACTCTACAAGTAGGCTTTGATAAAGTATACACCCTGGAGAAGAAAAGTAAGTTAGTAGAAGTTAAGGGATGCATAAAAAGAAAGAAAAGAAACAATTAACTCCTTCAACCACATGTATGCTTCACTCATCAGTCATTCTTTTCATAATGAAACAGACCCTGTATACTACTCTCCTAGAAGAAACCACAAGTGTACAAATGTTCAGGCTTTTTCTCCCAGGGTAAAAATGGATACTCAAGGAAAAATATAATCAGAGAATAACCAGAATTCATTCATTCTCAGGAGAGTTTACCCTGGGAAAGCAAATATTTGTACATGCTGTGGCTTCTCTCAGAAAAGAACACAGTTCTCCAGCATGTCTCCTTCGCCTTTCCCCAGGGAGACGGTGTTTTGCTCACCAGACTCTGATGCTCCAGCAAGGAAAAGAACACCACCACCCACCTTCACAATCCCCATGTTGGGATGCAGGGAAATACAGGCTGATCATGGGTAGTCAAGGTCAGCCAATCAGAGCTGCTCTATGCACTGCTACCATCACCAGTCTACAGGAGAACAAACCCAGGAAAATGTCCTCAGATTATTTCAATGTGTGTATGCAGCCAGGGAGAAAAAGTATTCTGCGGCTACTAATCCCAGTACATCAAAAATCATGACTAGATCTAGTCAAAAATAGTTCAATTAAATAAAAAGTTGGGGGTTTTTTATAATTTGGTTTGGGTTTTAGTGGGGGGTAAAGGGGTGGGGCACACTGTTTGGCCAGTTTTCAGGGGTTTCTCTTCAGTTTAGAACATCTGGGGTTACAATGACCTTTTACCATATCTGTAACAGGATTCTGAACTATGATCCATTTCATGGCAGATGTACCCCACTACTGGACATGCAGAAAACTGCTGACCCCTTAATACCAGTACAGGTGAAACAAACCAGCCTGATGGGAACTCTGGAAGCTTTGGGGTCCCCAATCAGGGGACCAGTCTACTGAACTTTCTCCCTCAGCAGCAAGAACACAGAGTCTCTTGTAACCAATGAATGTCAATTTCACTGCTCCTATTAGCAGTAAAACTAAGGCCCCCTCAACATGTTAAACTTAGCCAGGTAATCACACCTTAAGTTGTGACCCAGCTACGTATTCAACCAATTAATAACATGGTAAAACAAGCAATGAGATACAAAGTTATTCCACAGACATGTGGAATAACTTAGTAGCCTACTCTAATCACGTCATTAACTGAATTCATGGACAAGTGCTCCTTTGTGGTGGGGATCCCTTCCAGAGAGGAGCACTCCCACTGTAGCTGACATGGCCACAGCACTGTCAGCTCCAGGGTTTGCAGTGGGGAGAATTCTGCTGCTGCAGAAAGCCTCATGAGGTACAGAGTTCACAGACAGGATAGTGTCACACCTCACGAGACTTGTACTAGGGCAGCAGCAGGAACACTGTTCCCGCTGCGAACCCTGTAGCCAGTCATGCTTGCAACAAGGGCAGCATTGCCCATCAATGACTTGCAATCATGGGAGTCATTGCAAGGGGAGCCCAGGATTGTGATAAGGCATAATGGGATCTAATGTGCAACCACACAATCGCACCTTCTGCCATGCACATGTGGTGTGACAAAGGTGAGATTGTGTGGATCGTGCATTAGATCCCATTGCACTTTAAGTTGCATGTGTAGAGGGACCATACAAAGAATAAGTTCCCCTCAGCAATTACAGGGTCTCGTAAGTTTTCCCACTCAAGGCATATTTAAAAAAAAAAAAAGTTGGGGAGGGAGTGGAGAGGGAAGCCAAACACCACTTCCCAGGAGACTTCTGAATGACCTTTAAAACAAAACAAAAAGAAAAGCAGCCTCATTCTGCTCCATACATCACTCAAAAGATTCTAAGATTTGGCATGACTGAATGTGGCCTTGACTTTACATATGCTGACTATCCTGAATTTTACTTCAGCAGACCGTTTTCTGAATTTGAAAGAGGGACCTTGAATTGTGTTTTATAGCTAAGGTAATAGGTTAACTCATGCTGGCACTCAAACTGGTGAAACGGTAATTTCATTAAAAACTCTGCATATTTTAAACAGAAACACAAAATATACTGCTGCCCTGCTTCTTAAGGAACATGACTTTTTTTCCTTCTTCCTGAAAGCATAACAGATATGTTCTCTTCCTTATGCTTCAACATCATTAACTTGATCTCTATTACATATGAAACACTTTTGATCTCAGGATATAACTTCAAAAACTGTCCAAATACTTGATTTGAATATATAATTGATCTTAATACTTCATCTAAATGAAAATGTGATGCTCATTCACAAATAAGACACATATTAAGTTAATTAGTCTCTTATGATAAGTAGCTTAATTACAAAATATGCCTTTTTCTACATGAATTTTAAACATCCAATTTTGACCTTTATTAAGGCTGATGGGTATATATTGATTATCCAATTAAAACCTATATAAATAATTAACATGCCTAATTTGTATATGCAAATAGGTATATTATTATTTCTTTAATTTACCCTCTCTGTCCTCTGTCATTCACTTCTGAACCCGTCTCTTCTAACAGCAGTGTTCAAATTATCATTAATATAAGACTCCCTGAAACGTAAGCTGAAAGTCTGAGTCACTAATCCAAAGGGAAAAACAAATACTCTAAAGAGGAACAACCTTAACTATTTTTCATGATTTAAATTGAGCCACGCTTCTTGGATAATAGGTTTTCATCTCAAGATATTTTATTTGGAATTTCTGTTCAGAAACATATTAAACTAAATTAATGTATAATCAAGACGCTATACGGTAGAGCTAGAAATGCCTTACTAATAAACAGATGTATTATGTCTTTTCAACTCTCTTCAGCATCACTTACAGTTATACCCCAGAACAAAAATAAAAGGGTGCCTTAAGCAGAAAAAAATTGGATTCTTCACAAGGTTGTTTAGCTGCCTGTGAAAATGAGCATCTGAGAACCACTTGGATTATATAGACGCATAGTAAACAGTTGCAAAGAACAACTGAGATGTTCCAGCTCCTTTTGCTTCAAAAGGAGAATGCTTCTCTGATCAGCTAGGCAGGCATACTACTGAGCTCCAGCTTAGTGGAGAAGCATCACCTCTGAAAAGCTGTAGGAAACAGCTAAGCAACTTGTCATTAATTCAGCAGTCCGCTGAAATTAACACTATCCCACCCAATTACAAACCACACCAATACAAAAAGATCAGATAAAATTCATAGCTAAGAAAGAATGGCATCTGCAGCAGCACCGTGTTTCATTCTGATTTGTTTTATTGTAAAGATTTTACCTTATTAATTCTATTATTTTATTTTAATGACAAGCAAAGGTATTGGAAACTGTAGCAGAAATTCAACTAATATGAAACTTCCAGAGCTGCATGGGTATAGTTTTTCAACAGCATTCTATGGAATCTCTAAGATTTCCAGGGAAAGAAATTGCTAAAATTTTGAGAAAACAATGAAAGTCTAACAGATTCAGTGAATGGTAAACAAATTATGTTAAGGAAAAAAAAGAAAGAATATAACAATGTGTATTGGCACTAACTGTACACATAGTTGAGACAACACACAGTTCACAAAGCTATGAATAATTTTTTTTTCAAAATGATGCAAATTCATACTAACTCCACTCACTGCATTTCAGTTATTCATTTACACATCAATCTGACACAGGAGAATTTGTCATAGTTTATATTAAATGACAGGGGGCACATGTACGCAAGAGGCCTTAATGCACAGTTACCTAGTTTACCGAGCTGTAAATAAGTACGTTTACATATGCGCACACTTACTGCACAGTAAAAAAACCCCTAATTGCGATAAAATTTGCTACCTGCAAATGCAGGTAGCAAATTTAAGCATGATTAGTAACTGCCTAGTAATGCACCTGTAGATGTGACCCAGCAACAAATTTGCTGCCAGTCTGCCCAGCCACTAGGGGGCCAGCTTGAGGCCAGCCCCAGGACTCCTGGCTGGAAGCCTCTCCTGCTCCAGGGCTGGGCTGCCTCACTGGCAGCCCCTGCCTGCAAGCTATAGGAGCCTGGAGCTATTTTGTGCCTGGGGCAAACATAATAGACAGCCTGAGGGCAGTGAACTGTGCGTGTCCTCCTGAGCAGGCCAAAGCTGAGCTCTCCCTGACTTTCTGGAACCCTTCACTGTTGCTTGGCCCAGCATGGCCTTGCGGCTACCAAGGCACTGCTATCAGGCCAGGTGGGTGCAGAACAGTTGTTGCAGCCCCTGGCCAGCCTGTCAGTACCCCAGGACTGCCTGCAAGCTGCCTCTCGCAGCAGGCCCAGGGCCACCAGCCTGATGCACACCCCCAGCAGTCTGCCCTGTGCCTGCAGCTGCTGCAGGGCATAATTTCAGTCATGCAGCCACCAGTCCCATGCTGTGCCCCTCTGCTGGATGCTGCTGGAAGCTGCCTAAGGCTAGCAACAGCACAACAGCTTATACGGGGGCCAGGGGGCTGACACAGGACACATGATGGCCTCTTGCTCCTTGTCCAGGCCTGGCACTGCCTACATGTGCATGCCTGTGCCCCTCCGTCTGGAGCCCCAACTGAAGCCAGGAGGAGGTAGGTGATCTTGTGGCATTCTGGGGCGATGAGAGGTGCTATACCAATTTGAGCAGCGCAGGCACTCGAACATCCACATTTATGAGGCCTTGTTGAGTGGGATGCAAGAGTGCAGGGACTCCCGGTCAGTACAGCAATGCCACATAAAGGTCAAGGCATTGTGGGCGCACTGGGTCACTGTGACTGACCACAATCATCAATCCAACCATGGCTTCAAGACCAGGGGTCCAGGTGGCTGGTGTAGGGCCTCATCCCAGGGCAGGAGCAGGTTTGAATGTACAGCTAATGAATGTAAAAAGAGCAAATTCTCACTCAAACATCAACTTAGAATTAAATTATATCACTTTACTCTAAATTTTTGGACTTCAAAGTAGCACTCAAAAACAAGTATATATACACTTACAAATATAAGCATAAACAGTCCCAAAAGTGTTGCACTATCACAGAACCCATCATTTGATGTCACTAATATGTTGTAAAAAACATATAACTCTTAGAAATACTGCGGGTGTGTTTTGTAACCAGGGATCTAGGTTTTCCATTTCCCACGGAAAAATGGAGAAAACCACAGATTCCGTGTTTTTATCAGAGAAAAAGAGAAATCTGCATTAGCAGAGAAACCAGCAGATTCTCCACCCCTGGAGCATGGAGGTAAGTGGGGCTTGGGGCAGGGCTGGGGAAGATGGTTTGGGGGCTGAGGCAGCAAGGGGTGCTGGTGGCCCCAGGTGGCACATCGTAGCTGGGAGCAGGGCCATGGGGTGAGGGCAGGTATGCCTCTCTGCGGGGGGCTTTGCAGATAAGTGATGCAGGGCACAGTGTGTTGGTGTCTGCCATCTGCAGGCCACACACATTCCACCCGGCCAGCTGCCCAGGAGAGGGAGAGAGGGAGGCTGGTATGCAGTGAGGGATGGAGGTGTGGTGGGGGACAGGAGCTTGGGCTTGGATGCAGTGCTGCTGCTTACCTGGAGGCCTGTTATGGCGGCAATGATCACTGTCTCCAAAACCTCCTGCTGCCACCGTGGACCTCTGCCCAGAGCTGTGCTGCTGGCCACTGGGTGGCAGAGGCAGCATGGTGGTGGCTGGGTGGCCCCCACCACCACCCTGCACCACTGCCAACGGCTGCACAGCTCCAAGCATGGCTCTGTGGCGGCAATGGGAGGTTTTGGAGGCAGAGGCAGTCACTGCTGGCCAGGGCAGCCACTGCCAATCACCTGTAGGGCTGCCCGTGCCAGCAGAGACTGCCTCTGCCTCCAAAACCTCCCACTGTTGCTGTGGAGCTGTGCTTAGAGCTGTGCCGCCGGAGGCAGTGGTGCGGCATGGGGTGGTGGTGGCTGGGCAGCACACAGCCATTTCCAGTCCCACCACCATGCCGCTGCTGCCGACTGCACAGCTCTGAGCACAGATCTGCAGCAGCAGGAGGTTTTGTATGCAGCGGCTGTCACCGCTGACATGGGCAGCCCCACAGGGGAAAGGCAGCAGCCATCCATGCCAGCGGTGACTACCTCTGCCTCCAAAACCTTCCGCTGCCACCATGGAGCTGTGCTCAGAGCTGTGCGGCTGGAGGCAGTGGCGTGGCATGGGGTGGTAGTGGGGATGGGCTGTGTGCTGCCCAGCCACCACCATGCTGCCGCTGCCACCCGGTAGCCAGCTGCACAGCTCCAGGCAGAGCTCTGTGGTGGCAGCGGGAGGTTTTGGAGGCAAAAACCATCACCACCGTAACGGGCCTCCAGGTAAGCAGCAGCACCGCATGCAAGCCCAAGCCCCCATGCCTCCATTGCTCTCTGCGGCTCCTGAGTCGGCCATGGAGCTGCGCTCTGGCCGCATGCCAGCCTCCCTCTCACCCTCCCCTGGGCAGCTGGCTGGGCAGCATATGTGTGGCCTGCACATGAAGGGAACAGTCACACTGTCCCACATCACTTGCCTCCAAAGTCCCCTGCAGAGGGACACCCCTGTCTTCATCCCCTGGCCCTGCTCCCAGCTGTGATGTGGTGGTTGGGGCCGGCAGCACCACCCGCTCCTTCAGCCCCCAAACCATCTTTCCCAGCCCTGCTCCACAGCCCCAAAGCCCCACTTACCTCTAGGATCTAGGGGTGAAGGGCATGACTCCACAGTGGCAGTGCTTGCCCGCAAAGCCCCCCCACCGCATACAGCTGCCACCGTGGAGCCATGCAACTGGTTGTGGGGCATGCCACTAAATGCAAGCTCCCGTTTCACCCCCCGGCTGGGCGACACATGTGTAACGTGCATACAGTGTTTGCCACCTCACTGCTGCTGCCATGCCCTGTGCCACTTGCCCACAAAGCCATTCAGGTGGTCGTGGGATTGCAGTGCAGGGCACAGTGGCAGAGCTGCGGTGGCAGCCTCCGTGTGCAAACCTCCTGTCAGGCCGGCCAGCTGGCATGTGTGTGGACCACAGAGTGGCACCCCTGCCCTACTCCTGGGAGTGGGCACAGGGGCGCACTTCCATCCTTCTTGAGCTACTCCCCCAGCACCTTCCCTTTCCCCTGCCCTGCCCCACCTCTTCCCCCCACACACACTTACCTACTGGGGTGGGTATCTCTGGGTCTGGGGGGCTGTTGTGAGAGGCATCAGGAAGGCTGTTGAGGCTGTGGGGGGGGAGTGCAGCGCACCAGCAGCATGGGAGGGGCTGTGGGGGGCCTTTATTTTTTATCACAAATTGTGGGTTTTTAATCAGAGAATTTGCAATTTTTAATCAGAGAACCCAGGATCCCTGTTTATAACAACCATCTAAAATACACTGTCACTTGGGGTCATGACCCTATCCAACAGATAAGACATGACAGCATAATAGTTAGGACATATGGTATCCAGATATAGAATGTGAATAGCTATATGACGCCACTACTAGGAAATTTCATGACATTCCTCCCCACCCAAGACCACACTAAAAGTATAATACAGTATGAAGTAAAAATAGCAAAATGAACAAGCAATTACATGTATACCATGGGGAAATTAACATGTGAAACAGGGTTTTCAGATTATTATGTGTATAACAATATTGATAGGCACACTATCAATGTGCATAGCTTCATCTGCATTGGCTTATTTCTAATTTTTATGTGCAATTGCATTATTATATTTTTCATGTCAAAGTTAACCTACGATATCCTTTAACACAATCAGGAGTAAACTTGGGGTTGCTGGTGCACAAAAAAGGAAGTATTTTGAGAATTCCACAATATCAGCATTTCCCCTCCGCCCTATTTCCATTCTTCAAAAACAAAGATGTTACATCACCATCACTTAATGCAAACTCTATATAATTAGTGCAATCATATTAGGACTTTAAATCATGTCTTACATTTTACTGATTAACCAGGAAGATGAACTACAGTTTTAAGTGTTTCCTCAAGATAGCTTATGTTTACTTCTCAAAAGTTATTATGATTGTAACATAACTCTTATTTAATTTTTTCCAGTTTATTGCTATTAATATCTTTAATATTCAGTTTAATTATACATAGTTTGTAACAGAATGGCTAAACTATTTGAATTTTAAAAACTGAACTATTACAAAACAGAAGCAAAAAGGTAGCTGAGAAAAAATTTATTCATAATTGCACAGACTGCAAGTGACAAATAGGATTATAAAAGAAAAATCCGACACATTGCGGAGAGGATCCCGCAGCTCCTCCGGCCCACAGACCACTACCCCATGCTCCTGATTCATGTGGGCACCAACGACACGGCTCGGAGCACCCCCAGCCAGGTCATGAGGCGCTACAGGGAGTTGGGAGCGGG
>NW_017728916.1:13919873-13921538 GCF_001723895.1 Crocodylus porosus
AGAGTAAATTGGATGCTTATCTTGCTGGGATCCTATGACCCCAGCTGACTTCCTGCCCTTTGGGCAGGGGGCTGGACTCGATGATCTCCCAAGGTCCCTTCCAGCCCTAATGTCTATGAAATCTATGAAATCTAAAGTTTGGAGTGGTGGGGAAAGACTGCAATTATAGTATAGGGTCTGCTAGCAAGGTGAGGCTGCAGCGGATTCAGAAACACCGGCACATCGACACAAGACACATTGAGCACAGTAGACTAATTCTATTGTGCATTAGCACGGAGGGCAAAACCCATGATAACGTGCTATTGCCAAGTAGATTTAGTATACTACACAGTAACATCACACAAAAAGACCATTTGCACTAAAGTGTGGTAGTGTCAATTACGGTACATTAAAGTTAGTACCCATCATTACAGATACTAAACTTAATGTGCTGCAATTACAGCACATTAATAAATGTGTAGGAATACCAGGAGTGATGAGTTCCTTCAAATCAGCAGAAAGGTAGGAAAAGAGCCTATCAAAAATAAGTCAGATATAGTAGAGAAGGCACCCTGCTGACAAGATGCATTAGCTATGTGTTGTATATATACATGGAATGTATAGATGATCACAAAAAATGTAGCTTATTCTACTTAAATGAGTCCATGTAAAGTTCAGCCTTATATCTATTAGAAAAATGTATTAAATCAAAGCTTATTCACCAAGACCAGCAGGGACTGGAACAGAACAGACAAGGAAAGGTAAGTTTCTGATTTTAAGAAAACTGAACCTATCTTCATGCTCACAATTTTTTTAAATAAGACTGGCGGGGGAGTGCATGTTGGGAGGGTTGTTTCACTGTGGGCAAATTTTATTCTTCATGGTTATATTACTGTTAATAGAGATTTTCCATTATTTAACCCTTCCATGCACTTTTCCACAGAAAAAGGGGCAATAGGCTAATATGTTTAGCTATAAAAAACAAACAAATCTTGGGGTTACTTACAACTTCACTAAGATGACAAAAAAGAAATAATTAACTTGCTTTAACTTTACTGACGTAGGAAAACTGAAGCAAAGAGAGTAGAAGCAACTTACTAAAGACATGGCAGCAGGTCTGTGCCAAAACCAGAAACAGAACCTGGGCCGTTCAAATCCTAGCTAAATGCTATAAACAGAGGATGGTCAGTGCATCAGCTCCTGTGAACTGAATCTGCAGCATGGTCTTCTTTTGGGCTTTCCAGAAAACTCATCTTTGGCACAGGGCAGTTGAATGCTGTCACTGTTCAACCCCTATTTTTCCCCACCATCTATTTTAGTCACCAACAGGGACTGGAGACTCTAAGGCCAGGTAAAAATATTATACATTTACCAATATAAGTGCTCAGGAACCAGTCTAATCCCATAGCAATACAGCAGTTTGGCACCCACAGACTGGCTTAAAAATGGCAGAACCCAGTTTAAGATAGACCTGAATCAATGTGCGCTCAAACTTAATCAATTTAGGTTAGACTGGAGAACTGAACTTCTGCACCAGACCCCTTACTGATTCACATTAGGGAATTGACAACTGGTATCCCAGGCACTTTTGCAGCCCCCCACTATCCCTCTTCTAACAGGAAGGTACACTACCACTCATCCTGCACTTGGCTGCTCCAGTCAAGCACCCAGCCAGCCCCACCCCTG
>NW_017728916.1:13922148-13927547 GCF_001723895.1 Crocodylus porosus
TCAGATCACTGTCCCGATTTGATTTGGCTAAACCTGTTTTGGAAATTTGACACTGGTTCGGAGATTCAGTCATAGATTATAATGGGAAATAACTAAAATACCTACAACTTTTTCAATTTTGGCTGATTTGGATGAAAACAGCAGGGATGGTAGTCCTTTCTCAGGGCATGAAGCCTGCTAAGTTTCAAGGACATAGGTGCAGGGGTTTCTGGGAAAGTGCACCTCAAACTATTCAAAGCAAAACCCATGACACCTGTGTGTGTTAAGGTGCATGTGTAGGTTGTAGCCATGTTGGTCTAAGGACACAGAAAGAGAAGGTTCTTTGGGTCAATTTGATATCTTTTATTAGACCAACTGAGAAGTTGGAGAAATATATTTTAACAAGCTTTTGTGTTTAAAAACACTTCTTCAGGCTGAGAAAGCATCTGCAGTTGGTGTATGCACTCTTTTTGGATGGAAGAAATAGTAAAGAAGCCAGAGGCTGGCATGCAGGCAAGAAAGCCAGTCAGTGAGAATGTAAATTGAGACATTAAAGGGTGAGAGACAGGCTGGGGGAGGGGGGACGGGGATATCCTGTTTTATCCCCCTCCTCAGCAGGCACAGGCACAACAACAGAAGGAGCTTACTCAGTTGAGCCACTTATCTCCTCCACCTCAACCTCCTCTCAAGTGCCTTCTAGAGAAGGAGACCTGGCTCTAGGGGAACTTTGAGGGGAGTGGAGCACAAACTCAGATTCCCCCTCCTTCCCCAGAATTTCCCTGGCTATGGCACTGAGCTCCCCTGCTTCCATATCCAGCTCCTCCTCTGGCACTGGGAGGCTCATGCTGGGAGTTGAAATTGGGGTGGGGGAGAGTGTCATGCTAGTGCTGGTGGCTATTTCTGGTGTTAGTGGAGGTGGGGCAGGTGCAGACACTGCTCCCACCTCTTTGCTGCCAATTCAGCAGAAGCCTCATACCTGGTAGAAAATAAGGTGCATCTAAGTTGGGTGGTGGGTGTGGAAACTTACAGCTTTCCCTCTGCCTGCTCTCACTCCCCTGCCAGAAGACCTGGCACCTTCATGTCTGGTGTGCTGGAAAGTGTGTGCATAATTTGTGTGTGTTGTGCTTTTCTGCGCAGTGATGGATGATACACTACGAGGGAAAGCATACACAGCTTTCTTTTTGTTTGGGAGGGGTCTAAGAAAAAGAAATAAGAGGATTTTGGGGGAAGAATTAGTTGAAATAAATAACAAAAGGGATGGTAGGCAAGGGTAAGTGGGAAAGGACTGGCTACAACTTGGTAGCAAGAGACTATCAGTACCTATTGCTACCAAGCAAGCCTAGACCTTTCAGATGCTATGTGCTCTGCTGCTCATGCTGCAAGAGAGACACAGATGAAAGAAAAGGCAGAGAGCGAGCTTGACACAGAGCCTTATATACCGTTTCTCCATCCCTCCCCCACAGCACTATGATTGGGAGGGAGCTCAGGGAAAGATCGTAGTCACCGGCCAGCTACAAGTGTCAATATGAGAGCAGTCCTTCCCTGCTCTTTTTCCTCCGTCATCTTAGTTTCTGTTTTTCTGCAAGGCTGTCTCTGAAACTGCAAAATATTCGGAAACATTTCCAAAACTCAGATGCTTTTGTTTCATTTCAGAGATGTTTCAGAGCTTCTATTTTGATTCCGATTCGGGCTGACACACCTTTAAAACAAAGCAGCTGCTGAAGTTTTGCACAGCCCTGCTGCCTGCAGAAACCTGCATAAGTCTGATTGATCCCATCTGGTTTTTTGAACATCTACACTTAGCCTAAATTAAGTGGTGGACTAAGGACTGGAGGGGTGAAAAATCAGGAGCAACCTTCTGGATGATGCTTAAAGCCACGACTTCAGAAGCCAAACCAACAAGTCTCCTGGGCCATAATTTAACCACTCAGACTGCCAGACGGACAGCTCTGCTCTAAAACACACTTCCTATGTGGGAAGATGTCTGCAGCATTTAAGATTCATTTTTGTAATGTGTCCTACATTTTGTTCCAGATCTGAAATTAATGAAGCTAGGGAGGTTTTAGTTGCTTTTGTATTTAGGACCATAGCTTGGCCAAAGGAAAAAAAAAAAAAAACACACACACCATGATTCATGTTAATTATTCTTAACAATTCTTAGTTATCTGTCCGCATTTTACTTCAATGACAAAACAAAAATACCTTTCACTTCTATATGCACTAAGTCTGTCAAGTACCTGTACAAATTTCATCTCATAAGAACCTTAATTTTCTGATTTTGCTACTATATGAATAAATACCTATACCAAAAAACCCCTATATATATATTGTGCAAAAGTATGTTAACAATAATGGGAAAAACAAATACATAACTTTTACAAAAAGGGGAAAATATATTTTCATTGTATCTAACGAAGTACAACTCTCAGTTAAATTATTGGGCACAGCACAACTTCAAAACTGTTCTGGCTCACAAAGATCAGCATATTAATTCTTTAACTGGGCTAAGGCACCGAGTTCCTTCTGTTCAGAAAGATTCTTATAAGAAAATATTTTTTGAATAAATAACATAGATTAACACTTTGAACTGCTGAGCTTTTAGTTATTAAGTCAACCAATTCAGAGGGGAAAAAAAGGAGGCACTGCATAAATGAATCCTTCTGAACTCCTAAATATAACTTCTGTTTTATTATTTATCAACAGCACTATGCTGTCAATCAGAAGAGATACAAGATATGATTTGTCATAGAAATGCCTTTTATAGAAGGCAGCTGTTAATTATACATCACTATTCCTTTCACTTCTGTATGCACTAAGTCTAAGTCTGTCAAGTACCTGTACAGATTGCATTTCATAAGAATCTTAATTTCCTGATTTTTGCCACTCTATGAATAAATACCTTTACATATATACATACATACATACATATATATAAAATCAATACAAAGTTAAAGGGAAAAATATTTTCATTGCATCTAACAAAGTACAACCCTCAGTTGAATTATTGGGCTACTACATACCACAACTCCAAACTGTTCTGGCTCACAAAGATCAGCATATTCATCCTTTAATTGGGCTAAGGCACTAAGTTCCTTCTGTTCAGGAAGATTCTTCACCAGATTCTGAAAAAAGCAAGATTAAATTGCATTAGTTTTAAATTCTAACAACTGTGATATTAATTAACACTTAATAAAATGGATTATATGGCATGTCAATGTAAATCAGAGTACCTTGAAACTTAAAAATCATTTTAGATAACTCCAATAACCACACAGACCACACAAAAGGAAAAAAAAAAAAATCAGTCAATTAATTTCTTTTATCTAGACATCAACATATCCACAACAGTCTGACAGGAGTCATGTTCTTCCCATAGTCAACAGAACAAGCTAAGTCACGGTTATTTAAGTTCAAGTACGAATTACTTGTCATACAAGTAGCCACTGATGTATGAGCTACTTGCTGCTACCATTTCTTCATCCCTGGTTTTGTCTCCTCCACTAAGTATTAAAGAAGCCCCTTTTTATGTACACAACAGGACTCTACTATTTTGGGAGGCTAGTCACAAAACCAGTACATAGATATAATTTTAAAGATATTTACACAGAAATGGAAAATACTCCAGAACTGTAGAAGACTCATAAGTTTTCAGATATGAAGCTTAAACTTTTCAGCTTGCTTTCCCTTGATGATGCTTAAATGAAGCAAGATATATATGCTCATCTCTTTCACATTGAAAGAAATCTTTATACATTTAATGTGACCAACCAAACCCTGGAAAAGGACAAACATAATTTATATAGTCTTTTTTTTTTTTAAACTAAAAATATTTTACTTATTAAAAATCTAAAGAAATCTATAGTAAAGTATCTATACACTTTTTGTAAAATGTATATGCTCTTTTTATATGTATAGCATTTTTGTTTATTTATATACACACACAAGTGTGTGTGCGTTTCTTAGTTGAAGGGACATATAAGTAACAATTTAATTTTATCCACTGGAAAGTCGAGTCTTTCAAAAAAGAGAGAATACTATTTTATATATAAAATATATACATTTACCTTAAATGTTTTCCTTCAACTACAGGAACGCAGAAGTACAATATTATCAGACTAATAAGGAAAAATTACTGTTGTACATCCATTAAGGGACTAATTCCTGTATTGACCTCCTTCCCCCCTGCCAAATGTCAATGGGTTACTATTGTTCACTTGGAACTTATATTGGAAAGGCAGAAAAACTGACAGAAAACCATACCTGAATCATGGAAATGTAAGGGACTGTACATTTTTCGTCATAATAACAAGGAAAACTGAAGGATCTTTTCTGACCTCTCTCACAGATCTTTACACCTTCTCAATTAGCAGGGTTATTTTGATAGTATGCATTCCCAACCAACATGAAGTACTTGTCCAGAGTTCAAGAACTGCTTTGCACGATGGAAGAATTTGAACAAAGAGGGGAAACGTGCTGCATGATCGCCATGAAGGTAATTCTCACGTTCCCGCAAGATATCCCTATGAAGGCCGTTTTTAACCATGAATACAATGGAAATAAAGAACCCTATTATCCGTATGCCTCCCATATTTCTCCCTTGTATAAACTGAAGTGAAGTGAAAGTTCAATACCACTAACACCTTATCTTCTACAATACTTTCAGTCCTTTCAAACTTCTAGATATACATGACAGATTACATTTCCTCTCTGATGTACCAATGCCTATACTCATTGGACACCAGTTTTAATATTGGAAAATCTTTTTATAATATTCATTGTGTTTTGACATGAAATGCTGTTGGCACTAGCTGGGGTGGACCTTTATTGTCATATACTTATAAGAAGTATCCTTTTTTTATACTAGGTTCAAAATACGTTGGAACTCAAAAGTATACGAGCTGGTGGTACCTCATAACTCCTGCTTCAGATTAATGGAATTTGGCAGAGTCAAGAGCTAAAACTAAATCAGGGTAAAATGGAAAAGTAAATGCCTTTCATTGTAGATTTATGGCACCACAGTAGCATAATGTGTGCAGTCTTTCATGCATGACAGCTTTCATTTTATGGTATGTCAGCAGTATGATGTAAAAAGAATGCCTATTAACAGAACAGAGACCTTTAGCTGCTTTCCCCATTTCTCTAATTATTCTACAGAATTCCTCAAACTTTATTTTCTGTAAATGTTAATTGCACACTTAAAGGTTAGTTAAGAGAGGGTACTGAACCATAAGGCCCTTTCTTCCTTGCCAAAACATAACCTTTCTTTCTTTTTATCTCATTAAATCACTTTAGCCTTATTAGGGAAGATTTGGGTTCTCCATGATTAAGCCTATCATATTATACATAAATTATTTTTAAGACAACAGAGACCTTTGACTTGTTTAACCAACTTCAATTTAGAATGCCACAGCTATTTTACA
>NW_017728916.1:13927872-13951558 GCF_001723895.1 Crocodylus porosus
TTTCACATTGCAATTATAACCAAAGATATGGCATGAACAAGTTATTCCAACCCAAGTTTTCCCATTACTGCATGCTTAGATTAGCTAAACCTGTCTCGGATATAAACTCCATGAGGCACAATGTGCAGAGTTTTCATAAAACCATTTTTCATACAGTGCATTCTGCTTAATTCGTCACCAACGGGAATGCAAACAATGGTGAACTATCCAGCAAGAGTGGATATATCAGGAGTGAACTATATCATCAGGAGTGGATAATTGGGAGAAGGAAGATGCCCTAGAAAGGAAGTAAGTTAAAGAAAAGCAAATGAAACCATAAAATGAAGAATCATCCAATAGGCACATCAATCAGTTTCCTGAAACGTATGTGTTAGATGTATGTATTAGATCACTGAACTTCATAATGCTATTTAAGGTTGGTGGTGATTAAACAATACACTTTACTTCCAGTTACAAATGTATATGCATTAAGAGAAAAACTTATTTTTTAGATGTAATAATAGCTGACTGACATGTAACTACAAATAGCAACAAAAGGAATTTTTCTTTTCAATTTTTATAAGGGTTTATTTGCAATGTTTTACACCAAATCACTATATTTTCCACTTCCCCAGAACAAAAAGGCCTTTCAGTTAAACTCTACATCTTTTAAGGTGGAAATTCAAATTAAATGCAAGTGAAAAATAAAAAGTACTTATAGCATGTGGCCACAAGTATTTGCTCTACTTTAGGCTTAAGCAATAATTATTTCATTTTGGTCTCTGTAAGAAATAAATTTAAACAGACAAAATACCCAAAACATATGTTTTCAAGGAACTGACAGCATGAAAGCATCCCAGCAACATTTCACCACTGGCCCTTAACAACTGCAACTATCAGAACGCTACTTTGCAATTCACTTTTGTTACCAAGAACAAAGAGGACATTGGCTGACTTCAGGTAGTTCATAGTTAGTAGGGTCAGAAGGGACCTGAGCAGATCATCAAGTCCGAACCCTGCCATGGCAGGAAAGAGTACTGGGGTTAAACAACCCCAGCAAGGTGATTGTCAAGCCTCGTCTTAAAGGCCCCCAGGGTAGGAGCCTGCACCACTTTGCTTGGAAGTTGGTTCCAGATCCTAGCTGCCCTGACAGTGAAGTAGCGCCTCCTGAGGTCTAATCTGAATTTACCCTCTGCCAGCTTCTGACCACTATTTCTAGTCACTCCTGGTAGCGCTCGGGGAACCAGGGACTTCCCCAATGCCTGCTGGTCCCCTCTGTAACAGGCCACTAGATCGCTCCTCACCCTTCTCTTCTGGAGGCTGAACAGGTTCAGGTCCTGTAGCCTCTCCTCATGGGGCCTGCCCTGCTGCCCCCTGATCATGTGAGTGGCCCTCCTCTGGACCCTCTCCATGTTGTCCACATCCCTCTTGAAGTTCGGCGCCCAGAACTGGATGCAGTACTCCAGCTCTGGCCTGACCAGTGCCGCATAGAGGGGGAGGATCACTCCCCTGGTCCTGCTCGAGATGCATCTGTGGATGCATGACAAGGTGCAGTTGGCCTTCCTGACTGCATCCCCACACTGCCGGCTCATGTTCATCTTGGCATCAATAATGACTCCAAGATCCTTTTCTGCCTCTACTGATGGGAAGGGAGTTCCCCAGCCTGTAGGTATGGTGCTGGTTCTTCCTCCCCAGGTGCATCACCTTGCACTTGTCAGTGTTGAATCCCATCCTATTCTTGTCCACCCACCCCTGTAACCTGTCTAGGTCCAATTGTAGCCTATTCCTTCCTTCTAAGATGCCCACATCCCCCCACATCTTAGTGTTATCAGCAAATTTGAACAGGGGGCTTTTTACCCCCTAATCCAAGGTAACTGATGAAGATGTTGAACAGTGAGGGCCCAAGGACCAAGCCCTGTGTAACTCCACTGCCCACGTCCCTCCAGGTCAAAAATGACCCATTCACTACCACTCTCTGGGTGTGGCCATCCAGCCAGTTGGCAACCCATTTGACTGTGTAGGTGTCGACACCACAGTCCCCCAGTTTCTTAATGAGAATGGGGTGAGAGACAGCCCTCCCTTCCCTACCCTTACACATGGCTGAGCTGAGAGGAGCATAGCCAGGCCCTGGCAGGATACTTTGATTAGGGAGGGGTTCAGTGTTTATTCACCCCATTAAGAAAACAACAGAGGGGCATTACCAGCTACCTGTTGATTCTGCCTTTGTCCTGGCTGCCACAGCATGGAGATAAGCCAGCATGTGTTCTGCTACCTAATACTGTGTGTCTGTGTAAAGCAGAGGGGACAGTGGAATCCCTGCTTAGTGGGGGGTAGGGAAGCAGGAGCAGAAGCCGGGCAGATGCCTGCAGTCTCTGTCAGTGCTGCAGCCAGGGAGCAGAGGGGAAGGGCCAGCCCTGCTGTGGAACAGACAGCCCTGCCCAGCACAGCCCAGAGAGCATGCTGGGATGCTAGTGGTGTCTGGTTTAGACATTGCATAAACCAGTTGGACCCAAATCAGTTAAGTCTGATACTACATTCAACCAGGTTTAGCACAAACCAGTTTTAGCCATGGCAATGAACATCTGATCTGTTACAGGTTTAAACCATTTGCTGATTACTTAAACCAGTTTGTGTGTAATGTCTTTCCCTAGCCTAAGTGTTCTTTTAAAGACCTTTTATAATAACACTACAACTTAATGACTACCATATTTTTAAAAAAAGCACCAAGGAACAAAATAAGCATGCTATCTCACATCAAGTTCCTTTACAGAGTTTCTTACACATACACTTCTCACAGGATTATTTAGTTATTTGTTTGAAAGCTGATTATAAACAATCACTACTACACTAACAAGCTAACCATTTATGCTTGAACATATGCTTTGTTAGAACTAATCAGTAGTCCAAAAGGTGCTATTCACTCCACTGCATCAAGAATTTCTTTTAAATTAAATTAGAGTTCATAGAATTCTGTTTTATTATGTGCAGATTTAATTTTTGAAAGGCAAATAAAATTAAAGAGCACATAATTATATTGTTGAATGCTAAACAAAACTTTACCCTATTTGTTTCCAGCTATGGATTATATTTGATCAACTATACTACTAAAAAATAAAAGGTAAGAGAAACAAAACACAAAACAAGATAACTACATATTCTAAAACACAGCTGTCCAACTAGCAGATGGTGAAGGTCAGTCTGTGTCCCCTGGGTGGGAGCCTGGCCATCACTCCCTATATAACTTCAGCTGCAGCAGCAGCAGACAGAATCTCCAGGCTCCCATTCCCTTTTCCAGATTTTGTGTCCTTCTCAGCACTTGCATAGGGTATCGGTTGTCAACCAAAAATACATGTAACCCTAGGGGTAATTAAAAGGGTCATAGGGGGTACACAAAACTGATGTGGCCAATAATTGCCTTGTACATGTGCATGTGCACAGCTGCAGTGCAGCACGCAGGTGGTGAGGAGTACAGCCTGGCCATGTGGAGAGCAGCCAGATCCGGCTGGTAAGTCTGTTGTGTGGGAAGGGGTCGGGGGGTAGGCCAATCAAGGCCCCAGCAGTGGGGAAGGGAATGGAGCTGGGGCAGGGACTGTATGGCTGGGGTGGGGTGCAGAACTGAGCCATGTGCAGGGGGCTATGTGTACCCCAAGATCTGCGCATGGGGCAGGGCAGGCTTTGGTGGCAGTGGGCTCATTCTGGTGGGGCTGGGCTGGGTTGCACTTGGGGTGGGCAGCAGCAGAATGGGAGGGAGGGCTACAGCAAATTCTGGAATGACTGCAGCCCCTCCCGTAGGCCACCATGGTGAGGAAGGAAGTGGGACTGGGGCTGCAGCAGGGGCAGGCACTGCATATCTGGGGGGAGGCAACTCCTGCTGGCTGCATGCACCCTGGGAGGGCATGTGCCCCCAGATCTGCACACACAACAGGATACGGCCAGGGCTGTGCTGGGCTCTTCCCAGCAGGAGGCTGGGCTGCACTCAGGGCAGGAGGTGGCAGCACTGAGGGAGACAGGGCTATGGGAGGGCCTGCAGCCACTCCAGAATTTGCCATAGCCTTCCCATCCCCATCTCCCCTGCTCCTAGTGCAGCCCAAGTCAACAACCCCACTGGGACCAGGCCAGCACTTCCAAAGCCCTGGCCCGCCCTTGCCCCATACGCAGATCCAGGAGCATATGCGTCCCCCATGCCTTCCTGGGCGCATGCAGTGGTGGGAGCCACCCCCCTACCCTAAGTGCCCCAGATGAACTGCTTACCCGTCTTTGCCCGGCTATGCAGCACTGCCTCAGCCCCACTCCCTCTCCCTCACTGCCATGGCCTACAGGAGTGGGGCTACAGGAGGGGCTGCAGCCACTCTAGAATTCACTGTAGCCCCTCCAACCCCCCCCTCCCAGCACAGATCCAGGGGCACATGACCGCCCCCCATGCCCTCCTGGGGTGCACATAGTCATGGGAGCCATCCCCTTGCCCCTTGGACTAGCTGCTTGTGGCTCCATCTTGCGCCCCACCCCACTCATGAAGTGCCTGCCCCAGCCCAACTCCCTCCCTCACCACAGGGGCCTCAGCCCCTGCTTAAAAACAAGAAAAAAATATAAAGGAGTACAGGAGCTGAAACTCTGAGTCAGAAGTGGGACACTTTTTTTAAAAACTCAATGATGGACTCGATGTTCTCCTGAGGTCCCTTCCAGCCCTAATGTCTATGAAAATCTATTAAAAAAAGGATGAAAATCCCTGGTGTCGGAAAAGGCAGTCCAGGCCACAACCCAGGAAGCTGAGGGGAGGGCTGGGGGCATATTCACGGCATGCTGCAGGGGGTAGAAAGGGGGGAATCCCTGCATATGGAATAGTGCAGGGCAGTAAGGGGGGGCCTCCACATATGTGATGTTACAGCAAAGGAGTGGGGAGGGGAGGATCTGTGCGTAAGATATGAAGCACAGGACATCTCACTAAATATACTATCATGTAAATGCTGCCAAAAGCAGCATGTGCTCAGGAATGGAAAACAACTATGAAGTTGATTATATACAGCCAACACTGAGCAATAGCAATAAAACACACAGCCCACACTGGCAAACATATTAATGGGAAATGTAGCAGGGCACTGAGGTGCCTGCTACTTGTGGAGTAGTAATGAAGAGACACAGGTGCAGGTTGCTAGGGTAACTGGTGGGAGTCAGCTGACTGGAAGGGGCAGGGCCTGGCTCCTATACAAGTCCCAGGCTGAGGTCAGGCAGGAAGTTCCCTGCTGGCAGCCAAAGGGGTAGGAATTCTGCCGGAGCAAGAACACAGAAGAGGCCAGAATGCACAAACCGTTGGTACAGGTGAAGGATGGAGCACCATTGGGGGGGGCTCAAATAACGCTGTTTCCGATTGGCAGAGCAATAACAATTATGTTATAGCCTAGAGGCTTGAGTTTTGTGTTTACTGTTTACTACAGGAGGTTTGAGTGAAGCTATTAGGGGTTGGAGGAGGCCCCATAAGGGGACCCACAGCGAAGTGGCAACCCCAGCCCCAGAGAGGGGCAGCGAGAAGTCCCAGACAAGGGGGCCGTGATTCTACAAGTGCCTAGTGAGGTGTGGTTGCAAGATGCAGGCTGCGGAGAGCCCAAGCGCCCGGTGAGGCGCAGTGCGACCAAACAACATCCAGTACATCATCGAGGCTTGGGGTGTGGTACATGGGTGGTTGAAGCCACACATAGCCCATAAGGCAGGGGTGTGCAGGAACACCCATTAGCAGAGCAGGGCTAATGTAGGAGGTAAACCATGTCCAGGGAGACAAACAGACAGCCTCCCTATCATATACATTTAAGATCAAAGATGTGGTGGCCAAGAATAAAGGGTCCTTTGTGACAGCCTGGACACGGTAAGGGGCGCTAGGGGAGAGCACGGCGACCCTAGGCCGCCACTCCTGCTACAGGAAACTTTTTTAAAAAACAAACTCAACATTATTTTTAAAAAAATCTCTTATACATATTTACAAATAACACAAACAGCACAGATTATTATCCAACAAAGCCTTATAACATTAACTCCTCCTCATTTCTTAACAGTTTACAATAACATTATCTCATCCCTTTCACACCACTACCTCAGGTACTCGAATATATATTTCCATTTATCTTTCCTAAACACCCCCTCCCTCCTAGTCTGATCTTCCTCTTCATCATCACTTTGCATGTAATATTTGAGTTTAAACAAAGCTACCTGCAAACATGCCTTTGTAGTAAAATCCATTCCCTTCATGATCAGCAACCTCCTCACTTTCCACAGTGCTGCATTAGCACAAATCACCCATGCCTGTATCTCCCCTTCTTCCCAACCTTTCTTAATGATCACCGTCTCAAAAATGATCTTATTGTGCACTTCAAAATTTGTAAAAACCTGTGCCCTTCTCCAAACCTCCCATGAAAATTACATTCCCAAAAATACATGTACCACCAATTCTCCCCCCTCCAGGCCCCACCCACACTTCTCCTGCGGGCATTTTGCTGTTCTTCCTAAAACTCACCTATACTGAACCTCTCTTACTATTCAACCCACCTCACCATTCTCATTAGGTCTGCATGTTCCCCTTCTAAATCTTCCCCCGTTACTCCTCTCCACCCTTGTCTTGCTTGTTACTCCAACAAATCTCACACTCAGTTGCTTTGTCTTTTCCTGATTTCCTTCAAAATCCTTCCCTTTGCTTTCAAACTTTGTATCCCTAGGCTTTCCAAACCTTGTACTTTAACAAAATTTTCTGCTCTCCCATAATATATCAACAATTTTCAAGGCCACTGACCTTTCCACCCTGTCCCACATGGGCCCATCCTCCACAGCCATTTCCCCATCCAAAATCTACAAAAATTTCCCATTTCCTTTCAAAGCTTCCCTCAGTCATCCCCATTCTAACATAGTATGCGTAGATAAACATCTCTCTGTACAGTAGCTCCCACCCTCCATGCTCCCGTCCCTTATATAATTCCTTCCTGACAATCTGTTTTTAGAACCCCAGAAAAACAACCAAATCAGTTTCTGGATTTTCCTGCTTTGAACCCATGCTATACTACATCCACAAACACCACAGTGAGGAGCAACACCAGCTTCACCTTTCCTGTATATATGACAAACCTCTTGTGCTCCAAAAACATAATTTTTTTCCTAACCCATGACCCCATCTTTTCCCATGCTTTTGTGCCTTTCCCTTCTATACCAAGAATCACTCCTCTTAAGATTTCGATCTGATTCTTAACCACCCCCATGCCAAACTTCCCTAGATCTCCCCAACTTCCAGTCCCCAACACCTCACTCTGCCCTGTTGACCTTGGAGCTTCCCCATGGTCTTCCATAAGTACCAGGATTCTCTCTGAGACTGCATCTTGCATCATCATGTTAATATTGTCCATATACAGTAAGCATTTCACTCCCCCTCTGCCCCTGAATATTAACTCCACTGATTATTTTGTCCCCCCTTAACCTCGGCACCAGAGGTTCCATGGTGCATATAAAGATCGAGCGTTACAAGCCTGCAACTTTGCCTCACCCATGTTTGTATCTGAAAGGCTTGACTCAAGTTTCCCTTCACCAGAACCTGACTCTGTGCTGTGCCATACAACAATTCTATCCAGCCCCCCAACTTTTTCAGGTATCTCATTTTCAGCAGCACATCAAACAAAAACTCATGTGTTACCCTGTCACATGCTTTCTTGAGAACAAAATTTGCTAGTGCTGTATTAAATTTTCTATCTTTCACATATGCCAGAACATCTCTTAACACCCAGACTGCTTGCACAATTCTTCTCCCTCCCGAAGGGCACATTTGGCCCTCTTGTATGACTTGATCCAAAACACTTTTCATTCATATTGCCATCAGTGACTTTCACCAGGATTTTATAATCTGTATTCAATATGATTGGCCTCAAGTTCTAGAGGCACTCTCGATGTCCCTTCTTATACAGTAGCACCATTATTCCACCTGCAAAGCAGGTTATCTCTCTGAAGACTTCCACCAAATCCTTTCCCACCCACAGCCAGAATTTCATTTAAATTTCAGGTGGGAGTCCATCATTTCCTAGTGGCTTGTTTCCTTTAAAAGTTCTCAAACATTTTTCTACCTCTGTTATCTTTACCTCCCCCCCAACGCATCCACCCTTTCACCCTCCACCTTCTCCTTGATGTCTGCCAAAACCCCATCTTCTGCTCACTATCAATTTTCTACTTTCTATAAAAATCCTCATAGATGTCTGCCACAGTCTCCAGTACCCTTTCCTGGCCTTCCACACAGTTTCCATTATCCTTTTTCACTCTTTCCACCCCTCCCTTTGATTTCCTGACTTTTCGATCAGGTCATTTCCTTACAGCAAAGTATGAGTTTCATTTTTCCCCTTCTTCCACCCAAGCCGCTTTCACTAGGAATATCTTTTTACCAGCTCTCTCTAAACTATTCCTCCACCTCCAACTCTGCCTCTTCCAATTTATCCTTCACCTTTCTTCCACAGTCAAGTGTTGTACCCTCTCCTGCCTCTTTTCAGCTCCCTTATCTTGTCCCTCACTATTCTCTTTTAAATATTCATGAAAAATGTGCTTGTTCTTCTCTTAAACATACACCACCATTTCCATCTGCTTTTATAACAATACTTCAAGGTTCTCCATTTCTCCTTACCCACTTTTTCATCATGGAGCAGCATAACGTTCAATTTCCAGAGGCTTTCCCTGTCCCATTCCATCCCTTGTTCCCATCTCCACCCGTAATACTCGATGGTTACTAAAAACCACTAAACCCCACAAAAATCTTGGATCTTTCTTGTGCACCATGACCCCTTCAGAGACCAAAAATAAAATTAATCCTTGAAATTTTCCTTCCTCTTGGCTCCACTCTCATTTGCACTTTCTCTCCTGCCCACACATCCTTGGAACCTTCTTCCTTGATAATTTTCTTTAGCATCTTCGAGCAACTAACTCCCACCCATCTCTTTTCTTCATTATGCAGCTGAAGTTGCCAACTATGACTCTGTGTCCCACCCCCCACGTATATTTCCAATTTCCAGAATAAATCTGCCCTTCCCCTCCCCCCCATGGGTGCATACGTTAAACAACTCTACCTCCACCTATTTCATCTCTAAACAACACCCTCTGCATTTTTCCTTCTATTAGCACTTGAACTTGCTTGATTTTAACCCCTGGGTTTTTAACTAACACTGCTGCCGTGCTCATGTTTGTCCCTGCCCACCACGACTGCCCCAAACCCCATCACTTCTCCAGATATTTATGTTAGTCTCCCCATGGTATTACACACTTTTCTAGACAAGTTATGTTAATAGACCTTAAAGTAGCTGCCATTTGGCCCCACCTCTTCCTTGTCAATAAGCTTCTCACATTTAAAGTTACAATACATAACACCATGACAAAGAAAAGGTGGAAGACACTGGTCCTCATCTCTCGTTTTACAGATCATCCACATCACTGCTGACAATCAGTTACTTTGTCCCTCCCCCTTCCTCATCCCCATCTCTCTCACTAGGTTCTCAGTTTCATAGTAAGGTCCCTTCAAGCCCCCAACAGATCATCAGGTCCAGCCCCCCTGCACGTGGGCAGGAAAGGCTGCTGGGTTCAACTGATCCCAACAAGACGGGCGTCAAGACATTTTTTTAAGATTGCCAGGGTGGATAAGTGCACCACTTCTGGGTGGGGGTCTGTTCCAAGCCCTCAACTTCTTTACAAGCAAAGTGCTTTTCCTTATGTCTAGCCCAAAGTAATCTTCAATCAACTTGTGCCCATTATTTCTTGTCCTCCCCTGGGGGGCCTTGGTGAATAGCTGCTCCCCCAAACCCTGATGTATGCCCTTGGTATACTTATAGGCTGCAACCAAGTGCCCCCTAAGTTTTCTCTTCTTCAGGCTGAACAATCCCAAGTCCCTCAGCGTCTCCCTATACGTCTTGGTCTCGAGGCCTCTAATCATACAGGTGGCCCTCTTCTGAACTTTCTTGAGCTTCTTCACATCCTTCTTGAAGTGCGGCGCCCAGAACTGGATGCCGCAGGGCTTCTATATTGAGAAAGGCTGCTGCTGTCCCTTCCCCCCAACTACTTCCTTCTGACTCAGCAGACCCTTCTGCCTCCATTTCCAACATACCACTCACCCCTAGTGTCATTCTCTCTTCTCCCTCTTTCCATCTCCTTCTTCTGCAACCATGATGGCTTTTGTTTCTTCCTTTTTTATACCCATAGATCCACCCCTTTCCCTTTTTCTAAAGCAAAACTTTCTTCTTGGTTAATCTCCAGGATTTCTTTCTCTACTTCTGTTCCATGCCCATGCTTCCACATCCCTTGTCCTCTTCCCTCTCTTCCTCTACTTGTTGTGCTGCTACCACAGCACTCATTCCACCCCTTTCCACCTCTGGTGTTTCTTCCACCAACATTTCCTCCTCTGAATCCATCCCAACCTCGTCCGCCTCTTCCTTCTCCTTGCTTGTCTGATTGAAGTCATCCCCTTTTTAGGTTGTGCTCTCTTAGGAAAAAAAAATCTGGGCATCTCTTTTACATGTGCCCTTCCTTCTGGCATATCCCACATTTAAGCACTTCCTGGCACACATGGGCTCCATACCTTCTCCCACCATACTAGCAGCAAATGGTTAGGCTACAATAGGCTGCCAAATGCCCTTCCTGTCCACATTTTCTAAACTCATGAGGCTGCCCGTGATATATGATGTAGCCCCAATACTCTCCTACATTAATAACTTACAGCAGGTGCCACACTTCTCCTGGGATCCTCTCCTACTCCCTTAGAATCACTTGTACCTGAAGTACATATATTTGTTTCTCACTTTTTCCACAAACAGTACTCTCTGGACTCTCCCCTCCAACCATCTCTCCACATCCATTTCCTCAAGGATGTCTAAATACAGTCCAACAATGATCACTCATTCCCTTGGACTTTTGTTTAGTGGCAAAAATTAGTCCTTGTAAGTCTTCCCTTTCCTCCATTTCCTTGTTGTTTCTCCAGAACTGCTTATAGGCCCCTCTGTGCCAGAAGGTGAAATCCCATGACCACCCATTTGGGTAAGCTATCATGCATTGTAAGTACTCAGGGTTTACTTTCAAAGCCAAGGCAGCGACCGAAGTTAGGTTAACCATGGAAGTCAAGGACAATAGGAAGTCCTTTAGGTATGTAGGCAGTAGAAGGAAAACAAATGGAAGTGTGGGACCTTTGCTTAACACCTCAGGGCAGCTAGTAACCAACATTCAGGAAAAAAATGAACTCCTGAATGCCCGCTTTGCTTCGGTATTTCACTGGAACATAGGGAAAGTCAAGCAAGATAAAGCTCATAGGGGACATGCTGGGACTAACAGCCTCCTTCACTGTGGATGAGTCATTGCAGAAGCCCTGGCAAGGCTCTTTCAGAATTTGTGGTGCATGGGGGAAATCCCTGAGGACTTGAAGAGGGCCAACACCGTGCCCATCTTCAAGAAGGGGAAGAGGGATGACCCAGGCAACTATAGGCCATTCAGCCTAACCTCCATCCCAGGGAAAATCCTGGAAAAGCTCATTAAAGAATCTATGTGTGATACACTCATGGAAGGTAAGACTCTGAATGACGGCCAGTATGACTGTGTCATGGGTAGGTCCTGTCTGACCAATCTCATCTCCTACGTCAAGATTTCTCACCACCTGGATATGGGAGACGAGGTAGATGTTATATACCTAGACTTCCAAAAGGTTGTGTTCTAGTGTCCCACAATATCCTTGTGGAAAAACTGAAAGATTGTGGGCTCAGCTGATCGATGGTTCAGTGGGTTGGAAATTGGCTACATGGTAGGACCCAGAGAGTTCTCATGAATGGATCTGTGTTGTTCTGGTACAAAGCGGCCAGTGGTGTCCACCATGAGTCTATGCTTACACCAGTCCTTTTCAACATCTTTATCAATGATTTGGATGGGGGACTGAAAAGCTTGCTGGCCAAGTTTGTGGACAACACCAAGTTATGGGGCAGTGTGATCATGCCAGAAGATAGGATGCAGATATAGGCAGACCGACAGTCTTGAGAATTGGGCAGACAGGAACCAGATGAAGTTCAACACTGAGAAGTGTAAGGTGCTCATCTTGGAGCAAAGAACCCTCAATATACATACAGGCTCAGTGGTGACAGCTTGACTTGCACCATAGCCGAAAGGGACCTAGGAGTAATGATTGATCATCGTATGAATATGAGCCATCAATGCGAGGTGGTGGTCAGCAGGGCAAACAACACGCTGGCATGCATCAACCACTGCATCTTGTGTAAAACTAAGGAAGTGATACTCCTGCTGTACTCGGCACTGGTGAGACCACAGTTGGAGTACTGTGTCCAGTTCTGGGTGCCGCACCCAATAAATATGTGGGAAAACTTGAGAGGGTCCAGAAAAGAGCCACCTTCATGATCAGGGACTTACAAGGCAAGCCATACAAGGAAAGGCTGAGGGACTTGGGTCTCTTTATCCTAAAGAAGAGAAGGTTGAGAGGGGACTTAATAGCAGCTTACCACTATATCGGAAGAGTGCATCAGGAGCTCGGTGAACAAATGTTCACTAGGGCACCCTCAGGGAAGACCAGGACCAATGTATGCAAACTCCTGTGAAGGCTGCTTCAGGCTTGATACCAGGAGAAACTCATTCACAGTCAGGGCGTCCAGACTGTGGCATAAACCACCAGGGTGGTGCAGTCACCTACCCTGGAGGTTTTCAAAAGGAGGCTAGACAGTCAGCTCGCTGGGATCACCTAACCCCAGTTGTCTTCCTGCCTAGAGTGAGGGAGAGGGGCTGGACCCAATCGTCTGCAAGGTCCCTTCCAGCCCCTAACAATCTATGAAAATATCAATCAAAATCCGACTGAAAAAATATCATACATCTCCATGGTCCTTCTGTCCTCTTCCTTCTCCCTAGTGATTACTGTGTGTACCCTGAGCCTTAAAGTTTCTCTGGGCTCCTTGCCCCAGGTCCGCTCGCCTCCCTGTTCCAGATCCTGTCACCTGGAGCCTCCTCTCCATTCTTCTGCAGCTCTCTAGTATCTGCTGCTGCTTTCCCCAGTCTGGCTGCTTTCCATCTTTTTCCCACTGCTCCTATTGTTGTCTCTTTCCTGCAGTTTCAGCTGCTTTTACCTTCATCTCCATGCATCACTGCACTAGCTGTCAATCATAATCCAGCTCTTGGTTCAAAACTCCATATTCATGACTCGCTACATCAGGTCTCTTCTCTTCTTCTCCAATCTCTGCTTCTTTCCTCTCAACTCACCATACAATAAGTTTTGTATTAACTGAGAAGGGGTCAAGTTTGCTGCAAGAAAGATTATTTCAATATGCCATTTTAGCAGCGACTGTCATGTCACAGAAGCCCCCCAGAATTGTTTGGGTTCTCCCCTCTCTGGACCTTATTAACACCAAGCTCTAATCTAGCAATGACTACTAGCACCTATGGGAGCCATGCAAATGTTTTCTAAAATATACCCACAGGTTTACAAGGAAATAGATATTAATCAAATATATTCAAATCTAAATCAGCAGGAAATAGGTTTGTTCATGCAAATTGCTTCAAGGTAGTCCTGTCACTGAAGTGAATTGATCAAGTTACATTTTCAGATTACTAATACAAAAGGGAAAACATTTTCTTCAAATAGTTTTCATATTTCAATTTTTGTTCCTATTATATTAGCACTTGTATTTCCAGATGTAAGATATTAATTTCATAATTATTTTATTTGGATATATGATTGAACTAAGTCTACTTATCAAAATTACAATTCTGTTGGTACTAATTATCCTCTCTTTTAGAAAGGAAATAGCAAACTGTTTCCACACTGCAAAAATGGTTTGAGAATCAAATACACTGAACAAATGTCTAAACTTACAGGGATTTTTTTCCCCTCAAACAGAAATATGGTAATATTAAAATTATTCTTGTTGTTTATTTAATACATTCAGACACTGGTTATCAAATTTCTCATTTATTAGTAATGGAACCTTTTCCTTTAAAATAATTGTCACTGAGTTGCACACACTGCAGAAATTCACAGACTGACTCCCTTGCAGATGGCTACATAGGAGAAATATGCTCCAATGCAGAAATTGTTACTACCCCTGGAAACATGCACAAACAAAACATTGTGGGTATTTTGTTATAGTATTACGAGGAGGGGAAGCTCCCTGTTGCTAGAAAAGCTTATAATAACAACTCTTGCTATATGGCTCTAGGACTCGAGCAATTCATTGGTACTGAAAGAAAGTAAGCCTCATTAAACAAATCCCCGGTGCCTAGTTAAATACCAAATTAAAAATTATTGTGTACCTGTCTATGACTAGTAGGAGTCCATTAGATAGATTATCCATCAAGTTCTGCCCAGAATCACTTGCAGGATTTGTTGAGAAATTGACCTTTAACTCTAGATTTGACTTCAAAATACATTGTTTATTTATTTCCAGTATTTCAAGTAATTAGAGAGTTGACAGCTTTGACCAAAAGTTATATGAGTACCAGTCATAATTAATACCGTCATTTCTGTACATTCATTGTTTCAAAAAAACTGTTCACCATATATATTCTGATTTAATTTCTGTTTATATTAGCCTGAGATGACATGTTAATAAGCAACTCAAACTCTGAGGAATGTGTAGTTTGTTTGGGTTTTTTTAAAGATATGTAAAATGCAGAAAAAGAACAATTTTGCACAGATATGGTGCAGAGTGCACAAGTTATGTGCAAATGATTGATTTGCAGACTTCCTAGTTATTTCATATTGCAGATCTAAAATTAATAATATAAACTTCAATTTTTAATATCTGGCTTCTGAAACATCTACTACCAACAAGATGCATTAAAAAGGTGATTTTAAGTATAGACTCACATGCACCAAAAAAGTTTCTAACTGTACAGATAAAATGAAAGTTGGCAATATTTAACATCATGAGATTCTATATACCCCAAATGTAGGCTTTGTTGTGAATGAAGTCACCATGCCTAAAGAATCTTTAAACAGGCAACAATTTTTTACCATCTTGAATTCAGTCTTAGAAACAGTCTTGAGATCTCATGATTAGCTAACTCAACCTACCATGCCAGAGGCATGAAGTTGCATAGCTATTTAATCCCAATGATAATCCTATTACACCATTTAAATCTCTGCAGGTAGCTGTGAGTGTGCATGTGTTTACAGCTGTTAATCCCTTTGGGTAGTTGAAAAATTAAACTAACTCAAATGAAAAAAGCTTATAAATTAAAATATATAATGACAAAACACAAAACTGCCTGACATGATTTATTTCAGTTCATAAATAAGACCTCTCCCCTTCGTTTAAAGTCACTGCTAACCTGTCATTTTAAGTGAAAATATAAAATGGAGTCACAGCAATATAGATTCTAATAGCTGTTCTAAGAAGCTGAAAAATGTTACTTTTTTAAAGTAAGTGGAATTTCACACACACCCATATACATACATACATACACACGCAGTGGAAGAGTTGCATATCCTGCTTTTCAGATTGCTAGAAGAGTTGAAGTAAAATGACTGTCAAACCAAGCATGAAATCAGCATGCTCATTAATAAATTAGGTCATGACGAACATGACTTTCGGAAGCTACAAGGTTAACAAGATTATGTTAAGCATCACAGGTGCTAGCTACACTGAGAGTTAAACAATAAAAAATTGATTTTAAAAGATAATTTGGCTTCTCCTACAAATCCTGCAACAAACTTCCCTACATTTCGTGCCCGCTTTCATCATGTCCTAACAGCAGGACAGGAAAACAGTTGCTTTATAAGGTAGCCTAGGCAAAGCAGCACATATGTGGGAGGATGCCACTTTGCCAGCTGGCTGACACACTATGACAAGATCTCTTTTGACAGCCCCTCAGAAAAGGAATCCATTTGGGACAGCTCAACAGGTTCACAGGGAGTGGGAAAACATTTTTTGGGGTTTTTTGTTATTAATGAAGGTAACAATTCTACTTGCCACAAACACAAGTATTAAAAATGCATTTATTTATATAATATAAACCAGCTTCTGTCTTTACAAAATATTGTAAATATAGGCCATGTACCAGGAAAATTGCTCTTCTCCCAGTAGAAAACAGAAGTGTGCAGAGGTTCAAGATTTTTTTTTTCCCAGAGCAAAAAAGAGACACAATGGACGTGTCTATATGAGACTAATTAGCTCCACCATAAATGTCTCGGCATCTACACACATGCCCCTATTAGGGCACAGGAAACTCAAACTCTGCACAAGAGTATTTACAGATACTGCCCTGCCAGGCTGGTCTTGGCAGTGATGGGGCTGGCATTGCCTACTGGTGGACCTCTAAGTCCTGGGTTTGACATAGTTACTGTGCGTTGATGCACTGCACATTTTTAAAGAAGAGGTGGAACAACTGGTGCTGGGAAGTGAACATAAACTGTTACAGTGAAACTTACCAGTGCATGCTCCAGTGGCAATACAAGTTAGCTAAATCCCTGTAACTTTACCAAAGAATGAAATGTGGTTGAAGTTGCTTCAGTTTTGCCACACTTGTATTACTACAGAAGCAGATGTATTTTATATCATAAAGGGTTGTAGCTGTATCAGCTGATACAGTTACACTTCCTGTGCCCATCTAGACTCTTTGGGCATTTAAACCTCTGGTCCCTTTCCTTGGTGCATGTGTAGGTGTGTGTGTTTGGGCATGCTTACACAACAACACCAGTTCAAGGACTCTGTGTAGGTAAAAACAAAGTGAGGGAAAAAGTAGTGCCCCTCCATCCCATCCCAATGCAAACTGCAAATGTAGACTCAATATAGCAGCTGAACAATAAAATAGTTTTTCTGAACTGCCATTATTTTCCTAATTTATCATGCTAAAAAGCCAGTCAACTTGAAACCTGAAGGTAAAACATAAAGGGTGGCTGGAATGATATAGTGGAAGGGGTGTTCAGAGCCAGGTCTATTCCATTAAGGAATTACATTAATTCCAAGCATTAATACAAATAATAATGTAAACAGATTAAAATTCTCAACAGCCCTGTCATACTACACTACCCCTTCTATTATATACTACCCAAGTTTCTTATGGTATTTGCCCTACTTGACACTCCACCTGTTGACCCTTAAGTTGGGAATTGCAAACAAGAGTTTGCATACTCTTTCAAAACATAAACACAAAAATCATAGGAAAAATTTACATCAACATTTCAGCTACTGATCACTTTAATATAAAATATATAATACCCATTTGCGTTCGCCTTCATAGCAAGGCTCCTACTTTATCGGCACTTTTTTACTTGTTGAAGTGTTGTAGTTATTAACTGCAAGAGCTGTAGTAATAATTCCTGTTAGTCTGAGTACTTAAAAGGTATTGGTTAATGCAAAAATCATTGTACTGCCCCATAAGACATATTTTCATAGATTGTAATAGGCTGGAAGGGACCTCCAGCCACCCTGCACTAGGCAGGAAAAACAACTGGGGTCAGGTGACCGTCCAGTCTTCTCTTGAAGATTTCCAGGGTAGGTGAGTACCACCTCTGGAGGGAGCTTATTCCACAGACTGGACACCCTAACTGTGAACAAGTTTTTCCTAGTGTTAAGCTTGAAACAGTCTTCCAGGAATTTGTGGCTATTACTCCTGGTTTTCCCCAAGGGTGCTCTGGTGAACAGTTGTTCACCGAGTCCTTGATGCATTCTCCTGATATAGCAGTAACCTGCTACAAAGTCCCCTCTTAACTTTCTCTCTCAGGCTCTCCTCGTATGGCTCACCTTGAAGTCTCTGATCATACCTGTGACTCTTCTCTGGCCTCTCTCAAGCTTTTCCACATCCTTGTTGAAGTATGGCACCCAGAACAGGATGCAGCAGTCCAGCTGCAGTATCACCACTGTTGAGTCAAGTGGAAGAATCATTTCCTTGGTTTTCCCTGAGATGCATAGGTTGATGCATTCCAGAGTACTGTTTGCCCTGCTGAAGAAAGCATCACACTGATGGCTCATGTTCATACTATGGGCTATTATTAAACCTAAGTCCCTTTCAGTCATGGTGCTAGTCAGTTTGGTGCCACTGAGCCTACAAGTATGTTGGGGATTCTTCATCCCCACATGGAGCACTTTACACTCCTCCATGTTTCATAGTTGCTAGGGTCAGGAGGGACCTGAACAGATCATCTAGCCTGACCCCCTGACACAGGCAGGAATGAATGTTGGGTTCACAAGACCCCAAACAGGTGATCATCCAATCTCCTCTTGAATTTACCCAAGGTAGGGGCGAGGACCACTTCCCTTGGAAGCTGGTTCCAGATTTTGGCCACCCTAACTGTAAAACATCACCTTCCGATCTCTAACCTAAACCTATTCTCCATCAGCTTATTACCATTGTTCCTCGTCACCCCAGGTGGTGCTGGAGAGAAAAGGGCTCTACCAGTTTGCTGTTGATCTCCCCTGATGAGTTTGTAGGCAGCCACCAGGTGCCCCCTCAGCCTCCTCTTGCTGAGGCTGAACAGGTTCAGATCCCTCAGTCTCTCCTTATAGGGCCTGTCCTGCTGCCCTCTCACCAAGCGGGTGGCCCTCCTCCAAACCTTCTCCAAGCTGTCCACATCCTTTTTAAAGTGTGGCGCCCAGTACTGGACTCAGTACTCCAATTGTGGCCTGACCGAAGTCGCACAAAGGGGGAGTATCACCTCTCTAGACCGGCTTGAGATGCATCTTTGGATGCATGACAAGGTATGGCTGGCCTTGCTGGCTGCAGTCTGGCATTGGAAGCTCACGTTCATCTTGGAGTCAATAATGATTCCAAGATCCCCTACTTTCAAGGGAAACTCCCCAACCTGTATGTATGCTGCGGATTCCTTCTCCTAAGGTGCAGCACCCTGCATTTATCTATGTTGAACTTGCTCTGGTTCTAATCTGCCCAACTGGATAGTCTGTCTAGGTCCACCTGTATCTGCAGCCTATTTTCAAGTGTGAACACTCTCCCCTATAACTTAGTGTTGTCCACTAACTTGGCCAGTGAGCTCTTCAGCCTCACATCCAAATCATTGATAAAGATGTTGAAAAGCACTGGACCAAGCACGGACCTGTGACGGAAGCCACTGGCCGCTTCTCACCAGGGCAACACAGATCCATTCATTAGAACTCTCTGGGTCATACCACACAGCCAGCTTCTTACCCACCTAACTGTTGAGCAGTTAAGCCTGCAATCCTTCAATTTTCCTGTGAGAACATCATGGGATACCAGATAAAAGACCTTTTGGAAGACTAGGTATACAATGTTGACCTGCTCTCTCTCATCCAGATGGCAAGTTACCTGGTCATTAAAGATGAGATTGGTAAAACAAAACCTGGCCGTGACGAAGCCATGCTGGCTGGCATTCAGAATCCTACCTTCTGCAAGCGTATCGCACATAGAATCCTTGATGAATTTTCCCAGGATCTTCCCTGGGACAAAAGTTAGGCTAATTGGCCTATAGTTGCCTGGGTCCTCTCTCCTCCCCTTCTTGAAGATGAGCACAACATTTGGCCTCTTCCAGTCTTCAGGAACCTCCCCCACAGGCCAAGAGTTTTGAAAGAGTTTTGCCAGAGGTCCCGTGATGACGTCGGCCAGCTCCTTCAGCACTTTCAGATGAAGCTCATCAAGTCCTGCTGACTTATAATTGTCTACCTTTTCTAAATGATCATGCACCAGCTTAATATCAACAGTAGGACGGTGGTCAATTCCCACCATGCCGATTCTGAACCTTACCTAGTATGATTTTCCCCTTAGTCCGGTGAAATACTGAAGCTAGTCATTCAGGAGTTGTTTTCTCTTCAGCATTGGTAACCAGCTGTCCCGAGTTGTTAAGCAATGGCCCCATGCTTATATTTGTTTTCCACCTGTACCCACATAACTAAAGGAGGACATCTTATTGTCACTGATTTCTATTGCTAGTTTAAATTCAGTAGCCACCTCAGCCTTTCTAATCTACAAGTGTGGGCCATTGTTGTATAGTGGTCCTTGGGGACTGTCCCAAGCTTCCATTGTTTGTACACCTCTTTCTTCTTTTTTAAAAGGACCATGATATCACTATTAGGCCAAGAGGTCTTACCAGCCCTTCTGTTAACTTTCCTCCACATGGGAATGGACTTCTTTTGTGCTTCAAGGATCATGTCCTTGAGGAATGATCGCTATTCATGCATGCCTTTCACCTTTGGTTCCTGGTCCTGCACCACTTCTCCTATTACCTGGAGCCTGCTGAAATTCACTTTTTTGAAGTCCAAAGCTTCAGCCCTGCTAACTGATTTGCCTGCCTTGTGACAGACAGTGAACGTGATGATTTCATGGTCACTGTCACCCAGGCTATACTCTATATTCAAGTAGCTCACCAGATCATCTTCTTTGACCATGACCAAGTGTGTGTATATATATGTATATGTATAGATAGATAAAAAATAAGATATATCTTTACAGATATATATAGATATAAAAACATCTGCAAAGACAGACAGACAATTATATATATTATTAGTGCAGATTTTTTTTGGGGTTTTGGGGGGGGGGGAGAGTTCTAGGTGCTTACGTAAGTTATAAAGAGCACTTAAGTCACACTAACTTTTTATGCTTCACACAAAGTGCTTAAAGTTCAATGTCATTGAAACCTAATACATGTACGGCTCCTGTGCATGGGGACTGAGTGCCTCCATGCACTGACAGAGGCCAAGTGGCTGGGGGTGCTGTCTCCCGCTTTGTAAGCTGGCCAGGGCTCCACAGCTGATGCCAGTGGGCACTGGGGACCCTCTCCCTGGAGGAGTCCTGGCTAGGGCCCCCTCTATCCCCCATCGCTGCCTCAATTGTACCCCCCCAACACACACAGATAGCCAGCCACACAGCTGTGTCTCCATGAACTACATCTCATTCCTGTGGCAGAACAGGGGCATGATACTTAACCCTCACAGGGAACTATATAGAAGTGGAAAGCTCCCTAAGATGCTCTAATTTACAGCATATTCATTTACTACTTCATTTAGTAACAGTTAATTTCTTGAATGATCAGCCATTTAAAAAGCACCCTGCAGCTGTGCATGTGTATTATGCCATGGCTATAGAGCCCTTTCAGGGGCCAGATCATGCAAAAAATGTCACTTCTGCCTTCAGGGGTGTAGGTTGTAGATGTGTTGGTCTAAGGACATAGGCAGACAAGGGTCTTTCGGTAAATCCGATATGTATTATACCAACTCTAATAGTTGGAAAAATCCTTCTTAACAAGCTTTCAGCACAAACACCTTTCATCAGGCTGAGGAAGCAACTACAGGTGGTCTCTGCTTTTCCTACATAGAGTGGTAAAGCAGCCAGAGGCCAATACAAATGCAAGAAAACTAGTCAGTTAAAATATAAATTGGGGATGGTTACTAGGTGAGAGACAGGTGGAGGTGGGAAGGGGGAATGAATGTGGCTCTAGTCACATATGTAGTCCTGATGGAAAATACATAGGACATACCAAACACCAACTGTATACCAAAATGAACACACACCAGGAATCTATCAAAGACGAGAATACTCAGTTACCTGTGGGGGCACATTTCTCACAAGAAAACCATTCTCTTGCCAATGTCTCAGTTCTAATCCTCAAAGGGAATTTAGAAAATACCTTTCACAGACAAGCCTATGTACTTCACGGTTCACCAATCTACTGGATACAAAAAATCATGGAGTAAATATAGACACTGGATGTATGACACGTTATAAGCTGTTAACATCTGACTCCCCAGGTAAACCCTCCTGTTTTTACCAGCTATTCTCATTCCTTTCCCCACCCCCAGCCTCCTGTGTCTCATCCTGTGACTACAGCCACATTCATTTCCCCTTCCTCCCTCCCCACCCCCTGCAAATGGCCTCTCACCTACTGATCACCTCAATTTACATTTTAAATGACTGGCTTCCTTGCATATGTACTGGTCTCTGGCTGCTTTACCACTCTATCCAGGAAGAGCAGAGAGATGCTTCCTCAGCCTGACGAAAGGTGTTTATGCCCAAAAGCTCGCTAAGAAGAATTTTTCCAACTATCTGAGTTGGTCTAATAAAAGATATCAAATTTACCCAAAGAACCTTGTCCACTTCTGTCTGCATCCTTTAAGATACAAATCTGTATACATAGTTGTAAATTATTATGACAGTATAGGATGAACAGAAACTATTTTGATTTAAATATGTCACTGGACTTGGCTAAAAATAGCCCCCACAGCTGGTGTTTCCTACCAGAAGAACAGTATGACCAATCACAAAAAACCTACAGTTTATTTCAAGGGTAACGTAGAAGAGACCAAGGGACAGGCATTCAGTCCAAACTGTCAGCTAAAACTTTACAACCCAAAATGGGCTATGAGGCTGTTACTAGATGAAGGCTCTTCCAATATTAAAGACTGCAGGCAAAAATTAATTACACTAATTCTGTCTATACTAGTAGAAAATTGTAGCAGTAAGTAATTACATTCAAGGATAACTCAACATTTTCTTTGTTTGTCAATACAAGTAAACTTTTTAGCAAGCCGAACTGTATAAGGTCCAAGAACTAAAATACAAACCCCAGCTGTTATAAGGTATCGATAACAAAACTGTCACTAAGGTCATTTTATTTAGTTACAACAAACCTACAATTTTTAGATATTGGTATACAAACATCTTTGAAAAAGTATGGTTCTCAAATACAGTTTAAAGGATAAGGGACGAAAGGCAATATTTTTGGTATAGGGGACTATGCAGGACCTACACACCTCTAAAAAACTGTACCCTAATACCAAACTACATATTAGCTGCCTTTTTTTGACAACGTGGGAAAATAAAGACATATTTTTTAAAACCTAATAATAACCTCTCAAAACTATAAAAATCAGTATATTGCTCTCCTAAAATTTCAAATGAAACATTTATTCTGTTAAAAAAAAAAAAAAAACAACTGCCTCTTAAAGATGAGTAACGAAGTGCAATGTTCTTTATGCTGCAGTATGAAAAACTAAGTAACCTTGGCATATAACCTCCTTGTCACACAAAATTAATTAAAAAAACCATTTTAGCTTGACAAAAATGCAACTAGTAAAGATTTTAAATGATTTTTCCTCCTCCAGCCTTTTTAAGTTTCAGCAAAGATAAAGAAAAAAACTTGTAGTTTGGAAGCACATACAAAAACAAAAAAGGCTGAAAGTCAAGAAAATCAAGTTGTTAATAGGTAGCAATGATTACCTGAACATATGTTTTTACATATGGTTTTAAGTCAATTTTATTTATTTACAACAAATCTACAATTTTTAGATACTGCTATATAAAATCCTTGGAAAAAAATATGTTTTTCATTAAAAAAAGGTTAAAGCAGAGGGTTCAGCCCCAGGGGACCACACAGGAAAAGGCAGAGACCAGGGATAGGACGCTGCCATGAAAAGAGTACACACATACAGAGTCAGACCCCAGTAAGAAAAGGTGACATGAACATAGAAGTTTGAAAGGATTAAGGAGATTAAATTTTATGCATCGGGAAAAACAAACAGGCCAGAAAAGGGGGCATTCAAGAGGCACTACACAAGGACAGAGCAGCAAGTCAAGTATTTCATCATAGACATCAGGGCTGGAAGGGACCTCGGGAGATCATCGAGTCCAGCCCCCTGACTCGGAAGAGCGTCGTCAGCTGGGGTCATAGTAGTTTATGACCATTCGACCTTGTCATCCCTGGGGGCACTCTTGTGAACGAACTTTCCCCCAGATCCTGGTGGTCACCCCTGATAAACTTATA
>NW_017728916.1:13951569-13953625 GCF_001723895.1 Crocodylus porosus
CCAGAGACCCCAGTAGGGAGCAGACCCCACAAGGGGAGGTGGCCATGCTCCCGGGCCCCAGAGCCTGAAAAGGGGACAGGCAGCCCCCGCAGCCAAGAGCCAGGGGCTCCGTCTGCGTGGAGCCCGGGACCATGCCAAGATAACACTACATGTCAAGATGAACCAGACAAATGTGAAAGGTCTAGTTTCTATAGAGGGACTGGAGAGACTAAACATTTTGTAGAGCTCCAACACTATTAATATACTGATACAGACAGTGGTATTCATGTATCATTGGTCTGTAAACTGAAGGCAGTAATTCTGCCAACACACAGAAGAGCTGAAGGCATATGAGAGATTTTTCACCAAGTTGGTAAATGGAATTTCTCTAAGAAGTTAATCAAGAGAAGGAGCATCTATCTACACAAAAAGACTGAAGAATTAGATCTTGCTTAATAAAAATACTGTTTGTAAGGAAGATGGGTTAGCAGATAAAGAAGCCTGTAGATACATTTTCAGGGAAGAGGAAAGAAGGCCAAGAATAGGCTCTCCAGTCAGTAATGAGTAGCACTTAGAGGAACACTCTTAAAAAAATATTACATTAAAAGCATTAAATCAGTGACATACAAACATAGGACTTGATAAACTTGTTAAACATTAACTGTTTATCTAGCCAATTTTACTACCTCCTGGAAAAGTATCAGACACACTATTGCATGCTTTATTATGATATTTCTGTTAACAAAGTTCACACATTACTTATAATATTGTATGACTGGGGTTGCTTCCTTCAGCTGTGCACAAAGGGGAAGGGTTAAGTGCCAAGACCAGATACAGGAGAACTGAAATAGACCTGTAGCATCAGTAGTCTGCAATGTTTGTGTTAGCAGATAAACAGAGGTGAGACGGCCAACACCCAGGAGGTGTAGATGGGAGATAAACACATTACAGATGGCTGGAGCAGGCTGAAACATAAATAGACTTGGCAGAATTTGATTGTTATGTTTTCATAATTTTGACTGATCATATCAGTGCTTTTTTTTAATTATTTATTTTGATTTCTTTCAATTTCAATTTTCAGGATTGTGCAAATTTAGGGGTATATTCATTATTGTGCAGTTTAACCACCTGATGCAATGAATGTAACTACTGTAGGGCTGCCACTGGCTGAACAGCCAACCTGCCATCAGTCCTGGCTCTGCTTACCCATAGCTTCCTCGTTTGCCTCATCACTTACTCTTTCTTTATTCCCAGTCCCTGGGGTTTATGGAAGTTGCAGACCAAACTACAGTCAGCACAATTCTATAGGACAACTCCCCCTTTTGTCATACAGTCCAACAGCCATAATTTTTCTTGCATCCCCTTTCTATAAATCTAATCTAATGAATCTAATGAATTTAGATTTACTAACGATGGAATTTTTTTTTTCAGTTTGTGGGTGTTTACCAATGTTTACCAATAAATATCAAATCCTGCCAAACATAAGCATAAAGCAGGCTGGAAAAAGCACTCTAGCATGTCTCAGGCCAAAAGATTCTGGGGACTGAGATAAGTGGAAAAGCTTTGGGAATCTGGTGAGACTCTTTAGGGATAGCTGAGCATCTTTGGGGATACTCACGGCTGTGCCGCTTGGATTAGGGATGAATGGACTGCTTAACTCCTCAGCGGGGACACAGAGCCTCTGTCTCACTGGAATTTTGCCCCAATAAGTGCTTTCATTAAAGAAACTGTTTAAAGAGGCTACTTGGAAATGTGGATTGAACTGGGAGACACCTAGAGAAGGAAAAGTCCCTTAGCATCTACTTCCATTCCTATCTCATAGTTTCATAGTTGGTAGGGTCAGAAGGGACCTGAGCAGATCATCGAGTCCAACCCCCTGCCATTGCAGGAAACAGTACTGGGGTCAAACAACCCCAGCAAGGTGTTCATCTGGCCTCCTCTTAAAGACCCCCAGGGTAGGAGCCTGCACCACTTCTCTTGGAAGTTGATTCTAGATCCTAGCCAGCCTGACAGTGAAGTAGCACCTCCTGATATCTAGTCTAAATCTACCCTCCGCCAGCTTGTGACCGTTATTCCT
>NW_017728916.1:13953906-13976419 GCF_001723895.1 Crocodylus porosus
GTGCACCCTCAGGAGGCCTCAAGTGCCTCCACACTAATGTTTGTAGTATGGGGAGTAAGCAGGAGGAACTGTGCCTCCTGATTAAGAGTAAGAACCCAGACTTAGTACAGCTCACATAAACCTGGTGAGACCCTACCTATGACTGGGTAGTGGGCATTCGGGGATACACCCTATGTAGAACAGACAGGACAGAGAGGAAAGGGGGGGGGCATTGTGCCCTATGTCAAAGAGCACCTTACATCATCAAGGACTATCTTTGGGTTAGAGGAGGGTCAGGCGGAGACACTGTGGGTCAAACTAAAAGGGGGGCATGGTGAAACAGACTTCCTGGTGGGTGTTTACTACAGACCACCCAACCAGGGGGAAGAGCAGGACCAGGACTTCTCCAGTCAGTTTATGGAGGTGGTTAGGTCAAGGGATGTTATTGCCATGGGTGACCTAAACTACCCAGACATTTGCTGGGAGGAGCAGACAGGTCTGACCGCTCACGTAGGTTCCTGGCTGTATTATAGGACCTTCAACGTATCCAGGAAGTGCACAGCCCCACTAGGAGTAACACCTTGCTAGACCTGGTCCTGGCCACGGGGGATGACCTGGTGAGGGGACTGCAGGTCCTTGACCACCTGGGCAATAGCGATCATCACCTGATGGACTGCACTATCCAACACAGGGTGTCAAGAGCTTACACCAAGGCTAAAGGCCTTGATTTCAAAAGGGCCAACTTCAATTAGCTTAGGAGACTAGTGTGTGAGGCACTGAGGGCCCAGAAGGTAGAGGAAATGGGAATCCACGAGGGATGGTTGTACCTTAAGGGGGTGATCCTCCAGGCCCAAAGGATAACAGTCCCTGAGAGAAGCAAGTGGGAAAAGAGTGATCAGAAACCCCCTTGGCTCAGCAAGGGCATTCAGCAATGCCTGAGCACTAAAAGGGGGGCATTCAACCAGTGGAAGGGAGGAGCTATCACCAAGAAGGAGTACTCCTCCTCAGCCCATGAGTGTAGGAGGCCTATTAGGAAGGCCAAGGAAGAGATGGAACTCAGGCTAGCGTCCAGGATTAAGGACAACAAAAAGTCCTTTTTTAAGTACACTGGGAGCAAGAAGAGGGCACCAGGCAATTCAGGGCCCCTGAAAGACACAAACGGTAATCTTGTGGCTATGCCAGAAAAGAAAGCTGACATTTTTAACAGTTCCTTTGCCTCTGTTTTCTTGAACAGGGACCGGGACATCCCACCTACTAGAAGTAGGGAGCTCTGTCAGGCCTTCAGTCAGTGCAGATGTTGTTAGCAATCTTCTGGAAGGGCTGGACATTTTTAAATCTGCAGATCCGGATACCCTCCACACAACTGTGTTGAGGGAGCTGGCAGTCATTGCAGAGCCCTCGACCCGACTATATGAGCATACGTGGTCATCTGGCCAGGTGCTGGGGGACTGGAAACCAGCTAATGTGGTCCCAATTCTCAAGAAAGGGAGGAAGGAGGACCCAAGTAACTATAGGCCTGTAAGCCTCACCTCAGTGCTCGGGAAAATCTTGGAGAGAATCATCAAGGAGCACATCTGTGGGGGGCCAGCAGGGGAGATCATGCTCAGGGACAATCAGCATGGGTTCATCAAAGGCAGCTCCTGCCTGACCAACCTGATAGCCTTTTATGACCTGTCACAGGGCGGGGGCTTCTTATTCCCGAGCGCCCCCTCTGGGGCTTCTATGCTCGTGCTCACGCAATCCCCGCCCGCACTGGGGCCAACATATGCCCTCCCTCGGGCTTCTACCCATATGCTCGCCCTCTCCGGGCTTCTTATTCCAGTATGCCATCCCTGGGGCTTATCCCGATACCGAAGCCAATCGCCCTCCCTGGGGCTTCTTATTCCCAAGCGCCCCCTCTGGGGCTTCTATGCTCGTGCTCACGCCCTCCCTGGGCCTTGCTCACACGATCCCTGCCCATACTGGGGCCTATGTACGCCCTCCCTGGGGCTCCTTATTCCTGTCTGCCCTCCCTGAGGCTCTGCTCGCGCCTGCACTGGGGCCTTGCTCACGCCCACAATCGGGGCTCAGGTGGCCTTAGCCGTGTCTGGCCCCCAGACCCGCCTTCTCGGGTCACTCACCCACACTGGGCTCCTCGCCCCTCATGACACCGCTCCACTGGGGCAACCCCAAAATGCAGCACCCTCTCCAGTGCCTGGAAACTCCACCACTACTGGGGAGCTCCCATGAGACCTCCTCCAACCCCTACAGCCTTGCCCGGTCCTCTGGTGTAACAACAAACAAAACCATCGGCCCTTTGGCCCCAACTCTAACTCAGGCCCCCTGGCCAAACATAAACCCTAAACCGTCATGCTCTTTATCTTCCCCAAATCCCTACCAGGGGCTCCTCTGACTGGTCTCCTCTCTCATAAGGTGCTCAGGCCCTCGGGCTCCTCAACTCAGCCTGGTCCCGAAGAGCTCCATCTTCCACAACTGCCAGAGGGGAACTGCCTGCTTGGCCTCAGCCTAGGCTGTTTATATGGGCCAGGCTCTGCCCCCTCCTGGTCAGCTAACCTCAGTGGTTGCCCCAGCAACCCACACCTGTCCTTTAGGAGCAGGCACTTCAGTGCCTGCAACACATTTCCCCCTCCCAAGTTTGAGTCTTACTAGGAGCAGGGCATGAAAGTGCCCTGTAACATGACCAAGTAACTAAATCCTTGGATGATGGTGTTGCCATGGACGTAGTCTTTCTGGACTTTAAGAAGGCCTTTGACACTGTCTCTCACGCCATCCTCATCAATAAATTAAGTGACTGTAGCATTGATGCCTACACAGTTGGATGGGGAAAAAATTGGCTGATGGGGTGCACCCAGAGAGTAGTGGTGGACAGGTTGTACTCAACCTTGGCAAGATGTGAGCAGTGAGGTACCCCAGGCCTCGGTCCTCGGGCCCGCACTGTTTAACATCTTCATCAGTGACCTGGACGAGGGGGTGGAAAGCACGCTGTCCAAGCTTGCTGATGACACTAAGAAGTGGAGTGAGCTGGACACACTTGAAGGGAGAGAGAGGCTGCAAAAAGATTTAGACAGACTACAAAAGTGGGCAGATGAGACTAGGATGGGGTTCAACATAGATAAAGGCAGGGTGCTGCACCTTCGGAGAAGGAATCCACAGCATACATACACATTGGGGAGTTCCCCTCTTGAAAGCACAGAGGCAGAATGGAATCTTGGAGTCATTACTGACTCCAAGATGAACATGAGCCACCGATGCCAGACCACAGCCACCAAGGCCAGCCATACTTTGTCAGGCATCCAAAGATGCATCTCAAGCCGGTCCAGAGAGGTGATACTCCCCCTCTATGCGACTTTGGTCAGGCTGCAGTTGGAGTACTGCATCCAGTACTGGGCATCACACTTGAAAAAGGATGTGGCCAGCTTGGAGAGGGTTCGGAGGAGGGCCTCCCGCTTGGTGAGAGGGCAGCAAGATAGGCCCTATGAGGAGAGACTGAGGGACCTGAACCTGTTCAGCTTCAGCAAGAGGAGGCTGAGGGAGGACCTGGTGGCTGCCTACGAACTCATCAGGGGACATCAACAGCAAACTGGTAGAGCCCTTTTCTCCCCAACACCACCTGGGGTGATGAGGAACAATGGTAATAAGCTGATGGAGAATAGGTTTAGGTTAGAGATCTGGAGGCAATATCTTATAGTTAGGGTGGTCAAAACCTGGAACCAACTTCCCAGGGAAGTGGCCCTCGCTTCTACCTTGGGCAAATTCAAGAGGAGGTTGGATCATCACCTCTCTGGGGTCTTGTGAACCCAACATTCCTGCCTGTGGCAGGGGGTCAGGCTAGATGATCTGTTCAGGTCCCCTCTGACCCTAGCTACTATGAAACTATGACTTGCTCAAGAGACCAGACAAGGCTGCAGTAGTCCCCAGGCAAGCATCCCGTGGGAGGGCATTCCATTACACTATATACCTAGGAAGCCTTAGCATCATACTGCATGAATTATACCGTTCACGGCACTTTCCACATTAGAGGTGTTACATAAAATATCCCTACCCCAATAAGATTTCAATTAAGATAAGAAATTCAAAATATTCAGAAGATGGGAATAGGGAGAGGCAGAAAAAGGTACCAGACAGGAACATCAGCCACTATACAGCAGTCAAGCTACATAATGATTCATGCACTTTTTGTCCATTCATTGGTGATGAAAATTCCATTAAAAAGTTTATTCGCATGTGGAAACAAATGAGGAATGCTGTAATACAAAAAGCATACCTTTTTAGTTAGAGGGAGAAGCTTGAAAAAGAATCAAAGATAAGAATGCTAGAATAATATGCACAGCCAGGCAACAAGGACTGTTAGATTGTGAACAGTGAAGTGGAGATGCCAACCAGACTGGGAAACTAGTTAGCAAAGTCAGAGTTGTGCAAAACACTACGAGAGGAGTTTAAGTCATATGCAAAGTAAGAGACAGCTAGATGGTAAGTGAGGTCCAGATCAGCAATTACATTTTTTAATATGAGAGGGCTGCCTACAGATTTATCCAAAATAAAGGGTTAAATGGACCAGACAACTAGAATAGTTGCTAATATCAATGAATATTCTTTCAGACTCAAGTTCTATCATGTTGGCAAGGTATTACAGAAAAACTTGCGTGGTCATCTGCATAAGCAGCAGTACTATCTTGGATAAGCCGACTACATTCTCTGGCATCATCACTGAACTCTCTTTCATATATTCCAAAAAGCTTTAAAAACAAAGCGAGCGTGCCACAGTAAGAAAAATAGTCAGATATGACTCATGCTAAGCAGAAAAGCAAGAGAGATTTTTCAGATTTCTACAGTTTGGAAAGCTACACTTGTATCCATTTACTTGGTGTTTAAACTTAGGAAAATTATTAAACATAAAACAAAAAATAATTGTTTTATTATCTGCCCAAAAATATTGGGTGCACACAGAAGTACAACTCACAGCTGTAATTCAGAACAATGTTTGCAAAGTGTTCTGAGTTACAATGTTACCCCAGATGAAACAGAAGTTCACTGTTAGTTCCATGGAGGAGGGAAATCTACCTGCAGGCTGGGAGCTTGCAGCCAGGTTCCCACAATAAATCGCCAGGCTCTCTGCCAGCGCTCACGGTCTTCAGAATGGGAGGTGGGAAAGGCAGCGGAGGAAGCTTATTCTTGGGGCTCCCCAGCTGCTGCTGAAGGGTGAGGTGGGTAAACTGAAGCCTCCCCCCAACTGGAGGAGAGCTCCAGTACACCCATCCCACCCTCTGGAAGGGGCTGAAAGAGCCCCAGACTGAATGCCCTCTGATCTCTTTCACCCCTCCCAGTCTGAAAAGAGTGACAGGATGGGAGGTCCACAGATAAAAGTTACAAAAAATGCTACATATTGTAACATCTTTATCTGATAACTGTTGCAATGAGGGGTCAGATTTTCACCCAATCGGCCAATTTTTAAGCTGTTTGCAGCCATGCACTTGTGTTTGGTCACAACTATAAACTGTTTTTTTGTGGCTAGATCAGGCAAAACTCATCACTTCTGTACAGCCATTGTGTAATTCAGGGGTTTTCAACCTTTTTTAAAAAGTGTACCCGTTCAACTAGATGCAGAGTGGGGGGGAGGGGGGACTGGACGCAGAGTGGGAAGGGGGGGAAGCAGCACACGTGCAGTGGTGGTGCAGGGTGGTGGATGCCCATGCATACCCGGTGGGGCATGCCCATGCATACCCGGTGGGGCCTTTCCAAGTATCACTAGGAGTATGCATACCCCAGTTGAAAAACCCTGGGTAATTCAAGCCCTCTGTATACTACAGGAAAACCAACATCACAGACAACACAACCCCTATTTATTATGGACATCTTTTAATCAAGAATTCAAAAACAGGTTCTTCATATACAGCAAGAGTGTTCATCCCCTACAACAAAGGCCAGATCCCGCCTGCAGAGCCCCCTACAGATCAGGAAATTTGGCAACAGGGGAGCAGAGGCAATTAATAACCCCTCTCTCCCTGGCTGCCAAATTCCCAAGCCCCATGCGATTGTGTCGAGGCTACGCCAAGCCCTCCTTCCTCTCGCAGCTAGATCAGAACAGAGCCAATGCCCCCCCACTTCCTCCTACCCACATAACTGCCATGCTCCCTAGCTTGTGTGTGACCAGATCAGGCCCACAAACTGCCTGGGCACTGCCCATCCAGCCTACAGGGCTAAAATGCAGAGGATCACCTGGTAAAGAGAAAAAACATGAGTTATTTCTACCTTAATGGCTGAGAACATAATCATAATCTGTATTATTCAATAATGACAAGCTTCTAGGAAGAAATATTATTAAACAAAAACACCACTACCAAACACAGAAAAGAGAAGGGAGACACCACTGTTTTCTCAAGTAACAGTGGTGGGGCTGCTACACATGTGCGTAGTTTAAAAGGGCTCGCCAAAGGAAAATAGCCCCAGAGAGGCTTAGAGAGCAGCACGAGACACACAGGTAAAAGCCCCCACACTCCAAAGCCCCCCAGCGACCCCCAACTGCCACAAATCCCCCTGTCGATCCCCAGCAGCAGCTGGAGGTAAGCGGGGCCTGTGGGGGAGGACACTAGCCAAGCTCAGCTGCAGGGAGGCAGCTAAGTATGAACCGGGGAGGGTCTCACCCCATCCCAGCCCCTACTTGGCCCAGCCCCCTAGGGAGCTGCGCAAACCAGCTACGCAAAGAGGCACACTCATCTGCACGGCACATGAGTTAGCATGGAGTTTGCGAAGGAGGGCGAGTGGAAGAGCCCATGGCCCTGCCTGTGCGCCCCCTTGGGTAAGCATTCCCAGCCATAGCCAGCCCACCAGTAGCATGACACGGATGGGCACGCACCGCACCCTGAGGGTCCCCTTGGGTTCTGTGCCCCCCCCAGCACCTCAGAGGCCTCCACCCAGATGGAGCCCATGGTTCCAGGTTCCACACAGACGGAGCCCCTGGCTCTCAGCTACAGGGGCTGCCTGTCACTTTTTCAGGCGCTGGGGCCTGGGAGCATAGCCACTTCCCCTTGTGAGGTCTGCAGTGCGCCAGCTGGAGGAGCTCCAGGCCACAGCCCAGAGACTGTATGCCATCAGGGACTGTGAGTAGGAGATACACTCCTACTGCCAGGCTCTTCACTCCCGGGAGACAGAGGGTAGACCATGGTCTCCCTCCAGGACAAGGGAAGACTCAGGGAATCTCCTGTGCTCTTGCAGCACTAGCAGAGCCTGCTAAGTTGCTAGCTCCTGCAGGCAACACAGGCTAAACTATAGCTACCACCCCTGCTCTCCCTAAGACAAAATGCAAATTGTTTGTTGGGGAAGACTCCATCCTGAGGGGGACTGAGGGGGCAATCTGCCGCTCCAACCCCTCAGCCCAAGAACACTGCTGCTTCCTGGGAGCCCATATCAGAGACATTGCGGACAAGATCCTTAAACTCCTCCAGCCCACTGACAACTACCCTATGTTCCTTATCCATGTGGGCACCAATGACATGGCTCAGGATCCTCCCAGCCAGGTCATGAAGTGCTACAGGGAGTTGGGAGTGTGGCTTAAGGGGTTGGGGGCACAGCTGGTGTTTTCCTTGATCCTTGGTTTCTCCCCAAAATCTCTGCCCTGTGACAATGTGATTAAATCTCTGTGCTGTGACCATTTGATTAGGATGAGCCCAGCAGAGGAGACACACCCTTACCCTATCTCTTTGGGTAACCTGAGCTGGCTACATTCCTGAGGGAGGGGGGAAACGTGCTCCCTCTGCCTATGTGACTGGTATGAGCTACCTGGGTGAGGGGCATCTACCTGGTGGGCTGGAATCTGCCCAGTAACGAGTGATGCATTTCAAATTGGTTGGCCAACAGCCAACCAGAGCTGGCCTCCACTGGACTAGGTGAATGATGTCACAGGAGCTATATAAGTTAGGACTGCCCAGGAGGAGGGGGCAGCAGCCATGTGGAGGACTCAGGGGAGCTTTACCATCCGAAACTGGCTCTCTCCTTCATAACTCATAAGCAAGGAACTGCCTGCCTCCAAAGGGAAACTTCACCAGCCTTTGGAAGATGCTTGTGAGTAAGCTAGTCGAGATCTGATTAGATATCTAGCTGGCAGTAACTTAGATGCGTGATCAAAAGGCTATCTCAGCCAGACTGTTTGCTCTTTAGGATTTCTAGGATATGGCTCAATCTTGTACCCTATTTTCACCCTACCCCTGTAATCAATAAAGTCCTCCTTTGTGACGGGTGTGGGGGATTTATTGAGGGGTGGGTCTAAATTATGCCTAAGAGGTCTGCAGACTAAGGGAGACTTTACTTTTTGCCCCCTGACTTGGGGAAGTGCCCCAAGTGCCTGTACTGGGTCGAGTAGCCGTAGGACTTTAGGCCTGTGTTTCCCAGACGCCACGGGGCCAAGAGTGAGTCCGTTCTCGGGGTGGTGGCAGCTACGTTACCCCCAGGCTAGCTAGTGTGTTCCAGGAAGGGGTCGGGCCAGATGTAAGGCACCCCTAGGGAGGCATTAGGAGCCTGACAGGTGGTCGGGTGCAGGGAGGTGGGCGGCTCAACGCAGGAGCGCCCCCTACTGGCCCGCCACATGGGGCTTAAGGGGTTGGGGGCGCAGATGGTGTTTTCCTCAATCCTTCCAGTTTCGGGCTATGTGCTGAGGAGGGAGAGAAGGATCCAGATAGTGAACCAAAGACTGTGGTGCTGGTGTCATCGGGAAGGCTTCGGCTTCCATGACCACAGTACACTCTTTGGTGAGAGAGGTCGTAAGCTGCTGGTAAGGGATGGCCTCCACCTCTTTCTGCTGGGGAGAAGGCTCTTCTCAGCCAAACTGGCTGACCTGCTCCACTGGACTTTAAACCAAGCCTGCCGTGGGACAGGGGGACTACCGCCACTGCTAGCCCACTGAGCAACCCTTGCAAAGCCACCAGGCTAAGGCACTTAAGGGAGCCAACCCCTGCCCCAGCCCTAGAGTGAACTGCAGGCAAGGCAAGGGCCCCAAAGGGGACACTTGCATGCCTGTACACCAATGCCAGAAGCTTGGGGAATAAACAGGAGGAACTTGTCCTCCTGCTTAACACAAACAATTACAATGTCATAGGGATAACAGAGACCTCGTGGGACTCCATCCATGGCTGGACCACAGGCATAGATGGCTATACCCTGTACAGGAGGGACTGAGTGGACAAAAGGGACAGAGGTGCAGCTCTCTATGTCAAGGAGAGCTATGTGATCCTACAAGCTGACACTGGCACCCAAGGTGGACAACTAGAGACCCTCTGGGTAAAAATCCGTGGGGAACACAGCACACGGGATATAATGGTGGGAGTCTACTACAGACCTCCCTCTCAGAATCAAGAGATTGACCAGGAGTTCACCAGGGAATTGGCTGAGGTCACACACTCAGTCCACGGTTGTCATAGGAGACTTCAACTACCCGGACATCTCATGGGAAGAGTGCTCGGCCAAATCAGAAGGGTCGCAAAGCTTCCTCACATGCGTGGATGAGCTCTATTTGACTCAAGAAGTTTATGGGCCAACAAGAGGCAAAGCACTCCTCGACCTGGTACTGGCAACCGGGGACAAACTAATCAGTGACCTAACAATCGAAGGGAAGCTGGCTGACAGCAATCATGAGCTAACCACCTTCAACCTGTGCCAAAAAGCTGTCAAGTCAGTCATCAGTACAGGGGTCCTCAACTTCAGGAGGGCTGACTTTGACTACCTCAGGAGACTTGCTGGTGAGACCCTAAGGGACCATGATCTCAAGGGGAGGGAAGTCCAAGAAAAGTAGTTGCTCCTCAAGGGAGTGATTCTCGATGCACAAGCTAAGGCTATTCCATCTCAGAGGAAAGGCAGCAAGAGGGCACGGCACCCCCCTTGGCTTAAAAAGTAAATAGTGGTCCTCCTGCATCTAAAATGACAGACCTACAAAGGATGGAGGCCGGGATCCACCTCCAAGGAAAACTATACTGCACTGGTCCGGACCTGCAGGGAGTGAACCAGGAAAGCCAAGGCTGCGATGGAACTCCAATTGGCCACAAGTATCAAGGACAATAAAAAGTCCTTTTTCAGATATGTGGAGAGCCAGAGGAAAAGCAACGGCAACACTGGACCCCTTCTAATCCAGAAGGGAGAACTAAAAACCAAAGCCCAGGAAAAAGCCAACTTAGTAAATGGGTACTTTGCGTTGGTCTTTCACAAGTCCCATTGGACGCCCCTGCCCATTATGGGACAGGGACGCCTGAGTGAGGGTTGTTCCTTGCCCTCCATCAATGCTGACCTCGTGAAGGAACACCTTGAGAGGCTGGACATCTTGAAGTCAGCCAACCCTGACCATTTACACCCCAGAGTATGCAAGGAGCTGCCCTGACTCATAGCTCAGCCCCTCGCATGAATCTTTGAGAGCTCCTGGTGCTCTGGTGAAGTGCCCAATGATTGGAAGAAGGCCAATGTGGTGCCTATTTTCAAGAAAGGGAGGAAAGTGGATCCGGCAAACTACAGGCCCATCAGCCAGACCCAGGGAAGGTCTTAGAAAAGATTATCAAAGAAGCCATCCTTAATGGACTGGCCGATGGCAACACCCTGAGAAATAGCCAGCACAGTTTTGCTGCAGGTAGGTCATGCTTGACCAATCTCATTTCCTTTTACAACCAGGTGATCTATAACCTGGACAAGGGGGAGGAGACTGATGTCATATATCTTGACTTTAAAAAAGTCTTTGAGCTGGTATCCCATGATCACATTTTGGCAAAACTGGCCAACTGTGGCTTTGGATCCACCATGATCCACTGGCTGGGGAACTGGCTCCGTGGTCAGACCCAGAGGGTGGTGGTTGATGGAAGTCAATCGTTATGGTGCCTTGTGACCAATGAGATCCCTCACGGCTCTGCCCTTTGACCTATTTTGTTCCTCTTCATTAATGATGTGGATATTGGTGTCAGAAGTGGACTGCCCAAGTTTGCCCACGATACCAAACTTTGGGGTAAAGCATCCACACCTGCGGATGGGAGGTAATCCAGGCTGACCTTGACAGACTCAGGAAATGGGCGGATAAGAATCTGATGGTGTTTAACGCCAAAAAATGCAAGTTTCTCCACGTTGGGAGGAAAAACCTGCAGCATGTCTATAGGTTCGGCAGTGCTATGCTGACTAGCACTACAGATGCGAGGGACTTGAGGGGTCAGGATTGACCACAAGACAAACATAAGCCTTCAGTGTGATACTGCAGCTAGTAAAGCAAGCAAAACCCTAGCTTGCATCCATGGATGCTTCTCAAGCAAATCCCAGGATGTCACTCTCCCCTTGTACTTGGCCTTGGTGAGGTCACAGCTGGAGTACTGAGTCTAGTTTTGGGCTCCACTATTCAAAAAGGATGTGGAGAAGCTTGAGAGAGTCCAGAGGAGAGCCATGTGCATGATCAGCAGTCAGGAAAACAGACCTTATGACAAGAGGTTGAGAGGTATGGGACTTTTCAGCCTGGAAAAGCACAGGCTCAGGGGCGATCTGATGACCACCTATAAGTTTATAAGGGGTGTTCACCAGGATATGGGTGAACATTTGTTTACCAGAGCGCTCCAAGGGTTGACAAGGTTGAATGGTTATAAACTCCTGCAAGACCGTTTCAGGATAGACATAAGGAAGAACTTCTTTACTGTCCAAGCCCACAAGGTCTGGAATAGCCTGCCACCAGAGGTGGTTTAAGCACCTACTTTGAACGCCTTCAAGAGAAACCTGGATGTTTATCTTGTTGGGATCCTATGAACCCAGCTGACTTCCTGCCCCTGGGGCAGGGGGCAGGACTTGATGATCTTCCGAGGTCCCTTCCAGACCTAATGTCTATGTAATCTATGAAACCTATGATACCACTTAAATTTTATTTGTAAACACCCACCAAAACTAACTCTTGATTTCATGACTCAGTTTCACAAATTATGACTTCAACCCCACCTCCCCAGAACAATGGAAGGAACTTATGCCTCTCAAGGCTAAAAACTAGTTGGAACCCTTTTCTCAGCATTGATTACACATAATAGAAATTTTCTCTTGTACTTAAATGAATACTTATCCATTCTCATGCTCCAAGTTAAAATAAACATGTCGGGAAATGAGGAAAAAGCATGAATTCATGTTTTAGTGCTTAGGAAATAAATCAAGAAAATAATTTAAAATGTCTTAAAAGTTTGAGCTAAAACTGAATTTTTAAACCAACTTCTTTCACTCAAGGGTGCTTTTTCTTTTTCAAGGATAAGTTTCCATTTGGACACCTACAACTTATATACATCCATTCTGACAATACAAAATAACTATTTGAATAGGGTTTTTCTAGCTTTTCAAAAGAATAACCTACAAAATGATGAAATAATACCATTATGTTAATTATCCAATATTATTTAAATAAAATCAGTACTTCATAGTGAAATAGACTATCCAATAGTTAAAGGTTCCAGGATATCATGCATTATAGATGAACCTCACAGTTAGGGGGAAAAAAAGAAAAGGAAAAAAAATCTTTTCTGAAAGCATTCACTCACTTGAACAGCTACTGAGTATGATTTTCCAGTTAAATCTTACTCAACTCTGAAAAGTGTATGTTTATCCTAAAGATTCAAACTGTTGGACAACAGAACTTCTTGTTTATAATTCAAACTAGACTTTTTAAGGTAATCCTAAGGCAACACTACAAATGTAGCAGATAATTGGCAGACATTTCTCAGTAGAAACAATTGAATTTTGAGTTTCAAGGCCTTAATCTATCACTGGATAACCTATCACTGGATTTTTTCTGAGACTGGACCAGATATACCTGGAACCACAAACAAAGCTCCACAAAATAAGTAATCATGTTACAAAGAATGCTTAAGTATTAGACAGCATATATTTAAAAGAGATAAAAGGTGTGTGCTTAATATGCATAAAGAAAGTGGTTTCTAAAGTTCAAAAGAGGAGGGAACAACAATGTACCTGTCTCTGTTCTAGGACACTCTGAGAGCTTATTAAGTCAGAAGTTTGGCAAACAAGGATTTTCTCTTGTAGGAAAATAGGTACCAAGATTTCTAAGACATTTCTCTGTGTGATCATCCCCCAATAAAACATGTTCATAATAGTTACTGTGGCAACCATGTAACAGTAATTCATATAACTCAGTAACAATAATCATGTATCAGTAGGAAACATGTGAGCATAAATACTCGTATCCTTGCTCCATCTCCTGAACAGAGCTGGGGAAATAAGCGCTGGCCTGTTGAAGAAGTGTACCAAATAAGGATCCTGGCCTTGGTGACAGGAGCATATTTGAGCTTGATAGCACAAATGTTACAGTAGAGCATCACATCAGAACACTGCTTCTCAGCATCATTAAACTGTTTCCAACATGAACTATTTACTCTTAAAAACCACACACTAATACACAAAATTACTCAGCAGTAACACAACATATCCAAAAGTACACACACTAGGCTTACCAAACAAATTACGGTGCCTGTGAAAACAAAGCTATAATGTCCAAGTAACATAGCTATGAAGTGAGAGTTTAATCTAGAACTATTTATAATATACATACTTAAGCATGTGAATCTGTGATTTCATACTATACAACATTTCATACCTACAAAATCTCCTTCAAGCATTACTTGTGGTCTTCTACTAGAGGTGTATTTTTTTTAAGCCCAGTAAGTAGTGAATTGGGTGGAATGTCTGTTCCCATTCTGTTTTTCTAAGGATATTAAGAGGCTCTGCTATCATTATAGATGATATCAGAAGGAGAATATAACAAGAAGCCTTCCAGGCTTACATGCACAATATAATAGAGTAGTAGTGTAGATTTATTTCTTAATATGGTAGATGAAATAGAATGAAGTTTTATTCCATGAAAAGGGAAGGCCATCATTAAAGAACTTGAGTGGGGGGGAAGCAGGAGGGAAACTGGCTCTAATATACAAGAAAGGGGATTCAAAAGTGAAAACAAATCTGGCTTCATATATAAATTAATTATTGTAGGAGGTTATGATTATCAGAATTAAAAAAAGCCGAAGTTATGATTATCAGAATTAAAAAAAGCTGAAGTGACAAGACAAGGCTGAAATGCCTTTTGTTGGTGTTCATATAAAAATCAGTTCAAAGACTTGAAACAATCCATGTGATTTCCATAATATAATAAATACATTTTTTTTCAATCTAAACAGACTCTCACTTGAGCTCTTATCTAAAATTCCTGGAAAACAGCTACATAGAAGTAGATGTTATAGATTCACCAGCATTATATTTCCCACGCTGTTCATATTTACATGGATTTAAGCTTTCACTACCTTCAGCCAGTTTATAATGAATATGCAAAAAAAAATTATTTGCATGATGATCAACTCCAACGAAGTATAAAAGCCAAACACAGAGGTGGCAGCCTCCTACTAGGTTTTTACAAAACTCAGAATAAACCAAATGACTGATTCTTTGCTAAAAATTAGGATTATCAGGAGAGTTTGAGAGTAAGTACTATCCATCTATCTATGTATGACAGTGCCACTCAGAGTTGGCCTCAGCTGAAGGACTGTGTTATTTTGGGGCCAACCATTTTGTGAAGGATGCTGAAAAAAATGTAGAAAGGAAAGAGGAGATAAAAAGGTTTAAAAAGCAAGCTATATCAGAGAGTGAATGAAATAAATATATTTAATTTAGATTAAAAGATGGAAGGGGTGGACCATAGTGATACTTTTTAAATATTTCGCTATTTCATTAAACAGGGGGGAAAAAACAAACCATGCGATGTCATTGGCACTTACACAGGTAACCAACTTTGTCCTGGAAGAAGAGTGACCCACTTTGAAATGCTGGTTAAACAGGTATAATTTTAACCCATTCTATTTCTCCTCCCCCCACCTTCATCTAAGAGACACAAAAATGTAGCTTAACATTTTCAATAAATATTAAAATTAAATTTCAATAAATAAAAAAAATCTGTAGCCAAATGTTACTTTTACAAACAATGTAGGATTGTTATAGGTGGGACTGGTAGTACTCGTTTCCAATGAGATCATGTTTTTACTTCATTACAACCTTGCCAAAATATAACCATTCAAGTTAAGTCATATGCACATGACTGATGCACATGACTAAAGCACAGTCTTATTTGTAGGACCTCAACTTCATTTTTTTGCAGAATTTGGAAGATTTCATGAATAAGACAGCTAACATAGGGGCATAGGAGAGAACACGGTCATGTGGTTACATTTATTTCCTACCGAGTCCAAATGCATATTACCCTTGTCTGCTGTGTCTGCAGTGCAGATTCATGACACAATGCTAGTCAAGTTATTTAAACCAAAATATTAACAGTTAAGAATGTAAGATTTTGGTGGCAAAGTCTCTTTATTTCTCTTTGCTGATAAGGATCATAAAGTTACTAACAGGGTCCTATTCTCAGTGACCCACAAAGGAGTTACTGCAACTACAATCATTCATGAGTAAAACATGAACACAAATATACAGAAAGATCATACCTCTCAAGATGAATAACTGAGCCACATTATCAAATCAGTAAGCTATTTGCTCTGTATGTTATTTATTTTTCTCCATTCTCCATCTTTAAATAACCTTACCAGCATGAAGAACATCTGAAGTTGGGCTGCATCTTCATTTTAAAGGGGCGGGGGGGGGGAAGGTGTTTGTTTGTTTCTTGTTCTTTGCACACACTGAGCAGCAGGAGCTCTAATCATTAAACAGTATCATTGAACATTTTTGTGCATTTTTATTTTCCTTCCAGCAGACAAGAACAAGCAGTAAAAGATGAAGACATTCTTTACACTACAAATCTATTGACTATGAAATCTACAGGTATTTATCTTGCTGGGATCCTTTAACCCTAGCTGACTTCCTGCCCCTTGGGCAGGAGGCTGGACCTAATGATCTTACCAGGTCCCTTCCAGCCCTAATGTCTATGAAATCTAGTCTATGAAATCTATATTTTAATCAACTGAGCAGTTCAGTCTATTTACATGTGAGGATACAGAAAATAAACAAAACTTAGTCTTTCAAAAAAAACAAAACAAAACAAAAAAAAAAGGAATCCCCCTAGTCTCAGAAACTGACATAATTTACCATTCAGCAAACCCTTAGGGTTGTGGCCTAGATTAGATTAGTATAGGTGATGATGACAAATGAAGTGTGAGGATGTGTTAACTCAATTAAGGTATTCTTAGCTAATATTCCTAAAAGCGGTAGACAATCAGATACAAAAGGGGTCATATATTCAGAAGCAAATCAAAGGCCTCTAAACTTGACTATAAGGTTAAGAATCACAACCTGACAGATTTATTTTATAGCACTTCGCCATGATTTCCATGGATACTACTACTATCACCTGATTTATGTGGTAAAAATAGAAACACATACCATGATTTAACAAAATCTTAATTATTAAATCAAAGATTTTGTTCTCGTTTTTGACAGACTAGTATTATAATGCTGACTACCATTCTTTTCTCATTGGAGTTACAATGATTTACATGTGACTTCCCAAATCTTCAGATCCAGTAATGTTCATAACACTCTATCCATCCATCACCAATCCTTTGTAGTCTCATTCAATTTATCAATAATTCTCAAGCAGTGTTTTGAGGTGAAATTTATGATTCATTATAAAATATTCCTATGTGCATCTGCTGTTGCTATATGGCAAAGGAATATTTTAAATAATTCATCCTAACTGCACTTGTATGTGTAGTGAACTAATACGGATTCCCCATTTAAATGGAAAAAGCTGGCTGAAGCACCAATAACTTTACTGATACATCAGGTAATACCCAATGACATGTGTTGCAAACTCTTGCGGGTAGCTGTACTGTACACTATTACACAGAACAGAAAAGGAAGGTGGATTTCAAAGAGTTTCTCTCAGCTTTAATGCCGCAATAGCAGTATAGCATGACATCAGAGAGAATTTACAGCAGGGGTGGGCAAAATACGGCCCAAGGGCCAGATCCAGCCCACCACACCATTCTATCTGGCCCATGGGGCCCTTGAAAATTTAGAAAATTAATATTTGTTAATACGCAGGGCGGGGGGGTGAATGGCTGTGACTGGTGGGGGGAAGTGGTAGTGAGTGGAAGCACAGAGCGCAGTGAAAAGAGAAGGCTGAGAGGGGACCTGTTGGCCATCTATAAACTTACCAGGCGGGACCAGCAGAGAATGGGAGAGACCCTCTTCACCCAAGCACCTCCCAGAGTAACAAGAAATAAGTGGTGCTGGCTCCTACCTTGGGGGTCTTTAAGAGGAGGCTTGACAATTACCTAGCTGGGGCCATATGAGCCCAATAGTCTCTCCTGCCCAGGGCAGGGGGTCGGACTTGAAGATCTACTTAAGCCCCCTCCAACTCTACATCTATGAATCTATGACAGCTGGGCAGGAGCGTGGGGCCAGCACCAGTAGGGCCCAGAGTGGGATGGCAGGAGCACAGGGCACAGGCTGCCAGGAACTGCAGCTAGGCTGTGTCCCTCCTCTCCCTGCTGCTCCTGGCCCTGGTGCAGGCCACGTGCTTCTGCCCAGTTGTCACTGTGTTCCATGCACCTACTCACTGCCCCTTCTCCCCTCACTTGCCACACCTATTTCCCTGCTTCCTTCACCACCCACCACACTCCAGAATCATGTGGTTCCAAGCAGCAGTGCCAGGACCACAGGAGCAGTTTGGACATGGTGGCAGAGCGGCCAGAGGGGACAGGTAAGTGGCACGAGAAAGGCAGCACTGCCAGATAGGAAGCAAGTAACACAGAGTGGGAGCACAGAGACCACGCCAGTGCCCCGTGGCCAGAAGCAACAGAAGCACAGAGCCCAGGCTTGCAGGAGCACTGGCAGGGGCTCTGCTTGCCATGAGGGGGGAGGGGCAGGCAAACCCTCTCCTCTCCACACAAGCCACAATCCTCCCCAGCCACCCTCACCCCACACACTCACGGTCCCTCACAAATCCCCCATACCCCACAAGCCTATATGCACCCTCCCACACACACCTTCCCACAATATATAAGAATGAGACTTCATTTTAAGCTATTATAATATCACCTCTATGTACACTACACAAATGCATGCAACTCAGGAAGAGGTATTTTTTTTAAATGAAATTAACAAATGTTGTAGTGCATGTTTGATTCTCAGTGTATAATCTGTAATTTTTCTGGTTCAGAAACGGCAAAAACCTTTGCTGAAAGGAGTAATTTGGGGGGAGGGGGGAATTACTGGTGGCAAAGGTCAGGGGTTAAGGGGTGGGGCTTCTGGTGGCAAATGCCAAGGGTTAGGGGACGGGACTTCTGGTCCCAAGGTGGTGGGACACCTGTCAAGGGGCAAGGCTACCCAGGCAGCCCACAATGGCTTGCCAAAACTCAGTAAGCAGCCCTCTGCCTGAAATAATTGCCCGCCCCTGATCTACAGGCAAGCAACTCTACCCAGGTTCCTCATTCCTACATTTTTTCTCTTCACTATCTGTTGACTTCTTTTGCAAGTAGTTTGTATGACCCTCAAGCATCTAAGCCCCGCTACAATCCAGGCAGGCACGTATCAACATTTTGCAGAAGTCTCTCACTTTCTCCTGCTGGAATCTAAGGGTGCCTGTAGCAACGTGGGACACCTGCTCCAATATGCTATAACTGCAGCATGTTAGAGTAGACTCGATTAATCAGCATGCTCCAGCAGCCTCAGCATCTTCTGTATGCAGCATCCCTGCCACCATTTTGAAGTGCAAAATACTGAATACACAAAGCGCTGCAGACAACTCCCACCCACCCCTGGAGTACATGTACGGACACCCTAAAAATCTCCTGTGAAGAAATACCATTAGTCTAAATTCATTTTCCTTTTAGGAAAGGACAAGGGCAGATGGCATCTCTTGAACACTGGGTTTTGTGTGTTGTCTGTTTGGCGCTTTTTGCTCTTACCTTATTCACATCCATATTCCTTTACTGCCCAACAGCTTGTCAAAGAGATAAAGAAAAAAAAAATCAATGTTCTGTATGAAAAGTGCACTAGAGTTTACTGGGGATTTAACAGCAGACAAAACAGGGATTCAATTTTCTTCCGATACAAAGCAAAAGCAGGGCAAGAGAGGAAAGATGAACAGCAGTCAACAATGCCTTCCCTACACACAAAGAGCACTCCAGCAGCTGTACAGCGAATACACCTGAAATGCTATATTCAGAACTAACTCAAAGTCTTAAAAGTAGCTGATCAGTTTTTCTGCTATTCAGAACAGTGTAGTGAAACTGATGAGATAGATAGTATTTCTACTCTACTATTTAATTTATCTATTTGTTCTGTCTTGCCATTGGCAAATGAATCATGCATTTTAGTCCTGTTCATGGCGAATAGTTAAACACCTTGCAATCATTACATCCTCCAGTCTGCTACACTTGATCTTTGACAATTCCTCCAACAGCACTTTTATAACAAAGACTTTTTCTGGAAAGTTACTCTCAAGAAATCAGAATCATGCTATCTATTTTGTCACAAAAGATGAATAGTCCAATTCATTTAATAAAGTAAATTTTAAATGCAGCAAGGAAGTAACCCTGTTTAAAATATAACAACCTAGAAAGAAGGTTTTTTCCAATTAACGAAAAGCTATACTGTAGTCATAGCATAAAAATAAATACCAACCCTCCCCCCCCCCAAAAAAAAAAAAAACCCAAACAAACCTGAACTAGCTGGAAAGCTGGAAAGGATCTCAGGAGGTCACCTACTTCAACTCTATGCTCAAGACAGGACCATTCCTATTGAAACCATCCTAGGCACGTGCTTGTCTAACTTGCACTCAAAGACTTGCAAGGAGAGACATTCCAAAGCCTAAGTAACCTTGAACATCCTGATATATTTATAAAAGTTCTCAACTGCTATCCTAAGTATCCCTTTTTGCAAATGAAGTCTTATTTCTTGTTCCGTCTCCAGTGGATAAAGAGAACAGTTGATTATTATCTTCTTTATAACAAACCTTTCTGCCTTTGAAGATTACTTTTACCCCTTCTCTTGCTTTTGTCTTCTTTAAACTAAATATTTCTGGTTATGTAAAGCTTTCTTGTAACATTTTAATAATTTTCATCACTCTCCCTTTTGGAATCTCTCACTAGGTGCAGTGTCCAATTAGACACAGTATCCCAAAAAAGGCTTCACCATTTCTGAACAGAGAAAAACAATTACCATATGCATGTGAAGCGAAGACTACTGTGAATTTAAGACTACTCAATAATCAGATTCTAATCATAGGAAATGCATAAATTCATTATCATTTTTCATACTCAGAACATCTTCGGAGGTAAGGGCAGGAATTATGGGGATTGCAAGAGGCTCCAGGCCCTGGTTATGCCTTGAAAGTGTACCCTGCTGGGGAAGGATGGCCTGGTGGGACTGCTTGTGGTGGGGCAATTCCCCAGAAATGCCAGGCCAGTTGCCTCCCCAGTAAAAGGCAGGTAGAGGCACCTTAAAACCCCAGTCCTGACATCCTGGTGGGTTACCCCCAAGGTAGGGATGGGCATGAGGCCAGGCACAACCAGAGAGAGGTACCTGAGCTCCTAGGGTGAAAGAACTCAATGACAGAGGGCCAGGCATGCCTAGGAAGAAGCACCTGAGCCCATAGGATGAAAGGCCCCTATGACATGAGGCCAGGCACACCTAGTGAGAGGCACCTAAGCCCCATAGGGTAAAAGACCCCAGTGGCTCCAGTGAGGGGGCAGAGACAGAGTGACCCCAGTGAGGAAGCATACATATGTGGAGGCCCTCGCAGATTAGGGTGCACGGTCAACCTGAAGTGCTGTGTGTGAGAGGAGTCAGTGGCCCAGTTCAGCCCCGAGTAGAGCACAAGGTCATTGGTCACAGAGTAGGACCTCTGAGGGGATGGCCTGAAGTGATGCGTGTACCCCAGCTGGAGAGTGAATAGGGAAGCCTGAAGTGCCGCACAGAGTAGGGTCTGAAAGGCATGGAGTAAGGCAGGTGGTTGGAAGTGGCCCGGGAAGAGACAGTATGTAAGAGGCCCAATGAGAGTGGGTGGTGTGAAAGGGGTCTGGTGTAGGGCAGAACATATGTGTTGGATGTTAGAGGCCCTACAAGGGGTAGAGTTTGGCCTGGCCACAGGCCAGAACTATCATCAACTTATGCTGTCATCTGCAAGGCATGGGACACAGCAAGGGAAGGTCAGAGCCATGTGCAATGCCTTTACCACCACAGCAAGTAAATGGGCAGCCTCCCACCTGATTGACATCTTAATTATTACTGTGAAAGCATGGCAGAAAAGGAAGGCAAGTAGTTAGCCCAGAGACAGGTGGGCAGGCCAAAATCATTTCCCAGCCCTGAGCTAGCCCGCTGTCACAGATGGTAATCTTAAAATCTGTCATTATCCTCCCAACCCTGCAAGTAGGGAAAGTAGTGGCAGAAGCATAGGCAGTTGGGGGAAAGGCAGTAAGAAGGCAGGTGGGAGGGGGCTCTACAAGGCTGCCCCTGCGCCTTGTATGGCCGTACTTTGGTCCCTGCTGCCTGTTTCCCTACCACTGGCTTCGTCTCCTGCCCGACACCATCCGCACTTCTACTACTTGCCCCCCACCATTCCTACACCACCCTGACCCCTGGTACCTACCTCTGCACCTGATCCCCCACTGCTGCTTTTGCCCCCCACCAACTTAACCTTTAGCTCCAGCCCTGCTCCAGCTATGGTTGCACTGACCCTAGCAGGGCCTGGTAGTGGCAGCAGGCTGCTCTGGCCAGACACCATTTTGTAGTTTTTACTGTTCTTTATTTAAACAGGTTTTTTCCCTGCCTATCCTGCCATTGCATCTGCAATACATTGGTAAAAAGAAATCATGCCTGCTTCTAAACCTCCATTTTGTTCTAAATAAGCCAAGCTCTTTGGTTCTCACTCATATGATGGCTCTCCATTCACCTGACCACTGCCTGTACACCTCCTTTACTTTGGTCCCAGCTGTAATTTATCATTTGTGAACACGGCCAAGCACAATTGTACAAAGTATTCCACATGAGATCTCAAGAGTGACTTCTGAAACAACATTAATACTACCTTAGCGCTTCTAAAAATACCTCATCTGATGTATTTTAGGATTGTCATTTTCAAAGCCACATCACACTAATAGTTCATGGTCATCTTGTTACTTATTAATACACCCAGGGTTTCCTGCCCTCCCTCCATTATCTTCAACTGATAAGCTCCCAGTTGAAAGGGAAAAAATACACACATGCATTTTGTAAAATGTGTGTTACATATACATATACTAGGATTGCGTAAAGCTTCGGTAGCAGATTCAATTTGGAGGAGATTCAGCCTGATTTGCAGGCCAAATCTCCTAATCGAATCAGCAGACCCATTAAAAGGTCCAAATAGATGTGGAGATATGGGCAGTCCCTGCTCGCCGCCACAGGGAGCTGGACCCAGGCTGTGTACTGGTAAGTGGGGGAGAGAGGCTGGAGGACTGGGGAGGGTACCGTGGGGGGGACCCCCACCTGGCCTCATCCACCGCCAGCTCCCCCAGCCCTCTCAAGTGGCCTGAACCTGGCCCCACCCCCTGCC
>NW_017728916.1:13976519-14007344 GCF_001723895.1 Crocodylus porosus
AGCCCCCGTGGCTGCCCTGCCCAGCCCCATCCCCCACCCAACCCCAGCATCCCAGCATTTTAAAAAAAAAAAAAAAAGCCCTGCACTCACCAGATGCAGCAGCAGTGACCATGGCTTCTAAGGGCTCATGGCAGAACCCCCATACACAGCGCAGGGCAGTGGGGGGCAGCAGGGATTGCCTCCCCCAACCTGGCACCCGCACAGCACCTGTAGTATTGCACAGCTCACCAGAGTACTGCAGGGCTCCACACTGTCCAGGAGCTGAGGTTGCCTGGGCTGAGCACTGCCGGCCTCTGGGTGATCGCTGGAACCACCCCAGCTCTGGGACACTGTGCAGCACCCTGCCAAGCCACACTGCACCCATGAGATGCGACAGCTGCCAGGTCAGTGCCAACTGGGGGGGCCAGTACCCTCTGCCCCGTGCTGTGCAGGGGGTCTCTGCTACAAGGCACCCCAGAGGCCCCATCACCACTGCTACAGCTGGTGAGTGCGGGGCTTTTTTTTTTTTTTTAAGTTTTGGGAAGCTGGGGCCAGACGAGACGGCCATGGAGGGGGCTGGGGGAGCAGGTCACTGCCGCCACACCCCCACTGCCAACTCTGCCAACACTGCCTGTTCAATTCAGAGGAGATTCAGCCCAATTTGGCAGACCACTCTCCAAAGCTTTTGGCCAAACTGAATCACTGTCCCTCCAAATCAGCTGAATCTAAACTGAATACTTGCTGCTTTGCACATATCTATACACACACTAGGGCTGTGCAAGCTTCGATCCCCGATTTGATTCAGCAAAGAATTGGCCCGATTCAGTGGCTGAATCTCCAAATCCAAATCAAATCAGAAGACCCTTTAATCTCTCTGAATCAAATCGGAACCCTCCAAAAAGATTCAGAGAGATTCTGAAAGAGTCAGGTATAGACACAGCTTTAACTGTTTTTTCTACATACCTCAAGGTACCAGAAAGCTTGTGAATGCTGTGATGCTGGGGCAGATGAAGTGTCCCACAGGAGCGTGGGTGGCTCCCCAGTGCATTCAGCAGCACACCTGAAGTGGACCAGAAGCACTTCTGGTTCTGCCAGGGAGCATGCACAGCTCCCCCATACACTCTCTGGCTTTGCAACTGGTTCTTTGCGGGTCTGGGGGAACACCTGGGGTCCCCCATGGCCAATTGCCAATTTGGGGGGGGCCAAGGGGCCCTCCATGCGCTTGGCGGAGAACCCACAAGTAGACCAGAAGTACTTCCGCGTTCACTGCCAAGCATGCGTGCCCCTCCTGCCTCCGCACACTCCTGTGGGATGTTCCATGTGCCCCAGCATTGCAGCATTCACAAGCCGCACCTGGTACATTGAGATATGTAGAAAAAACATTTAAAACTGTGTCTATGGTCAAATCACTGATTCTCTGAATTGGCAACAAATCTTCAGTTTTGGATTCAGCTGAATTGAATCAGGGACAGTGATCTGAACTGATGAATCAAATCACTGTCCCCGATTCAGGCCAAATCCTAATCCAAATCAGAATCAAATACAGCCTGTTTCACACAACCATAATACACACACACACATACGCATATACACACATATATATACACACACACACACACAAATATCCATCCATCCATCCAAGTCCCTAACAGCACAATCTTACCTTTTGAAACTTGTATCCAATTGCTATAATTTTCAAGGTCCTCCTAGTCTTTCAGTATGATGATTAATTTTAAGAAACACTAAGCCAAACTGGTCTACCTGAATCACTGAGTCCAGCCCCTGCAATCACAGGCAGCTATCTAAGATATGAAATTTTAAAAAAATCCCAAGAACATCCATGTCAGCTTCTCCTAATACATTATTACTTTCTTCTATAATACATTAATAGCCATCAATTCATTTTTCTGTATATAATCCAAAAATCCTGTAAGGTCTCCCAAACAAGTCAAATTTATTTATACATTTTCATCCATGAAAACTGCTGGAACTGCTCTACTTCAGTGGTCACCAACCAGTTGATCATACAGCCTCTGACAGTCGATCTCAGTCTGTCAGAGACTCCACAACTGGAAGCAGCAGGACACATGTGGCTGGGCTGAGCCATGCCCCCTGCTGCCCAGACTGGGCTGGGTGAGTGGGGTCAAAGCCCAGGCAACTTGTCCAGGAGATGGTGGGGGGAGGTATGGATCCTGGGGTGCCAAAAAGTGATCTTCATAAAAAGGTTGGAGACTACTGCCCTACTTGTTTCAAACTGCAGGTAACCCCCACTTAGTGCTCTTAATTGGTTCCTGAAAAACTGAGCATTAAGCAAAACTGAAAGTATCTGATGACCCAAGATGGCAACCACAATTGTTTTTAACGACCCAAGATGATGACCACAAGCGTTATAGCGAAACTCGCTAAGTGGAACCCGTGAAATTATATCAATGTAAAATAAGCATTAAACAGGGGTTAACAGAAGTACACAGAGGGAAATATATCACACACACAAGCTAAGGACAATATTTGGTATAAAAAGGAAATATGCTGCATTTCCTCATATAAAGCATGCCTCTGAATATAAACATGCACCCTTTTGATATTGAAGGAAGGAAAAAGCATCGTTCCTCAAGTGTAAGGTCCTCCAGGGCTGCAACCATTCACCAGGGCTGGCTCCCTCTCTTTGTGAGGGCCATAATAATTAACCTGGCCCCTTTCCCCACTGCACACACAGTACATGCACCCCAGGTCCACATTCCAAGCATGCAACTCTCTCCTCTGCCATCACACACAGCATGGTGAACCCATTTCTCCCCCGCTTTGTGTGCACAGTGCATGGAGCCCTGCTGCACATACAGGTAACCCTCGCCATTTGCAGGGAATACGTTCCCGTGATCCCTCAGAATGGCGAAATCCATGAACAGGGCACTGTGTGCATGAACGCAGTCTGTGTGCATGAATGCAGTACCCTTGACGGCTGGGGGGAGCACAGTTCTGGCAACAGGAGCCCAGCAATGGCAAGCATGGAGCTCCTGAGAAGCTCCAGTAACTGTTTAAATTGTATTTAAAATGCAGGTTCAGCATTTGCAAATGTTTGAAATCGTGAACACTGAACCCGCAAATACCGAAGGTTTCCTTTATATCACTGGCACACTGGCCTCTCCCACTATGCCACCCTGACAGCTGGAAGTGGAAACAGGGGAGAAGGAACTCTAAGACCCTACCCTAGCCATCTCTGCATCAAAAGAAGTGCCCATGTAGAATTGGGGCTATCAATTGGGCAGCCTTGTGCAATAAAATGCTTAATACTGAAATAGGTAAAAGATCTATGTTCTGGAGCAAAATACTGAAGAAGATAGTGAAATGTAAAGTGCAGTGATTTTGTTTACTTTTCATAAGCCAAGTACTGTTTCAGAATATCAGCAGCAAGAGTTCTTTCAAGAACTTTAAAAAGTTTATCTTTAGTTTTCTCTTCTTACAGGTTTGATCTGAATATGTGTAAAGTACTAATGAGCAATACATATTTAATCAAAACACATGCCACAAGCCAAAATTCAACGCAGTTAAAACTAGGATGGTTTAATGTGGTTTAAACCATGGGTTGTGTCTACATGAGCAGGGGCGTATGTTTGCAGCAGCACAAATTTGTGCTGACACTTTGTGCATTCCCTTGCTTGTGTGATTTGTAGTGGGTCCTGCTGCTCCATGTGCTGCACGGGGGCTGGCTAGGGCACAGGTTGTGACAGAAAAGGACTAGCCAGCAGGCAGCTCCCATCTTAAGGCATCTTATGCCCCTGCCAGCTGGGGAGAAGAACATGGAGACAGGAGAGCAAGTGCAGAGCCAGTCTGGAGGCATCCTGCTCCCCAGCCAACCGCTCCCTGCCCTGAGACACATGGAGCTCCCATCTTGAGGCATGCTGTGCCCCAATAGCAAAATTTGCCCCAGCATTGCAAATTAGCAGCACCATGAACAGCTTAACATGCAACATATGCAGTTCGTAGCAGCGTAATGAGGTTCACAGTACCACAAACTGCACATGTCCGTACTTCTGGATCCAGCTATGGTGGCCTAAACTGTTCGACCCAGTACTTTATTCTTCAGTCCACACTCGGGGTCATTAATTTGGAGGATGGCATTATCTGAACTGACACAGCACATTAGGATGTACCATATAAAGGTGTCAAAACCAAAATAGCATCCTTTTCCCACAAGTTGCAAAGAAAATCACCAGCATTAACATGAAGTGAGAACATTAAAATATATGCTGTCGTCAACACTTAAATAGTATCTCAGAGGGAAAGCAGGAGAAGAAATAAAGATCTGATGTTCTATACTCTTCTTGGGTACTCAAATATTTATGAAACCAGAAGGTAGAAAAATGGAAAAAACCTGATGTTCCAAAATATGCTACAAGAAAAAGATAGCTTAATTAGCAATTTGACTATTTAATCCTTATTATGTCATCTTCTCTTTTTGAAAGGGTAAACTGATATGAAGACAAAAGGAAAAAGACTTCAGCAAATATAAGTGCCCTTTGTCAATAGTCTCAATTCATAGTCCATTACATCTGATTATATTCTTCATGTCCAAAAATAAAAATGAACACATAAGGAATATATATTAGATTCTGATAAACAGACAACTGTAGCGTCTTGAGCATTTTTCTTGAATGAAAGCTTATTTTGTTTTTAAATAAGTTAATGCGAGTAAAACCAAGCCCATAAGATAATGGATGAGATTCTCACTTACCTGTATCAAGGATTCACTCAGCTTCATTTCATCTACCTCCAAAATAATATTTTTTATTTCTTCATAAGGCATACGGAAAGATCCTAGAAAGATTGCTGAAATTAAAAAGTAAGCTATTAAAACCAAAGAGGTCAAAATATAAATAATCATAAACTGAATACAGAAATAGCTCAACTCAAATTCAAGGCACTAACAAATCTAAGATTGTTCATTAGAAGGCTCCATGTGAGCAAAATTAATTGGTCTTCCCAACCATATTTCTATTTAAGATGTCCACATTTAAACTCACAGGCCAGATACTAATCTAACATTTACTGCTCTAAGTAATGGTAATAGTCAGTATGGCATTTACACTGCTTTTCTACATATGAGGTCTACTCTATAAATAAAAGACTTTCAAATGCATTGCTAACCACCCTTGTCCTGTTCACAAATATATACATATAATTTGAGCACTATATTGCTGAACATAATTTGTACCTGCCAGCACACAGCATTCTCTGAAGCAAGTCCTATGAGGATCTCAGGTCAACTATGTGACAGAATAAGCCCTCCTGGACAGTGTCCAAGAAGCATGACCTCCCAGGAGACAGTCTGGTGAAAACAGCAGCCACTTCTGGGTGACAGAAGAGGAGCAGGCAATTCACTGTACCTCTTACTGTAAGTACTCGTATATATATTTCTGTATATAATACAGAATCATTCCACAGTACAAGCCTCCAGATACTACAGTGTCAGATGTGGAAGGCACAACGTGCTGAAAGATCTAATGAAAGAAGTACCTGAAATGGCTGCTGCAGAGCCTATAAAACTGCAAGTATACCTCCCAGTATCCTTGAAAATCAAGGAGAATGCTGAAAATGGCTGGAAAGGGTTCAAACAGTAATTTCTGCTGTATATGAAAACCATAGGGGCAGATAAGTTAAAGGAAGAACTAAAGATGACTGTGCTCTTAACAGATATAGACAATGAAGAACTGGATGTGTATAATGCCCACCATACAGAGGGGGGAAAGGCTAAAGAGGAAAGCCTTACAAAAATAATTAAAATGTTAGAAGCTCATTGTGTTCCTAGAAAAAAAGTATTACTTGTATGTTTAGGATGAGAAGACAAATGGAAGGGGAATCAGTGCCATAGAACTAAAACTAAAGAAGTCAGTCCTGTGAATATGGAACACCACAGACAGCTTGTAACTATTGATAGTGTATATGTGTGTGTGGGGGGGGCACAATGTACAGATGTTCAGGATTTTTCTCCCAGAGCAAAAATGGCTGATCTGGGAGAGTTTTTTCTGGGAGATCAAATTGTATGCACTCTCTTCTCAAGCCACAGCACAGTCCTCAATCATCCCAGGATGTTTTGTTCCCTTCATCTCAGGAGACATGGTCATTCACTGAATTTTGGCTAACACTCTGCAGTCTGTGACACTCAATCAGGGCTGCCCTGTGCACTGCTGCCATCTGTGTCCAGACAGACTAAGGTAGTCTGAAAAGCATACTAAAATGTGTACACTGAGGCCCCCTGTCTGTGCAGTGTCAGCATTACAAGCTCTGTCCTTTTCAGGGGCTCAGTATGTGAAAGTTTGTTCAGGTGTCTCTAGATAAAGTTTTTCCCCCACAACCAAAACAAAACAAAACGAAAAAACCCTGGGATGATTCCCCCAGGGCATTTGAAATGTGTACACAACCAAAACCTTTCTCATTACAGACCAGATAATCCTGGGATGTTACAATAAAAAGGTCTGTGACTAACTGCTAAGAGAAAAAGACCCGATATCAGAAAAAGGCAATATGTATGTGTCAAGCTGCAGAACAAGCAGAAGCACAAGTAAAAAGACATATAAGAAAAGACAGAAAGTGCAATCACTAAACCAGCAAAAGAAAAGTCCACAAAATTTAAGCTGGACAAAAACAGTCACTTGGGAAACAATAGACAATGCAAGCATTGTGGCAACCAGTGTAAATATAGAAAGTGCCCATCATCCAGGCAGAAAAGCAGACACTATAATGAACTGAACCATTATACTAAAATATGCAAAGAAGGTAGGAAAATATATGCATTAAGTGTCGAAACACTCAAGTGTGGAGGAAAACTGTTCCTGAGTACACTTAAGGAAGAGCCCAATAACTAAGTATGTCCAATTAAAATGCAGACAAATGGCACTTATGCTACTGAGGCACAAGAAATTATAATCACAAAAAAATAAAATAGAAAAGTGCAGAGGGACCATAAAAGTGGAAGAATCTAATGTATCTATGAAACACTATAATGAATGGACCATTCCAGTTTTATGAGTGAACCCTTAGCACTTCGATACAAACATAAAACAATGGATCAAGTGTCCGCGATGGCACGCAGAAGAAAGCAGACAGTTTTAGGCTCATACACATGAGAGATACTTGGTCTTACTAGGAGGATGAATAACACACAGAAGTGGTAGTGAAGATGGAACTGAACCAAATTTGAAGCACAAACAGCATCATATGAAAATGTATTCAGAGGAAAGAGGTATCTTCCTAATTATGTACAAATTGGGTCGTGGGGAGGGGAGCAAGGCAGCTGGGGACAGAAAAGCCGCACAGGGATCTCTTAGTGGCTGCTCAATCCACACTGTCCCAGTGGGGACGAGGAGATCCTGGTGCAGCCCTGCTGTTCCCAGCTGTGCTGGGTGTTGCCTGCAGGGCTACAGCAGCCCTCCGGGAAGGAAACAGGGCAGAAGTTTGAGCCCGCAGTCTGCCCCTGTACAGATCTGGGGGTGCAGGTCCCTCCTTCCCCCGATAGTGAACAACATGGAGTGTCTGGCATCTCCATGTGTCGCTTTCCTTAAGGCGATGTGGAGCCAGCTGGGAACTCCCAACACCTCTCCACTGGTGGCTGGAATGCCTGGTCAGGGGCACGTGAAACCAAGGCAGTTCTAGCAGCCATTAAGGGAAGCTGCACATGGAGGCGCTGACCGGACACTCCATATACTGCCCCGATACTGTCTGCTCCTCCAGCCCCCAGCCAGCTTCCACCCCAGCCCTGCCCTGCAACCCCCAGACCCCTGCAAGCCCCACTTACCACTTCACAGCCTCTAAGACTAAAGTGAGCCTGACCTAAGCCTTGCAACCGACTAAAAGCCACAGGCTCCGCCCTTTCCCTCCCCCTGCCATTTTTGCAAACAGCTCGTGCAGGCTGGAACTCTACTAGCCAGCAGAGCTCTTTACAAAAGGGGGAAATCCATGGGTTTCTCTGCTAAAAAAGAAAATCCACATTTTCTCCGATAAAACCAGGGAATCTGTGGTTTTCTCCATTTTTTCTGTGGGAAACTGAAAACCTGGCTCCCTGCTGATGACAATAATTTGCCACCACACATTAAGAATGACTGAGAAAAAATCTGAATGTTGCAAGAGCTAACAACCTTAAACTGAATAAAGACAAATGTCAGACAACAGAAATAACATATTTTAGTCAGCAGCTGACCTCAGAGGGAATTTTACTTGATGACTCAGATTCAAGCAATACTGAACATGCCAAAACCTGAACATTAAAAAGGAATTCAAACATCGCTATGAATACCAAATTATGCCCATAAGTTTATCCCTAACTACACAGCTCACACAACTCATTTAAGGCATCTTTTCTCCAAGAACATGGCATAGGCCTGAATGCCAGAACATGAAAGTGAATTTAATAATCTAAAACACGTATTAGCAGCATTTCTCTTGTTATGTTTTTGACCCCTTAAAAACATCAAAATCTCCAAGAATACCTCCAAAAATGAACTATGAGCACCTATTACAGTGTCATGAAATTGATTGGTTGCCAGTCTCATGCATCTAGAGATATGAGAGGTAAAGAAAAGTTATACACATAAATTCAAAGACACTCCTGACCTGGCTTATGGACGTGCAAGAATTGACGACTTACTGCATGGTTAGAGATTCACTGCACAAACAGATCACAAGCCACTGACTGAAATATTAAGGAAAAGGAAAAAGGAAAAGGAAAAAAGGAAAAGGAAAAGGGTCTTGGAGATGCACAAAGATACAGCAACTACTTTTGAAACTACAGAAGTATGACATGACCCTGGAGTTCCAACCTGGACACCATTTCAGTTTCAGTAAAATACTATCCATCAAACACTGCAAAATCTGATGGTCTGGAACAAACCTTAACCATACATGTGAACATGAAGAAAGCATCATGCTATATAACTCCAGGCATTTCAGATGAACCGGTAATGTAAACAGCCAAAGATGAAACATTGCAAGGAATAAGACAAACAATAAGGAGGGAAAAAATAATTTCCCATTTCACAGTTTCAATATAAAAATGAACTATCAGTCATCTCAGGAGTACTCATGAAGGGTAAACAGATTATGATTCTTCTGGTGATGAGAAAAAAAATTAGAACAAATATGTGAAGGACATCCAGGAGTGACCAAATCAAAAAGCAGAGCCAGACATCAGGGGTGCATCATTTTTTTTTGCTGATACCTGTAAATGATTATTAACCAGCCATATCAGCTGATACCGATCCAACAGCTAATATGCAGCCTGGCAGCTTGGAGAATAGCATCTGGCTGTTAAGTATATGAGTGGAAGGGGTGAGGAGCATGGGGGAAGAGAGGAAATTAAGGCCCCATGGCAAAAGAGGGAATGGGGCTGGGGCTGCCCAGCCAGGGCAGAGGAGGGTATGGGACAGAGACACAGGCAGTTTGTCCAGGAAGCCCAGCTCCCCGCCGCTGCACACACCCCTGGGCGAGACATAGTGGGTATGTGCCACCCCTATCTGCGCACAGGGTGAAGGCAGGCTGCCTACTACACGCTGCACCAGCTTCTTCCCAGCAAGGGGCCAGGACCAAGGCTATGCTCAGGACAGAACATGGTGGCACTGGGAGAGGGGGGTATGGGGTGGCTACAGGGAATTTTGGGGTGGCTGTAACTCTGTCCTCTGCCCTACCCCACCCCTGCTGTGCAGTGCCTGCCCCATTCCAGCACCCCTGCCTACCCCACCCCTGCTGTGCAGTGCTCCAGCCCAAGCCCCACTCCCGCCACCACCATGAGGGCCTCAATCTGTCCCCCCATACCCTTTCCCTCCCCCATTCCCCTTCCCACCACAGTCTTACTCACTGGACGTTGCTCTCCAAGCTGCTGGGCTGCATTCCTGGCCTGCATGCATGCTGTTGCTGTGCACATGCATGCAGCATTTAACAGTAATAGTTTTATAGTGGCTTCAAAGAGTACTACAGTATTGCGGCCTGTAATGAGTGAATGTGTTCCAAGTACGTGACAGAGAGAGACGACCTAGGAGGCTGGTCTGACCTAAGACCATGAGCCTAAGGGTACCTTCCAAAGTCAAGCACTGAGAGATTTTTGTGTAGAGAGGCATCAGGCATGGGCCTCCGGGAGGCTTGAAGGCTGACCCCAAATAGTAAAGTTGTTATACTCTAAAAGAAGCTATGTTTAAAAAAAGTCTCACCCACTGCTTCTACATGTGGTACTGGCTCCCAAACCTGAAGGAAAGGCCTAAACATTTACTACAGAAATACTATTTCTCCCACTATAAGGACTGGAGAAACTTCAAAATAATTTTACTACATTCTGATCTATTACAGAATAGAATAATAGAAAATTAGGGACATCAAAGCTAGGTACAGATATTCAAAAAGCACAAGTTATGTGTTTTTTTGTAAGCGGCGTAGTTTTGATCGGTAGCACACAGAACATACATTTGTACTTTGGTGGAGGGGGGCAAATCTTAGACTGGGTTCCACCACTTTTAAACCAGTCCATGTGTGCTGAACTTCTGCTCGGTTAAGAGTACAGATCAGTTTCCAAATACTTATATGAGTTCAAAGTGCGCAGCTTATACCTGGCCCAGGAGGTCATCTAGTCCAACACCTTGTTCAAAGCAGGACCACTCCCAGTGAGATCATCCCAGCCAAGAGTCTGTCTAGTCAGGTCTTAAAACCTCTAAAGATGGAGATTACACAATCTCTCTGGGTAACCTGTTCCAGTGCTTAGTACCCTCCTTGTAAGAAAGCTTATCCTAATATCTAACATAAATTTCCCTTGCTGCAACTTAAGACCATTGATTGTTCCTTGTTCTATCATCTGCCACCACTGAGAACAGACTAGGCTCCATCCCTTTTGGAAGTACCCTAAAGGCAGTTGAAAGCTGCTATTAAATCCCACCTCAGTGTCCTCTTCTCCAGACTAAATGAAACCCAGCTCCCTTCAGCCTCTCCTCAGAAGTCATGTGCCCCAGTCCTCTAACAATTTTTGATACCCTCTGCTGGACTCTCTCCAATTTGTCCACATCCTTTCTGTAGTGGACACAGCCCAAAACTGGACACAGTACTCCAAATATTGCCTCAACAGTGCTGAACAGAGGAGAAGAATCAGTTTCCTTGATCTGCTGGCAATGCTCCTACTAATGCAGCCCAGTATGCCATTAGCCTTCTTGGCAACAACAGCACACTGTTGGCTCACATTTGGCTTATTGTCCACTAACTCCCAAGTCCATTTCTGCTGAGCTGCTGTTCAGCCAACAAGTTCCCAGCCCATACCGGTGCATGGGATTGTTCCATCGTAAGTACAGGACATTGAATATGTCCTTATTAACCTCATGAGATTTCTTTTGGTCCAATCCTCAAATTTGTCAGTCTCTCTCTGAATCCAAGCCCTACTCTTCAGCATATCTACTACTCCCCCTAGCTTGATGTCCTATGTTATGGAAAAGCAATGCTCAGGTGAAATTCAAAAGAAAATAAAAAACAAAACAAATAAAAGATAAATATGGGTTAAGAGTTCTGCAGAACAGCAGTACCCAACACTGATTTTTTTGGGGAGGTGGGGAGGAAGGGGAGACAACAGTAAGGAGAATGAAATGAGAAAGCTTATACACAGTTAAGCTTATACATAAGGAAATTTGCTTGTATATCCAGTAAACAATTTAATGTTACTTACACAGATTCTGTGCTGTTTTTCCATCCAAGATTCTCAGTTCTTTACCTCTTTTCTTTGGCATAACGATTTTCTTTTCCTCCATGTCTTCTACTGCCCTCGTAGCTGTAAATGTACATATATATGAGCTGATGATTCACAAATATAGTAAATTTAAACACATTTATTTCAGACAATTTATAAAAGATATACTATATTATAATATAGTACTATACATCTAAAAACCTTTCCCATCTGACCCTATCAGTCAGATGTTTTATTCACTTTAAAAGAAAACAAAGGTGCTACCTCAATATATTTGAAGACTTTTAAACAAGGAAACATACATTCTGAAGCACAGAAAAACCATGTGCGATTGTGAAACAGCAAAAGGACAAAGCATGGTTTACAAACTTAAATCAATAGGCAGCTGACTAATAATTGTGCTATTGCAAAAAAATATACATCTATATATAGACATACATGTAGGTGGGGATGGACTGAAGTGGTTGGTTTATTTTTTTCTAGTTTTCCTTCATTCCAGTATCTTCAGCAATATAGTTCTGATTCAAAACCAGCTCAAAGCAGATGAGTGCCATCTACTGAAACACTAATATCTGCTATATCATTCTGAAGGCTTCTCAGCAAAAATAGTAAAACAGTTCTGTTTCTGACATCTGATTATGCTTTAAGATGATTATTATATGTATTTTAAATATTTAAATAAATAAGTAGCCATTTTATTTCAAATAATAAAAGAAATTCAAGTTTTGTTTTGTTTTTTTACCTAACTAAACATATTAAATATTTTCCTGGCACTTTCACAAATGTCAATTAAATCAATCTTAAATCTACAAAGTTGTAGTATTGTTGTTTCCTAAGCTACAATTATACATGTAGCACTTCTGCTTCAGTGAAAATCTGATTTCTTTGAACCACTGATTAGCCACTGGAAACCAAGTGAAAGGAAGCTTTAAGCAGAGGGCCTATTGCTTTGTTATCACACTTCCATTTCTTTTATTTCTCACTTCTGCCATACCATTGTAGGAAACATATGTTCCACTCACTACCGATTTAAACTATGCCACTTACAGAAAACAGTGTAACTTTAAGATTTTACACACACACAAAACACTAATACATAGAGACCAGACTAACATACCTTAAAACTAAGCATTTTTTCTTCTTATGTATGAACAGTCATTTCCTCCAAGCATGAAACTACAAGAATGTACTCAGCTGCAGTCTAAATTGCACACCACATTCACACTGTATTGTTCATCATTCTTGTGTCAGAGATAAGAACAACTTCAGCTCCCAACACTATCTCTTGAACTGGACACCACATTCTTTAGTAAAGTAAGCCATTTATTTTTTGCAAAAAAAAAACTTACACCTTTTGGCCCTTGACTTCAAGGAGTGAAATCTTGGCCCTTTAAAAATCAACTGGAATTTTGGCATTGATTTCAATGGGATCATAATTCTATTTCCAAAGTTCAAAATTAAGTAGGGAGAAGATCTACACTAAGTTTAATTATAAAGGTTTATCTGTCTTTTTTCCTGTATAAAGCATACAAATCAACTAACTCACTCTATAGACAAGAGAGTTTATTCAATGTTTTTATTTTATTTATTTATCTATTTTTTACACATGCATCTAAAACAACAACAATGAACTGAAATAAAATCTGAACTCAGAAATATTTTTGACAATCAAGATTTGTTATGTTAGGAGTAATTTGCTCCTATTAAAATTATTGAAAAAATATAGCCCATTCAGACACTAATACTCCAAAGCATTTTAAAAGATAATACATTACCAAGGTTTTCAACCTTTTTTGTTTGGTGTACCTCCAGCAGCTGGTCAAGAAACAGGGAGTACCCCAGCCGATCAACAAGCGGGTAGGGGTGGAGGGTCCCCTGTGTGCAGAGGAAAACCAGAAGCACCCCCTTTTCTCCACACCGCTACCACATACCCTCTGGGGCCTTCCCAAACTACCCCCAGGGGTACATGTACCCTGGTTGACACCCCCTGCATTAAGTGAACAAAGTTATGACAGGGTTAGATTATAGGATAAATCTATCTGAATCATGTCAATGTCACTACGGCTAAAAAAGTCAGGCATATACAGCAGGATAAATTAGAAACCTGCAGGTTAACTAAATCAGAGATATAAATCTATCTTGTCTTCCACCCAACTTCAAACCAACATGGCTAACTAACTCTAAAAAAAACCTACAACCAATCTTCCCATTAATGTCCTTTAAAGCACTGATGAAACTTCCAAAAACTCACAGAACGTACAATTTATAGGAACTGTATAAAAAATCATGGGATAATCATCTAATGTCATTGAAAGCAACAAGCTTTTGAACCTTCAAGGGTTAACAACGCAGTATGTCTAATGCGGCTGTACTGAACTATTTCAACTTTTAAAAGATGTAATATAAGAAATTTATTTTATCAATTATTTATTTGTAGCAATGTTAAGGTTTTGATTAACAAATGCCCACTAGTGTAAAAACTCAGTTCTATTCATGTGCCCAAAAGTGTGTTCAGATAACTGACTTGAGGCATCTATGTTTGCAAATGCTAGTTAATCACATTCCTCACTGTGCAATGTAGTTTTCCCAATAGTTTTAGTTCCTCATACATTGAGAAATGTGTTTTACACCTAGTTTCTGAGATAGTTTGTAGTTCTCATTTCATGCACCACTTCCAATAAGCTTAGATAAAATTATACAGCACTTTTGAATTGTGAAAACATGTGAAGCTATATTTAAAACATTTCCTCCCTTTCTCCTTGCAACATGCTGTTCTTTTGCATATTCTTTAGAGGCCACCATCTCAGGCTTAAGTAAATATGCTCTCACTATTAACATCCAATTTATCCACATATTTACTCTCATACCCCTTCCCACCAAATTGCAAAGCTTTCTTGGACACATAGGCACCATCTTTTCTTAATAAAAACCCGACCCTCCTTCCCTATTTTTATGAACAATGAAGATGTATTTCCAGAATACTGACAGTTTGAGATTGAAGAAGTTTTATCCCTGGGCCAAAATGACAAAGGTCCGTTTTCTCCATGTATCTCCTACAACAGAGTTAGACTGAAACTGGTAAGTAACTATTCTAATATTACCAGTTAATACAGAAAAACTCAATTCATTCTAACTTGCCAAAGGCTAAATGGGATCGCTCTCAGCAGTAAATAAGTCTAGATTTCGTTGGTAGATTTTCTTCCTTGAAAACAGGAGACTCTTAGTCTTTGCGGGCTGACTTCCCCAGGGTACCCATTATATTCCTCATGACTGCAAAGATGAGAGAGCTCACAAGTAAATTACTTATTTATACAGCCATAACTCTCTCTCCCTCTCCTTATATAGGTGCCCCCTAGGCCTCAAAGTATTCACATGTGTGTGTCTGGCATGTGAAAGAGAGATTGGGTAAAACCTCCCCTCAACCAGTGTTACTAAAATTGCAGCCTTCTACAAAGATTCATTCCCCTGCCTGTCTTGTATTCACCTGCATATTTTGATTAACGGGTACAAACCACCATCATTTCCTACTCTGCCACTACTGTGTATTTTCAGATTATATTTACTATATGACAATAGACCAGGGGTAGGCAAAATGCTGCCCAGGGGCCGGATGCGCCCTGCCAGGCCATTTTATCCAGCCTGCAGGGCCCCTAAAAAATTTAGAAAAGTAATATTTAGCTGCCCCTGGCTGCCTATCATGTGGTCCTCAATGGCTTGCCAAAACTCAGTATGCGGCCCTCTGCCCAAAATAATTGCCCACCCCTGCAACAGACACTATATATAAATGATAATGGAAGACTCTCTCTCAGGAACGGATTATCAAATATTCACCCTCAGCAAGTATTTCACCGTATCAACATAAATTTCAACTGCATGAAACTGTGGCTAGCAACAGCACTATGGTTGCTATAGTCATTCTGACTTTTTATGTCAAAAAATGCTCAAGTATTCATTGACTAACAAGAGATTTCCATAGAGGTTTGCTGCTTTTTTTTTAAAACAAGGCAAATGCATAATATATAATGTAAAAATGTATTACTTTAGAACTAGAGTATGCATACCAATATAAACAAACTAAACTTTGTTGCCTCTTCTCCAATTTAATTTACTAAAACAATCATTTTGTCATGTTTGTATCTACATGTCTTCTCTATTAATTGGTAGTATTTCCAGCAGGTACATACTACAGCACTAATTTTCTATCTATTATATGTAACAAACTTTAAATACAGTTTATCAAGATAACACTGAATGTACTATTCATTAACACTGTACCAGCTAAACACAAATAAAATGGAACAATGGGAAACCAGTTATAAGTCTATTCACTGGTACTCTTTCCTCTTACTATATCTTACGTTAGTGCTATCTTTTGAATGAAAGAAAGTGTCTGTATCTGTGTGCACGCACGCACATGCATACACTCACCCACAATATATCTGTTTTGCTTTATTTTTCTTGCAGGCAATATATTCTGTTTGGACAGAATGGGACTTTTGTTTTTGTTTTCATTATCAGATATAATAATTAAAATAATTGTACAGTCTAAACTGGCACTAGTATTAGTATTAGTGTTGAATTATCAGACAATACACATATGCTAAAGCAAGCTTAAGCAGCATAAGTATTTTTACTCACAGCACAATATACAATAATAAATTTATGGTAATGATCACAAATGAATAGGTATGAATGGTGGAAAATGCCATGAAATATTTTCTGTTCAGGCAGGACCTGAAAACAAATAATTTAAGTTTCCATAAAGCGTCCTTTATCATATATCTGGAGGGTCACTTCCTCACTCATTTTTGGAAAAGACATGGAAAGAAAGTAGTTTATATTTAGTCAGATTAGTAAACTGACACTACATGCAGTTAAGCAGTTTGCAATAAAAGGATTAACCATGTGACTAACAAACCAGAATTGTTGTTACTATTATTATTACTATTAATTTAAAAAGCCTTCTTGCAAACTATTTTTGACCACATACTTGTTTCTTTTTGTACCGTAATTAAGCAATTTAAGTGAGATATTATATTCATGTGCAGTATTACTCCAACTTAATACAGCATGCAAATAGGAATATTATGCATGGCAGTCTGCAGGTGTGGGCATGGAAATAGGTGGTCTGGGTTTTTTGGAGGGTGGGAGTTTGGCTTAGTTAAATGTTGAATACGTGGATTATACTGGTTACCCGATTACTATATTCAAATTATTTTAGTTTTCTACAAAATGTTCCACAGTGAAGTGAATACCATAATTACTGTTTTAAAGCTGTTTTCCCTAAGTTAGGAAGCAGAGAAGGAACCTTTATTAATAAACTTTCTTCACTAATGGAATAGACCAGTCATTTGCCACTCTTCAACTTTTGCATGTTCAGGCATAAGACTAGTTTTAACACCAGAACACTTTCTTCTCCTCACTCCAGCTCATTAAGAAGGGGAAACAATAAAGATAAGGTGACTCAAAATTAATGAAACTGTAAAAAAAAAAAGAAAGTTCAGCTAGGCCGCTGACAACAACTCACAGAACAACAACATGAGGGTCTAAATTAAAAATGTTGGTAAGCAACCAAGATTTTGTTTTCACTTGGTATTAGATTCTATTTTGTGAGTAATAACGCATTTGTTTATGAAAGCTAAAGGAAAAAAAGCTGATGCAACATGCTGTAAGAGATTGTTTTCCATTCCATTCTTATATGTTCTGTACAGCATGTGCAGCTGTGAAATGTGCATCTTCAGCAATGCCTACAGCTGTGAACCAACTCATATATCCCACAAAAAAGACAATTTCAGTTTGACACCTGTTTAGCGCCTGAAGAGAAAACAATACGAGTCAAAGTGTTTTAGAAGTTTAAAATATATTTAAAAAATCAAAGTACTAATGACAAGGAACACACAATCATGTTGTAAAGGTTTTGAGACTGAATTAAGACCAAAATCTGTACACACACGGTTTTTGAAAATTAACAGCTGTATAACTAATGTAGTCTTACACCTGTTCATTAACTCAATAACTAAACACCATTAAAAGTTACCAGTGTAATATGTTTAACAGCCTTAAGAGCATCAAATAAGACTTTAAGTTTTTGCAAGTATTATAGCTTGACTTAATACGTTTGTTAACAGTCTCTCTCTCTATTTGGTGGTTTTAGTGCTTATAAAAGTGACTAATAGTGCAACTTAGGGCAACACTGAAAACCCCACCTATACCTGAGGCAAAAGCTATTTTAAATGTCAGGTTAAAAGCATACAGTCACACTTAAGGGTAAAGTAGCAGTTATGCCAAAAATGGAAATATGTATGTGTGCGCGCACGCGGGGGGGGGAAGAAAATAGAAATTCAGTTATCTACCTTAACAACTTTAACTAGAGTTAAACCATGAAAACTATGGAAAATATTAAATAACTGTATACCTGATATGATTGAAAATGTTACTGTAACAATAGTTCTCTGAAATATATTTTCACATAAATTCCACTCTTGATGCACATAAACCAGGGGTCAGATCGTAGTTAGCTTAGGTGCACAAATGTACTTTCACCCTCCTTGACCCTCTGAACTGTTAATACAAAAGGTGATGTGTCCTCCTTCTCACTGCTTTTTCGCTATTCAAATCTTCAAAGAAGTACAACTGCATGTTAGAAAAGCAGATATATTCATGGATTTTTCAGGAATTTTAACAGAACAAACAATTGCCTTCCTGGTGCCCAAGAGCATTTAGAACTCCAGTGGATGGAACAGAATCTGACCCCAGTGTATTCAATATCTGACTTATTCTGAATCAACTAAGTCTGCTGAGCCCACACCTCCACCTTAAGTTAGGGAATATCTCTATACTGCTGCAGTGGGGACTGGGCCAACGAGGACCAAACATTATTGGGCCAACCAGAACCCGACTCTGCTCTGCCCAAGTGAATCTACAGGCACACTTCCTAACCAAAGGCATTGGTTCTGGGTTCATCACCAACAGTTGCTCTTAATCCCTCAATCACACAATTTGTACCAAATGACATGTCTACAATAAAGAATACTAAAAATAGTAGCATAAGTATAACAAAGTAGTAAAAATGTGGGCTGAATTCCATATCACTGACCTAAGGACCCCATTTCTCTACTTCTTTTTGCCAATATTGTCATTAGGAAGACTGACAAGATAAAGGGATCATATATAGCCATGGGCCAAGTGAGGAAACCCATGTCAGCAAATCCCATGGAGGAAGATTTCAAGACATACATCTGAATGGGCATCCAAGAAAGGAGGAAGGTATTAGAGAGAGATATCAAACTCCTATTTCCTGTAAAGCAGAATCTCAGATACTTTCAGTGTTACAAGGCTTACTGTTGAAAACCCCTATACATGACTAATGATACAAAAGGCTTATAGAAAACATTTACAGTTTACAAAAAACACAGTTGAGCCACTCTGACATAGCTTAATTAAAGAGGGGCAAGCAGGGCAGCAGCCCCAGGCACCAATTTTGGGGGAGAAGAGACACAAAAAAACAGCCAATATTGCTGTCAACTAGCCACACCATCAGCACCGAAGTCCAGGAACTGACACTGCCCATGTGCTGCTGCTGCTCTAGATACCAAGCTGCCCTGCTATGTTCCTGCTATTTTGCCTGTGTGTGTTATAACCTTGAACAGCCAAATGCTACTGGAATGGTGCGATAACCCATACTCAAAAACTCAAATGATAAAATACTTCCTGATGCAACAAAAATGATTCAAAAGCTCCTTAGTCACAGAAACAGTACATCACTGTGGTGCCATCAGTAACCATTTGCAAAGTGAGGCTTTGGAAAAGGCAAATATGTCTTGCTCTGAACTCCAGCAAACTGACATGGAGAGAGGCTTCAAGACCCAACCACTTCCTCTGAACCTACAAATATATTACAGACTGCTGGGAATGGTTTAAGGAGCAGAACTCTACTGCATTATGTGTTGTGGCTGTACCCATCAGTTTTAGAGATAGTAAAGTTTTCTGGTTTATGACAAGTCTGCTGTGCAAACATGCAAATCACAAATTACCCTTGCAGAAGTTGAAAGTGAAGTCTTAGAGTCATTTGCATTATCTACCAAAAGTTTTGGACAGATTCTTACCTCCATTTTAAAGTGCGTTTTAAGATGCTTTATGATTTGTCATTCCTGGTAATAGATGCTGAGATAGGAAAGTCCTTAATGATGTGATATAACAGTATGCCTGTGAATTCATTTATTTGGATCAGCTTATACAAGTTTCCCTTTCTTTATGCTGTTCATGCATTCCTGGAAAATGGTGCATAACTCAAATTCACATAAAGGGAACCCACTTTGCAATGTAACAAATAGGGATACGTTCCAAAGCTTTGACTGTACTGACCCCCAGACCCATTTCTACCACCTTTACAGGGCAATTTTGGCATTCAACAACAGCAAACAGTACACACAAGCACAGGGCACTATCATAATGAGGATGACAACTACAGAAACATGTCGCAGCCAGTGAGCGAGGAGCACATATCCATGGAGACTATATTTTGGTGCGGGTCACTCCCACAATGCACTGCACAAAGCAGCTGACTGTGGGCAGGCTTCCACCACACTGATTACATAACAGTGAATTTACCTCGCATACATAATGTCAGAGAAACCTGTAATAGATTTTACTTAGTTGATGCTTAAAGAAGCAAAGAGATGCAATGTTTCCTATATGAAGGTAATGGCTTACTGTGATTATTTTTCTATCTGTACAGAAATTCACGGCAGCTACTACCTTGTGTAAAACAAAACACGGCCTCAAAAACTGGGCAGAATCTGATCTTTTGAGAATAGGGGGAACCTACATACCGCTAGTGCAAGCTGAGAGGACAATCACCTTAAGAACGTTAGATTTTTCCCCTTCATTTTCCCCACTTCAGTGTTATGGCTGAGCACACAACCACTACATGAGGTATTTTCTGTTTTTAAAAAAATGTTCAATAAAACAAGAGATACACACAATTTAGGTTAACAGAACACATCTCATCATGGCAAAACTAGTACTAACGCAATTACTCTACAGAGATCTGGATAAGAAATAGTAGTGCAGTTTCCCTGTGTCACATAGAACAATTCAGAACTTTTGACTCTTTTGTTACACTATATAAGATTCAGAAGATATTGTTACATTAAAAAACTACACTGAAAAGATTATTAGCATTTATACCCAGATTCCAACAAAATTTTTCATACATAGCAAAGAAGATACATAGAGGATGCTGACAGATGGGGGAAGGTGGAGGAGGGCATGGAAACTGGCACTTCACCAGATGAGGGAGCACGTTAGTTTGACAGATACTGGGGAGCTGGGTATAGATTGGGCATTCAGCAGGGCTTTTTGGTGATTTTATCTAAAAGTCTATTCAATCAGCTCTTAGATAAAAGAGTCATAAAAAGATCGAAGTGTGCAATCTATACAGACATTGGACAAGATGAGTCAAACTAACACGATGCCTCTTCTGTGTATGAGCTGCACTCAGATTAGGGATGTATCTAGCTTAAAGTAAAGCACTGGGTTGGGTTTTTGTTTGTTTTTTCACGTCTGGAAGCAGCCAGTAATAATGGTACTGCATTGATTTTCCTCGAAGGTACATATACCATATCAGTATGGGAGCTACATACATCTCAGCTTACAACTGTTTGGCTGAAGATGCAATATTACCGTAATGAAGAGAAATACAAGAAGAGGAAAAAACAGTTAGATACAAGCTGGTATAGAAATTATTAGATACGCTTTGGTCAGGCAAAATGTGTATGAATAAAAATGGAGGTCCACTGAGACCTTACAATGATATAGATAATACATGATGCAATCCAGTAACTGTTTTCTAAAGACAGGCATGATTATTCAATCACAGTGAAAAATCTGAGAACAGTTTCCTCAGGATATAAAGATTTCAAATTCTAAATGGAGATGCTGTCCATGGAATGGAATTTAACATTGATTATTAATAATGAACGCCTGGCTAATGAAATATACAACATTTTTACCCACAGAAAAGACAACAGAAAATAGCCTTTTTTTTAAAGATTTTTTTAAATAGCCTATCCTTCTGTATGTCATTTACCTCATAGTGAAATAAAGCAAAAACTAATCCTCAGTAATAAAGAAGTAACAGCTAGTTCCACCCACAGTAATTAAAACAGAATTTAACAAAGCAAATAACCCAGTCTCTTAATCTGTCAGTCTTTACAGCAGTAGCACACTTATTAACTTAACACTTTTTGTGGAGGGTACGCAAGAAACTTAGACAAAAACAAACAAAACAAAATAACTATATTATGAATATAAATATGACTAGAGAACATATTGGCCTCAAATTACTTCCTTTTGCTATTCATGTTTGTAGTTTAAGTTAATAATAAAAGTAGGTAGATTCAGCTTTGAGTAAATATTATTATGACTTGGAGTTTTAAGCAAGTGTGTACTATACTGTACAAGCTGTTTGGAACTGGCTCACATGGTCAGGCATCTGAAAAACTTTGCTAATTCAGGACATGTACCGTAAGAGTTTTAAAAATGTTACTTTACTTAAGTTAAATAACTTAAAATGCAGTTTTCAAGGCATACAAACCTCATATATTCCATTACCAGAAAAATACTGTTTTACAATATAACATTTTGATACAGAAACTTCCAAAGTACTTCAAATAGTTAAGCTGTTTTTCATTCAAATCAAAACTGAAATTGTGCCCAAAACATTTTTTTGTGAAACCAAAAAACTGAAATCTTCATGAAGATCTGCAAGCTGCATTCAACCAGGCTTAAAATAGACCTAAAATGTCAACACATTTGAAATCTCTTGAAAAATTCTGATTCTGTCAGAGACAAACATTTTGCAAAAGCTGTATCTGTCAAAATATATAGGTTCCAAACTTCTCTCTAATGGGCTCCAACAAAAAAGTGAGATATACTGTTGCTTACAGAAATCCCAGATGAAAGTGAGTCAGATAAACACAGTTGATGGGATGGAAAAGGATTGAAAAACTGTAAATGCTATTCATCCTCTCTAGAACAGTAAAGAAGCAAGTATTGATCACACTTCAAGTTAAAGACAGGTTAACTGCCAAGTACAAAATTAAGAGGAAAACACTGACATGTGGAAGCTACAAAGCAGGTGACCAAACAAAGAAAATTCCCCTCACTGCAACAGGATGATGAGCTGTAACACTACTCCAGAAACATTTGTTTCTACATAACATGGCTAGTTAGAATAAGAGGGGCAGTTAAATATTCAAGAGGGAAAGTATTTCTACTGAGACTCAGTCAGAGGATAGCTTTGCAATTGTCATTTTTTGCAGTTGTTTGCAAATATGTGGAAAATGTATAACTGGTGAAAAGGAAGACTCAGTCTTCCATAAACATGGAATATGCTGAGAGATGTGGCAGGCAGAAAGGTAAAGGCACACGCCTAATTTACTCAACGTCTTTGTTTACTTAATGGTCTCCAGAAAGGTAGTTATTTATTTTAAACAATTTTATACCCTTTTCAGCTTGGAAAATTGATGTCCCTTTGTTTTAAATGATGCTGACATTGACAAAAACGTTTTGCTAACAAGATACGTGTTCTTTATTTTACATATTTCTTGGTGCCAGACCATGACAATGTAGTTGATGGAAGACAGAATACAAATGTGTTTTGGGTTTTAGAGATTCCACAGAATTAGAAGTTACTTTAGATGCTTGTTAAAAATTATAAGAAAAGTCTGCCAACATTACACACATCAATCCAGTTTAACATTTAATTGACACGGGATTAAAAGAATGGAAAAAAATAGCACTTAAAGGCTTAGACTATGAAGACAAATTGATTCTAGGTTGGGGCATAACAATTCAGGAGGCTAGTCATGTAAAACTAAGACATCCTTACTCACCCATTTGAATCCAGCTCATATCAGCAACAAACAAAACCCTTACACAAAAGCTACTGGTAATCTAGCTGACAAGTATCTTTATCACAAAAAACCACAACTCCCAATTACACTAACTGGCACTTGTGGCTACATTAATAGAATGGACTGTACAGATGTTCACAAGCAAGCTCTCCAGCCAGGGCATAACTAAAGGGCTGTTCCCTGGCCACCCATGCCCTTAGAGGAGCCCATTAATTGACAGCCTACTCTCTCCCTTGCCTGGGATAGAGGCAGGAAGTCAAGTGAGACTTGGGACATTAAAGCAAAATGGCCCTGGGACAGTCCCAGCCCCAGGAGAACACCAGAACGCCCCTCCCACCTCCTCCACCCTGCCAATAAGCTGATTGACAGGAGAAAGACATTCTTCCATGGTGGGAACTAGGACTGTGCAAAGCTTTGGTCCCCGATTCAATTCGGCAGAGATTTGGCCCAATTTGATGGTCGAATCTGTGAATCCGAATCGAATCAGAGGACCCTTTATTATCTCCAAATCAAATCGGAACACTCCAACTCGATTTGAAGAGATTTAGAAAGATTCAGCGATTCAGACATAGAGACAGCTTTAATTATTTTTTCTACATAGCTCTAGGTAGCAGGCAATTCATGAACAGTGTGATGCTGGGGTGCATGGAGTGTCCCACAGAAGCTCAGGGGGCTCCCCAGCGCACTCAGCACTAGACCTGGAAGTGGTCCAGAAGCACTCCCAGTCCACTTCCAGGTCCGCCGGAGAGCGCACAGCCCCCCCAACCCCCCACACCCCTTGGCTCAGCACTGGTGCCTCCTGGCTCTGGGGGACCTCTGTGGGGAAGCAGGTCCCCCCACAGCCAATTGCCGAGCCAAGGGGGACCCGGGGGGGGGCCCCCAATGTTCTCCCCAGAGGACCCAGAAGTGGACCAGAAGTACTTCCGGTCCACTTCCAGGTTCACTACTGAGCACATTTCAATTGAAATGGTAAAAAAGATACAAAATCCAATATCAAAAGCAATAGTTACTTCATTTTACAGTCAGTAATCGTTTCATTTCTATTATCTTTGTTGAACTGTCAGTTGAATTGATGTGACAAAATGAGTCAATAAAAATGCACACAAATCTAATTTAGACTTTTTAAACAAAATCTAACAAAAAGTTAGAATTAGATAATAGAATAAGGCAGCAAAGTAAATCCACAATCTAGAAAGAAATACTGAATAAAAGCTATAGAACAAAGTTTGCACTTCATGAATGACAGTCATTTACTTGCATATTTTGTTACTATTGTATTTGTATATTATGCACAAAGTTCCAAAAGAAATACTTCAATTATTATATCACCTGACTTAAAAATCTATTAAAAAGTAGAGCTACAGTATATTTTCACACATTGAATGGAGGAAAAATACAAGAAACTGTGTTCCAGCTCAAGGCAGTCCAACTGCTGGACCACAGGCAGCCTATAAGGGAATAAACTGTGACTCCAGGCTTCCTTTCAGACACTGCTCCTGACCCACATTACTTTAGCTGCTGCAGCCCCCAGAGATTTCAGGGTCCACCTTTCTCTTCCACCTTTCACTTCCCATCCCTGCCCCTAAAGAGCATAACAGCACATCTGGGGAGGCTGGGTCTCTGGAAACCAGGGGAAGAGAAGCCTGCCAAGTGGAAAGAACTCCAGAGGCCTCATGTGACAAGAGGGAGTGGGGGGAGTCCATGAAGTATGTGGGAGCATGGGGACGCCTACATGGTGGCAGGTGGCAGGGGCTGAGGGAGACAAAGTGGTAAGGGGGCATGATGCAGTGGCAGCAAGGAGGAGGGCACAAGAACTTGCATGCGACACGGAGAGACAGCACAGCAACAAAAAGTGCAGGACAGGAGGGCACTGTTCATTACAAGGAAGCTGGGGCCTGCACAGTTGTGTCCCAGAGTATGTGGCCCCCAGCCAATGAAAGGTTGGACTACCCTAGTCTAATTGTATGTTGCTTAGTTTTCAAGTGTCCATACATGTGAATTTAAAAAGGGCAGGACAATTTTCAAAATAACAATTCTGAACAGTGAACACTTTTTATAATTAGGTACAATAATTTTACATAACACTACTTAATCTGAATTATATTGATTCAAACCAAGCAACTAGCATTAATATGCACATTAGTACTGCTTTTCCCACCTCACAGAGTTATGGATAAGCTTGAAAGGGTCCAGAGGTGAGCCACCTGCATGATCAAAGGCCAAGAGAGCAAGCTTTATGAGGAGAGGCTGGGGGACATGGGACTCTTTGGCCTAGAAAAGAGAAGGCTGGGGGCGGGGGGCAGGATTTGGGAGAACAGTTGTTCACCAGGGCCCTGCAAGGGATAACAAGGTCTAACAGCCACAAGCTTCTGGAAGGCCGATTGAGACTGGACAAAGGGAAAAACTTCTTTACGGTCCAAGTGTCCAGGGTCTGGAACAGACTCCCCCCCAAAGGTGGAGCAAGCACCTACTCTGGATTCATTCAAATGGCATTTGAATGCTTATCTTGAGGGGGTCTTTTGACCCCAGCAGACTTCCTGCCTATGGCAGGGGGGGCTGGACTCGATCTTGCAAGGTCTCTTCCAGCCCCTAATGTCTATGAATCTATGAATGAAAAAAAAATCACCTGAAGCTTAAGAAGCAACGTATGATAAACAGCAATTTTAAAAACTCACCTATTACCACAAATTGTTTTATTTTAGAGGGTAGGAAGAAGGGAGACACATTCAATAGTTCATAACCTCAGTTTGTTCTTGGGAAATATGTACTATTAGAAAAGAAAAGGGTGCTATGAAATCTATCAAAAAATAAATGCATAGATATCATGGTTCATAACTACATAAATTCAGAACACTGAACAGAATTTTCATAATTTGGAGCAAATATTCAATTGAAGATAAATGAGTTTCTCTCTATTAGCTCTCAGTAATAGTAAGCTTTATGTTATTTTTTTCAGGCTGTACACTGGAAAGTGATGAGAGATTTCTAGCAAACATAACAAGAGTTGGGTAACATCCCTCTAAATATTGTTTTTGGTCTCTAGCTGGCCTCTGTCTTCTACTGCAAAGTCAGTAACAATAATGTCACATCAACAACATTCACACACAGTTAAGTCTTACATCTTTGTACATTAGTTAATAAACATGTCTATTACCAATCTAACTCTGACAATATGGTTCCCCATGTAATGACATATTCCACACCCAGTAAAAGCACAAATTTTAGATGCAGACAAATTAAATTGCTTGGTATTTACAAATAAACCTGAAAAATTCAGTTATAATAACCTAATACTAGCTACTGGGAAAACTGTGATGCCAATTAAACCAGAAAAGCCTTTGCCTAATTCGCACGGTATATCTGACCGCTCCAGAACAATCCCCATTTAAAAAAAAAAGTATTTAAGGCTTCATCTCTTATTTTCTATATTTTGATTCACTTTCATTTTAACAAAAGAATACTCACTGGCAGCTTCAGTAATTGAACAAATAAATGCCAATCATTCCAGATAAAGGGGAAAAAAGGAAGAGAGGAGGAAAAAAACAGGATAACCATGCTGATTACATTGAAAAATGAAATGCTTAGTAAAGTAGAAAAGTGCTTGGACTGACTGTTAAGTGTTGTAAGAACAAAAAAATAAGACTAAAGTGTCACTGATACACTAGAGATTGTTGTGTTATGATCATTTAAAGCTCTTGCCTAGTACAATCAAGCAGAGTGGAGTGTACCTGACTATGTCAGGCAACTTGCAAAGCATGAAGACAGTTTTAAATGTGCACATTAGTGAAATGAATAGGGGCAAAAATAGGACCTAAATGATTGAACTTAAATAACACATTTTTTTATATTGCAATTGATTTCATAGCCTTCATAGGAAAATAGAGCTTTTGAACACTGGTTTGATTTTTTTTCCCCCTCCTGATAAAAAAAAATCTACTTAAACTGAAATATTTTAGCCTGCAGATATCTTGGAGCACAAATTAAAAAGTACTGTACATTAATGAGAGAGTGCAGAGGAGAGCCACGCACATGATCAGAGGTCAGGATAACAGACCTTATGATGAGAGGCTGATAGCCATGGAACTCTTCAGCCTGGAAGAGCACTGGCTCAGGGGTTATCTGGTGGCCACCTGTAAGTTTATCGGGGTGTTCACCAGGATCTGGGGGAACGTTTGTTCACCAGAGCACCCCAAGGGATGACAAGATCAAATGGTCACAAACTGTAACCATTTCAGGCTAGATGTAAGGAAGAACTTCTTTACTGTCCAAGCCCCCAAAGTTTGGAATAGACTGCCAACGGAGGTGGTTCAAGCACCCACTTTGAACACCTTCAAGACACTATTGGATGTTTATCTTGCTGGGATCCTATGATCCCTGCTGACCTCCTGCCCCTGGGCAGGGGGCTGGACTCGATTTTCCAGGGTCCCTTCCAGCCTGAATGTCTATGAAATCTATTAAATTAATATAAATAAATATTTATTAATTATTTAAGGACCAAAACTGCAGTAGTACACACATAAGATTTCTATGCTGGATAGACTCCATATCCCCACCCTCAGCAGCTCAGGTTTCTAATGCAAGGAACTATGGGTATAGTTTGTAATACCTCTTTTTATTTAAAGTATGTTCTCAGAACCACTGCCAAACAACAATTCCAAAAAGCTGAGCACTATATAGCGGTAGGTATAACAAATATGTCATTCATTGTCACTAAAGAAATAATCTATTAGCTTAGATAAAGTATAAAATTGACCACAATTTGCTTTTAGAGAATTATCATCATTTACAGTAGCTACTCAGGGCAGCACTTCTCTCTTCTAAAATGAAACAAAAAAGCTCTGGCATAAGCTACCCAGGTACTTTAATTGAAATTTAACAATTTTTACAATTCTCACTTACAGCTTTGGACCCTGGAAACTACAAAACAAAAAGGGAAACCATTTCAGAACAATGGAAATTCCTATACATTCATATGTAGTACCTCCAGATGCACGGAAGAGCTGGCAGCAGTAAAATGCTGTCAAAATTATTTGGCAACACCTTAACTTCTTCTGAATATCAAATACCTCCATCCTTTGAATTCTCAATGTATTTGTATTTGAACTATTTATACATGATGTCTTCAGACAGATTTGGCAAAATATATGATCCCATGACTTCTGCTGGCCCTACTCAAACTGAATTTAAGGCAGGTCACTTGACAAATGATAATACTCAAGATTTATAATGGAAATTTTACTAGATAAAATTAATACTTTACCATGTGCTTAAATTATGTTAGATTGTATTTTTATATCTTTTGGCTGTTGTCTTATTTTCCAGGTTTTAAACTGCAGTGGTTTGGCTTATATTTCTCATCATTCCATTTGGATTCTTAGTAGAATGCACTTATTCACCCCTATAATCACTCAGAGGACTACAGCAAGGGTTTTGATATGGTCTTCCACAACATTCTTGCAAGAAAGCTAAGGAAGTATGGGTTGGAGGAATGGACTGTAAGGTGGATAGGAAATTGTCTGGATTGTCAGGCTCAAAAGGTAGTAAGAAATCAGTGGCTCAACGTCTAGTTGGCATCTGGTATCAAGTAGAGTGCCCCAGGGATCTGTCCCTGGTGCCAGTTTTGTTCAAATCTTCCATCAATGATCTGGAACATGGGATAGAGTGCACCTTCAGCACGTTTATGGATGACACCAAGCTTGGGGAAGTAACAGATATGCCGGAGGATAGAGCTAGGATTCAGAGAGCACTAGACAAATTGGAGGAGTGAATGAAAAGAAATCTCATGAACTTTTATAAGAACAAGTGAAAAGTCCTGTACTCATCACAGAACAATCCCATGCACGGCTACAGGCTGGGGCCTGACTGGCTACACAACAACTCTGCAAAAAAGGACCTGGGGGTTACAGTCAGTAAGCCAAATATGAGCCAAGGTGTGCCCCTGTTGTCTAGTTTGGGACCCACCACTACAGAAAAGATATGGCCAAATTGAAAAGACTCCAGCAGAGGGTAACACAAAAGGATCGAGGGCTGAGGTACATGATTTCTGAGGACAGACTGAGAGAACTGGGCTTATTTAGTCTGGAAGAGAGAAGACTGAGAGGGGATTTAATAATGGCCATCAAATACCTGGTTCCAAAGAAGATGGAACTAACCTGTTCTTAGCAGTGGCATATGACAGAATACCCAACACTAAGTTATTTTATATACTATGTTCAAGAAAACATACTTTTGAAACTGCACTTTTTTAGAACATATTTTCAACAAAGGAGTTGTATAAAATATATTACACAGAATTTCACATGCTTGCATTAGGGCTGACTTTGGTTCGCAGTACCTAGTCACATTTCTTTCATGCTTGCTAAACTGTGGAGGTGCTGCTGATCATGGGTGTTTTTACACATTTCATACATATTAAGTCAGCTTCTAGCAATTTTTTCACTGTGGACAGGCACAAATGAATGCCATGCATAAAATTACATTAGGACATATAAATCAGCAATTTCTCAGTTATTTACTACACATAGAATATTTCAGGTCTATTTGTTTCGTGTTATTCACTTCCATAAATAATTATATTATTACATGGGAAACACACAGCTATTGGACTATACCACAATTACTATGACAGACAATATGCAACTTGTACGCTTCTATCCCAGTTTTTCATAACCAGGGATCTGGGTTTTCCGTCTGCCATGGAAAAACGCAGAAAAACCTGGATTTTCCAATTCTAAGGAGAAAAATGCAGGAAACGGTGTGTTTCCCCTTGCAGGCTGGCATAGTTCCTGGGGGCAGCAGGAGTGCCATGTGCACTTGCACACATGCACATGGCTGCCAGGCAGCCTGGAGAGCAGCTTCAATAGATAAATCTGGTGGTTGCAGGGAGAACTGAGGCCCCATAGTAAGGGAGGGAGAGAGGGAGTCGGGCAGGGCTGAGGTTGCTGTCCAGCCTGGGTAGTGTGGGGCTGTGGGCCTGAGGCCACATGCGGCTCCATGCTCCTCTCTGCCACAGCAGCCACTGCCTCCTGCATGCAGCAGCTGGGGCTCAGGCACTGCTGTGGGGGGCCAAGGGGCTGCGGATATCCCTGGCCCATAGTCTTAGCACCTGGGGGAAGGAACCCTCCATTAGGGCTGGGGGGGAGGGGGCAGAGAGCTGCAGGATGTGGGTGGGGAATGAGGGACACCGACAGGGCTGGGGGTCAGGAGTGGGGGGCAATGGCA
>NW_017728916.1:14007516-14013148 GCF_001723895.1 Crocodylus porosus
ATAAAAACCCTAAATCAAATGCCAAAATGTATCGGTATTTAGAATTTATTTTATAATAGAAATGGAAGCTCTGGTAGGCTTCCATATTTATTTACAATTGTAAATATATCAATAAAACATTGTATTCAACTGATACATACATACATACATACATTTATTGGCATTCCATTTTAATCATGGGAAGAAAAGCAGACTGTGAGAGTTTAAAATCAGAGAATTTCCTATTTTTAAACAGAAAACCAGGATCCCTGAATCATAACATATCAGGAAAATATTTGGACAGATCATAAACACAAACCAAAACTGCAGAAACAACTGCTTTACAAAAACACACTTTTACTAGTAGTTGTTGTTAAAGGAGTACTTCTTAAACTGGTATCTCCCACCGTTAATTTATGTTAATATTCTATAATATTATTGTCCAGAAACTCTCAACCTAAGATAAAAAACTAAATGTGAAGACAACATAAGAATAAAGTTTCCTAGAAGTTTCTATTACTTCCCACAAGTATCCATCATAAGTACATGTTCAGACACGTACACATGCACTCTTATGCAGCCTACTAGGTTACTTGGAGTTCTCTCACTGAAAGAGATATGAACCCAACAATGCTTTTTGCTAATAATTACTAGCTTTTATACCATTTCTCACCATGTATTGATGCCTACAAATTCTTGTTCCTTCAGTCTCAACATTGAATTTATAGAGTAATTTGCCTGATCATTCAGATTTAGTCCTTCTAGTCAACTACACTACAAATGCCCTCCCAAATATAGCTTTTATTCAATCAGCTAATCAATTTGTTTTTAAATCTAAATGAACTTACATGCTGCCTTTCTCTCCAAAAATCTTCTGGTTAACAAAGGTTTGGAATGGCAGATATTCTCACCAAAGCACATATAAACGGTATTATATCAGATATTAGGACTATGCAAAGCATCAGTCGCTAATTCAATTCAGCAGAGATTCGGCCAGATTCAGCAGCTGAATCTCTGAATCCAAATCAAATCAGGAGACCTTTAATCTCTCTAAATCAAATCAGAACTCTCCAAATCAATTTGGAGAGATTCAATGATTTGGACATAAACACAGCTTTAAATGTTTTTCCTACATATCTCAAGGTACCAGGTGGCTCGTGAATGCTGAGATGGTAGGGTGAATGGAGCGTCCCATGGGAGCGCACTTGGCAGCAAACCGGAAAGTGGACCAGAAGCATTTCCAGTCCACTTCCTGGTCCACTGCCCACATACTTGGCTCGGCAACCGGTGCCTTCTGGGTCTGTGGGGGCACTGGGGTCCCCCACGGCAGATCGCGGAGCAGTGTGACATGGGGGGGTCCACTGCCAAACATGCAGTGGGTCCCCCCGTGCTCCTCTGGGACACTCCATCCACCCCACCATCTCAGCATTCACAAGCCACACCTGGTACATCAAGGTATGCATAAAAAAAATTTAAAGTTGCATCTTTGGCCAAACTGCTGATTCTCCAAATCAGCACTGAATCTTCAGATTCAGATTCAGCCAAATCAAATCAGGACAGTGATCCAAATCAATGAATTGAGTAACTGTCCTCTGATTCAGGCCAAATCCGAATCAAATATGGCCCATTTCACGCACCCCTATTGGATATTAGTCACCCTCTCTATAAATCATAATTCTGATTTCTAATCTAGACTCTTTTTTTGTTTAAACCTGAGAAGAAATAAAGATATTTACTGACTGTCAGCCAGGCATACAGTAAGACATTTTTGTACGTCGACAATATACTTATTTAGCAGGGTTTTGGGTTGCAGCTGTGTTGGTCTAAGGACACAAGCAGGCAAGGTTCTTTGAGCAGACGTGATATTTTTTATTAGACCAACTGAGTAGTAGGGAAAAAGTTCTTAGCAAGCTTTCAGGTGCAGGCACCCTCTTCTTTTCAATAAGGAAAGAAGAGTGACTGTGTCCAAAAGCTTGCTAAGAACTTTTTTCCAACTACTCAACAGGTCTAATAAAAGATATCACATCTACTCAAAGAACCTTGCCTACTTATTTAGCAGATGTTCAAATAATGACACAATGGAATCTGATCCCCAATCCCAACTTTCAGGCACCTTGCCATGCCACATGATTTTCAGGATCAGGGACAGATGCAAGTTGCATCATTATCTGAACAGGAACCTTCTAAATACACAGGAGGGGGAGTCAAGGCCCACCCTGGTTCATTACCTGTGGGAACTTATGAGGCTTTAAAACAAAGGGGCATGGGGAGTCCTGGAACTTGCTGAGACCTGGCAGGTATACTGTCTTGCAGCCCCCACAAAGTTCTTTATAAGTGTCAGAAACGTTAAGCATAACTTTTCTTGGGATGACCGGACTCCTGAAATAGCCAAATGTAAAACTGTTTCTGTATCAAAACAGGAATAATACTTACAAGAAAACACACACTCTAGAACTCTTCAGATTTTGAGTATACTCTAGAACTCTTCAGATTTTGAGTATACAAACTTCTGTGCATTAGATGAGTGATGAACACTCTATTAATCATCCTGTTTGTTTGGCCCTTGACAGACATTACACTTAAGATAATACAATTAACTATTTAACTATGTCCTAAGTAATGACCTGGCCATATGTTCATTTAATTAACAGTGTGATAAAACAAGGAATAAGGCACAAAGTTATTACACAAAATGTGTGTCATATTTTCATTTATGGTTATCTCAATTATTACACAGAGTTATTACACAAAATTTGTGTAATAACTTTATGGCTGGTTCCTATTACATCTTTAACTGAATGTGTGGTCAATGCTCCCAGCCCCTAGAGCACACAGGAGCCCTTCAAAATTCCCATGTGTTCCAGAGGCTGAATGTCCTGGAAGTTGAATAGTTTGTATGTAGAGTTAAAGATAAATTTCTTTAAAAAGTGACAAAGTTTAGAACTCAGACTTGGAAAACATATGCAATATTTACACAGAATATGCAATAGATGAGAGCAATACTATATGAAACTTGGTAAGTCAGGTCAACCGAAAGTGAAACACTGCATCCATCCAACTATTTTAATTCCTTTACTAGTGGCCAAAGTCCACTAATATGTTTAATTTCAACACTACTCCATGTTTCTCATAAGCCTCTGAATTGGCATCATTCCTGTATTTAAATTTATAATTAGCATAGATGAATGCAATGATATGTTTAGCAATGATATGTTTAGCAACTTTTAAAATGACAAATTAATCCACCTTTGGAACCTGGAACCACAAATATACTCAGTCTTCACTGTTATATAAAACATTGTCTTGATTCTGATATTTATTAAGCATAAATTTCTAAATCTTTTCCTCACAGAAAAAATATTCAAATTGTAAATTTAATTTCTTAGACTGCAAATTTGACAGCGTCTTTCCACACACATTCCCACATCTAATATTCCTGTTTGCAATTAAATAGAATAGCTTGAACTTTGAAATACAACCCATGTACAACTATTTCACTGTAGAGGTTATTAAAGTATGAATTAAATGCAATTAGTTTTTGTTTAGTTTTGTCTATAATTGGAGAAACAGCAATTTAAGAACTACTTTTCCTTTTACTATTTATGAAAGGCTAATTAAGTCTTTGTTTTGTCTTGTTTTAAATGCTAGATTATATTTATATCAAAGTGACAGACAAGATACTTAGCTACTGTTCTCAAATTTCACACATTCACATTAGACAGTTAAAATAAAAGCATTTAACCTCTATTTTAGAGATTTAGTTATGTATTGTTAAGGTTCACTAAATTACTTCTCAGTTTATAAAATAATAGTATGATTAATAAATAATAAAACACCGGTTTTAACTTTGTTGTTTTTTCTGATTTTAATGACAATTCATGCGTTGTATTTTCTTAAATTCACTGTTGATATTTATTTCATTTCACTATCTTCATCATTCCCATATAAATTCACATGACTATATATTCAAGTTTTAAAATGTGTTTAAATTTCTTTCAAGTATGTGTTTTGCAGTTGTTCCCATATTCAGTTTCTTCCAAAGGTCAATCCTCCATATGTACCACCGAGTTAAGTTCATGCCATTCAAAAACGTAAGTAATTATTATTTATTACAAATTCTATTGGCAGTTGCACTATACAAGTCTTGGTAATGAAATTCTTACAAGGAAAATAATTAGCTGTGTTTGGGGAGAAAAAGAATGTAGTAGGTAGAATATATCAATATTTTTCCATCATATTTAAAATGTATCTATTCCATTTCTAACTTTTAAACTCTTAAACTTGAAACACCAATAGCCAATGAAGAAAAAGAAGAAAAATAAGGGGTTTTTTCCCCTCCTTGCCACGTAAAAGAGAAGTCTGAAAACATGTTCTATTGTTCACAGGAGAACTACTAGCAAATTCTTATTGTGATTTTATGCTACAGAAACTGATGGGATATGAATCTTTCTCTTGGATGGATTTTATGCACTATCAGATAAAAACAGCAAATAAAAGTAACAGACAATAGAAAATGTTTATCCAGGGTTGGATCCTTAAAATAGAATTATGGGCTTCAAGCTGCCAAAATCAATAAAAACAAAACAAACAACTTGTTTCTGTCCATTTTTTTTTTTAGGATTAATTTCAGAGTTTCAAATATGTGAGTATAGAAGTAATTTGTCACTGATACAGGCTGACTTGGAATTGAATTCTTACCAATACCAAAAATCTATCTGTATGTTTAGTTAAAAGTATCCCTCTCTACCTGTGAAAGGCATCACAATCAGTCCATTCATATAGAGAGTGTATAGGAACAAGTCTACAGGACTAAGAACCAAATACACTTACTTCAGTCACTTCTACATTCACAACACTCTTTCAGATTCCAGCCAATCCAAGATATCCCAGTTCAAATTGGAGTTAAGACATGTTGACAGAACCAAAATGCTTATAATAGTACGACTGACAGTTATAAATATTCATCCTGAATTATATTTAGAAGATCCCCCCACTTAAAAGGTTGAAAAATATATAAAATGTAAAGTGCACTGAATTGGAACTTACCATGAAAAAAATCTACAAAAAAGGAAATGGAATAATTTAAAAAAAAAAAAAAAAAAATCAATAAATGTTCAGAAATGTCATGTATACTGAGCTGGGGTGCAGGGGTATCACAAAAAAATTCAAAACATATTACAAAATAAAAGGCAGTAACAGCAATGCATGTGCCCAAGTATCATCGTCTTTAGGAATGAAGTCAGTCTCACTCATCTCATTCAGTTAAGGAAGGCATGTTACTTCTGTACATAATGAAGGATAAAGAATTGTTTAGTTTGAGTATTTAGAGAACTTATGTGCAATTAATGAACTCATTCGTTTCATGAACAGAATGTACAAATATAAGCACAACATATATCAAAGCAGCTATGGGCTGATGACAACCTTGTGTGAAAGAAGCTAAGAAAACGTAAGCATTTAACACTGTAATGATTTATCTTTTAGGGGGAAAAAAGTAATCATGCTAGATGAAACTGACTGACTTCAAAGAGAAGCAAGAAAAGTGTAGAAGTAATTGGCTTACTTGACTAGAAAAACAGACAAAGACCAGACGTGCTGATACTGCTTAATTCAAATGTTCTGAGATAACCCAAGGAATGCAGGAATGCGGATT
>NW_017728916.1:14013378-14040936 GCF_001723895.1 Crocodylus porosus
CACAGTATAGCCTTAAATAAAGAAAAGCTGGCTCTGTCAGTTCTGATTCAACCACAACGCAGTTTGATTTCTTCCACAGAAGGGAACAAATGGAAATTCTTAGGAGAAGGAATAAAAATAGATAAGAACAGATAAATAAAGATAGATAAATAGATAAATAATAAAGAAACAAATAAACATAGATATTGATTTAGACCTTTTGAAAGTACTGGTCAAGACAGTAATGTCGGTACGGAAACTGGTTTTCTTTGTCCAGGACCTGAAGAAAAAGCATCAGCTGTGCAATGGAGGGTCACTAGGACTCTGCAAAGCTTTGGGCGCCGATTCAATTCAATTCAAATCAATTCAGAAAAGATTTGGAGAAAGAGCCAGTGATTCAGCGATTTGGGCAGTTCCCGCTCACCTTTGCAGGAAGCTGGACCTGGGCTCTGTGCTGGTAAGTAGGAGCTGCTCCCCCAGCACTCCTGAGCGCCCCAACTCCTGCCCACTATTCCAGTCCCATCAGTGGCTGCCCCGCCCAGCCCCAGCATCCCGACTCTTTTAAAAAAGAAAAAGCCGCGCACTCACTGGCTACTGCAGCGCCCATCAGGGCCTCTGGGGTTTCACTATCTAACGTGTTTGGCTGTCTAACGTGTTTGACGTGGTTAAATGCTTTTAGTTTGACTGTCTAATGTCAACGTGTGAAATTTAAGAACAGTAGCTAAGTATCTTGTCTGTCACTTTGATATAAAGACAATCTAGCATTTAAAACAAGACAAAACAAAGACTTAATTAGCCTTTCATAAATAGTAAAAGACAGGAAAAGTAGTTCTTAAATTACTGTTTCTCCAATTATAGCCCCCCCATGCATCACAGGGCAGCAGGGATTGTCCCCCAGTCTGGCAGCAGCCAGTGAGTGTGGGGCTTTATTTCCTTTTCTTTTTTTTATTTATTTTTTTTAAAGGAGCCAGGATGCTGGGGCTAGGCAGCCATTGACAGGACTGGGAGATTTGGCCACAGCTGAATCTCCAAAACTGATGTAGCCAAATCAATTCTGGACAATGGTTCAAATCAAAATCACTGTCCCCAGACTCGGCCAAATCCAAATCCAAATACTAGCTACTTTGTGCAGGCCTAAGGGTCTATTACATGGATATTGCTTGGCTGTAATCTTACAGTGCCGCAGACCTGGCACCAGCTCCACAATTGTGGTGGCTGTGCACACACTTCTGGGCACATGCCCAGGGAGGGGTCTGGATAGCACAAACCTGGCCCCGCCCACACCATCCACCCTGAGGCGCACATGCAGCTGCTGCCACCACAGAGATGGTGCTGGAGCTGCGGGGCCCAGTGCAACCATTTGCAGACTTCCAGCTTCCTGCCAAAGTCCAGCTGGGCTCTGAACCAGTGGTCTCCAAAGTGGGGTGCGCGCACCCCAGGGGTTGCGCAAGACAATCTATTGGGGTGCAGGAAGAAAATATTAGAACTTCTATTTATATTTATTTTTTATCTTAAAAAAAAAAAGAAAGAAATTAAGCTTTACTAATATTTAATATACAGATTGACACTGGCGCCCTCACTCAGTCCATATGTCAGACAGTCATGTGTCACGTACGGTACGCAAGGTATCCTGAGGAAAGAGTGGGAGTTCCACAACACAAAGGTACAGTAGTACAGTGTACAGTGTTACACTGAGTTGTACATGTATATAATTTATAAACAAATAAATATACATGTATTGGGGGTGCGTGCTCAAAATTTTTTTTTTACTGATGGGGTGCGCGATCGAAAAAGTTTGGAGACCACTGCTGTAGACGGCTGCAGCAGGTGGCAGGCAGGCTGCTAACAGCAACATCAGGGTCTACAACCCTGGCACCAGCTCTGTGGCAGGGGCAGGGGCAGGGGCAGGGGCAGGGGCATGTGCATGTGTATGCAAACTTGGGGCAGACAGCCAGGGAGGGGCCAGGGTTGCACTGCCCCAGGCCTCTTCACAGCTATACACCCCGAGATGTGCAGGCAGCTGTCACAGCCACGTAGCTGGTGCAGGGGCTGCGGAGACCTATGTAGCTGTTTGCAGGCTCCTGACTGCCTGCCACTGCTGGCCTGGACTCTGAGTAACTGCTGCCTGGCACAGAGCATGGGAAGCTTGTAGATGGACTTGCAGCCTCCCAGCTACCTGCTGCAAGCAGCATAGGCTCTGGGACTAGTGGTAGCTGCCCAGAGCCCAGGTCAGCTGTGACACATTGAGAAAAATGGCCTCACATGCCATGCATACTGGGGGTTGCCAATCCCCGTCTTAGAGGGATAGGGACTCATTACCATGTAACTGTTGTCCCACACCAAATGCATTCAGTGAAGAGGAGCTGTGGGCTTTGCTGCTTTGTACTTTGTATATAACTCCTTTTCTCTTTAAAGGGGTAAAGTCAGTCTGCCACCTTGGGTCTCAGTCAGGAGGAGCCAGGGATCACCCCATTCTGGAAGCCACACCTGACTGGCTTCAAGGGATACTCAAGACCAAATCAAGCAAGTGCTTCTCTAGGGAAATCCATAACACTGATCACCTACAAAAGGAAGAAGGAATTCCATCTATCTGCCTCCCAAGAATGCTACTGGCTGACAATAATGTTGGTTTCTTTTTATCACATTCTGTATCCATGGATATTGATCAAAGTGAAGCTGGGGAGGGGGGTTGGACCAGGGTAGGGTAGGGGGTTGGTGCTACTTGTTATTCACAGAAAAAAGCTCAGAGGTTCCTGGCTGCAGAGTCTTCCACTTGTATTTAGATTCATACCTATCACTGATTTTTATCCGAGATAGGATTTTTTTTTCCAAGTTCAGATTGACAAGGAATAAGGGAGTATCTCTTCTTTTGTAGTGTGGGCAATGGTCCTCCTCCTGGGATACCCTGAGCATATTTTTGAGAACATGTAAATATATAATGAATTGCTTCTGCCATTGCAATGAGGGGGCCCTCATCTCCCGTGCTTTTGTCTATGGTATGTTGAAAGATGTTCCTGGTTTGGTGGGTTTTTTTGTATGAATGTTTTGACTATGACTTCTAGGAATTCTGGGGTAAATGGTTGCCTCCCAGTGCAAGGAATTGTACTATGTGGTTCAGAAGAACCCTTCTACTCTTATGTTCCTATGTCCTCCCTCTACTTTGACCCCTCCTTGAGGACAGGATCAAATATACTTAATATGTTTGGGTAACCTGTTATAAACTCTGATGAAGAAAATACTACAAATCTCCCTATGTAACTTGCTTTAGAAATAAACTTAAGTGGAAGTTTTTATGCCCACTTATAAGGTTAGTACTGAAGCAGGTCACCTAGGGACTCTAGTATTTTGACACTGCAGAAAGAAGGGTTTCTCCTTTGCATGTTAATAACTAACACTATTCAGTAGAGAAAGTCAGATTTCTTAAAATGAGAAAGCTAGTCTATTCGAAGATTCTTTATATAATCTAACTTCTGAATTTTTCTTCATTAAACTCATGCAAAAATCATTCTCTATAAGTGTCCCATAGATCAAGACTACTTATATGATTGCATTCATATTTTAGGCTAATTAGTCCCTGTACACATCACCTCTTTCCCCAGCGTGTCCAATACATGTGTCTCTGTCTTCAGTTGCTCATTAAATCTTCTATAGTTCATTTGAACACGGTATCATCGTGACTGAATTAGACACTTTAGAATCCAAGCCTCTACTATCTTTCTCCTGTGTACTTCTTACAAGACATTTTTACAAGGAAAGGCCTAGTAGCATTGCAGAAATACATACAGTTATTTAAATATGTAAACAAAGTAATTACAAAAAGTTAAATTGGCCCCCTTAGTGCCTAATATGTAGATACAGGTAATATGCCCCCTGTCTCATGTTTTGAGAAGCAATGGTCCTTATTCTTCTTAAACGGAGACCTTTGGAATTCACAATATCTAGAAACACACACTGCTTGCTTTTACACTGAGATTTTTGTAGACTGCTGCTACACAGTCAGGCCAAATGCTTTCCCTTTCCTCTCACCACATCCATCTTTTTTTAAATCTTCATCACATTTTACCTTTTATTTAAAAGAGGATTTTCTTCAATATGTGTGACAACAAATTGATGACTCAACAAGTACCTTCTAGCTTTATGTTCGTTCCATTAAAAAGCACTGTTAAATCTGTCTATCCCTGATATCCAGACAGAATCTGGAGCACATGGCTCAAGCAATTTAGTCCTCAGCACCTCAAAAGATGCTGAGAAACAGCTTATGTGGGTTTTGTCGTATTTAACCAACCTAACTTCCTTTTATGACAAGATAACAGGGTTTTGTGAATCGGGGGAAGTAGTGGATATGCTAGACCTGTCTCTTACCAAGGCTTTCAACAGTCTTATTCACTGTTATAATCCCTTGAGTCCAGGATGTTCTTTACCACAGTTCACTGATGGTCTTGAGGGGACGTAAGAGTCCAATTGCTGAGCCACACTTACATCTGCAGAAGCTGCAGGTCTTTCTGCAGGGAAGTACACTGCAAACTGGGATTCCTCTCCTTTTCCTTCCTTCACTCTCTCTTCTCTGCTTCACTTCACCTCAAAACAGGCTGCCACTTGGCTGAGGTTGCCACACCACTGGAATTGGTTGGCAACCAGCTCCTGCCAACTCTTGATGTTGGCACCTGTTCTCTTGAGGTATGCCTTCAACATGTCCTTGTAGCATTTCCTCTGGCCATCGCAAGATCTCAAACTGTTACTAAACTAGGAGTAGAGCACTTGTTTTGGGAGCCAAGAGTCAGACATCCACACACAATGTTCAGCCCAGCGAAGTTGGTGCTTGAAGATCACCAAGTCCATGCTGGTAATACTGGCTTCAACAAGGATGCTGACATCTGTGCAGTGATCTTCCCATTAGATTTGGAGGATTTTCCAGAGGCATCATGGGTGATAACTCTCCAGGCTCTTGAGATGATGATGGTAGGTCACCCACATTTAACATCCATCGGAGAGAGTAGGGATGGTAACTGTTATAGAACTGGATCTTGGTATCTTTCCAGAGATCTTGATTAATGAAGACACAACAAAAGTAACTTCCCAAAGGAGGCACTTCCACACTAGATCCTGTACTGGAATGTCTCAATGTTCACTCTCCAAAAGAAGTGGCTACTGAGGTAAGGGAAATGCTTGATTACCTCCAACATCTTTCCCTCAACTGTAATTTGGGGAGTGAGGTTACATTCATAACCCAGCACAGGCTGAGAGAGCTCTTTAGTCTTCTCAATGTTGAGGTGGACCATATTTCAGTAGGCTTCTCTGAACAAAATCCAACACAGTCTGGAGGTTTTCCTCATTGTGCACAAGGACTGTGCAGTCATTGTCATACTGAAGTTCAAGGATGGCTGTTATAAGTGTTTTCAACTTTGAGCGAAAGTGTCCCAGATTAAAGAGCAGTTCAGTATTCAGTGTCACTTCTGGAAGGAAGGTGGTCCTTAATGAAAACCACAATGATTGTCAGAAAAATGGAGAACAGAGTTGGGGTGATGATGCATCCGTGCTTGACAAATTTGGATGACAAATGAATCAGTCTCTGAACTGCTACAAAGAACGGTTAAGGTCATCTGGTCATGGAGAATTCTTGGGACCTTGATGCACATTTCAGGGCATCTAAATCTGGCCAGTACTTTCCACAAGGCTTCATGATTGATAGAATCAAATGCCTTTGTAAGCTAAATGAAGGCCATATACCCTGATGATGTTACCAACACATTTCTTGGACCTGGTGTGCAACAAAGATCATGTCAATTACCCCACGGGCTTGTCTGAAACAACACTGAGATTTCAAAAGGATTTCCTCAGCAAGGGGTAGAAAACAGTTCAGGAGGATGTAGGCAACGATTTTCCTTGCTGTGGAAATAAGGATGATACCTTGATAGTTCCCCGCACATGAAAAAAATTCTGAAATAAATCGTGTAAAGGTCTATTAGGACAAGTGCAAAGAGGATTAAGCTAACATACAAATGCAAACTAAGTAAAAACTGACAGACTGGGCTGCAGTACTGCAGAAAGGGACCTGGGGTTTATAATAGAATGCAGGTGAAATTAATAACCACCATAGTTTTGTTGCAAAAAGGCTAGTACCATAGCAGGATGAATTAACAGAATTGCCACCAGGTAGCCAAAGGAAGCAATACTTCTATTCTTCAGTAGCACTAATACCTAACCTGTGCACTGGGTCAAATTTTTTTTTTTTTTTAAACTTTAACTATTAGTGAATCCAACTCAAAATATTTAACACTCAAAAACACATCAAATCCCCCAAAATATACAGACACAGACATTAATCTTCTATGAACCATGCTGTCACAACCCAAGTCAATTTCCACAGAAGTCTTGCTCTCTGCTTCTCCTCACCAGTCTCCAACAGCTTCCCAATGTTTCAATTGATAGTAAGCCCAGTTTTTCACCTTTATACAATAATTGACCCTCTTTCCTCCCTAGAATTTTGCATAACACAAAAAACTCACTACCTTCTTCTCATCTCTGCTTAGACATGGATAAATTGGAAAGAGTCCAACAGAAAGTAACACAAATTACTAGATGTCTAAGCAGAACGACTTAATAGAAAAGAACTGGCATAGTTTAGTCTCAAGCAAAAACTACTGACAAGGGACTTTATAACAGCTTGAAATATCTGAATGGTGATTATATACAAAATGATAATAATTTTTATGGCCACAAGGGACAAGATAATGACAAAAAGTCAAAGGGGCATGGGACATTTAGTTTAGATATATGAACTCACTCACTATGATTGTCCAGATGAGCACAGACATTTGTTTACCAAGGGACAAGCAGCACACCTTGTGTCCCTGCTACCTACCCCTAGGCAATACCAGTGCCTTGCACACTCCGGCGCATGACAGGTTACCCCGGGGGGGGGGGGCCAAAAACTGTGCTGCCCCAGCAGACTTACCTGGGATTCTGGGGGCCTCCGGAAGTTGTAGCCACAATGCTCCTGCAGCTAGAAGCCCAACTGAAAGCCGAGCATGGCTTCGAGCAGCCAGGCTCTGGTTTTGGGTGGTGTGTGCTGCAACCACATGAGCCACCCTGTTTTTTTTTTTTGCATGCATTTTTTTTGACCCTGGGGTCAAAAAATTCTCCTTGCGCTGCAAGGTAGCAGTGTGGGGAATGCCTGCATGTGTGGCGTGTGGCACCACAGATAGGTCTGTGGCACCAAATATGGCACGCCCGCACTTGTCTGGACGTTGTTGGCTTAGAAATGGTATTTAAAGGTTTGGTTTTGGGAACTTAGAGGTATATGCATTAGAATGGTTCAGGATGGCCAGCAGGGGTTAATTGATTTCTAAGAGTCTGGGTCAAAGTGTCTCCAGTCTTGGAAGCAGACAGGCTATTTAACATAACATGGCCAACAAGAACACAGTCTGGGAACAGAGGGAGTATGTACCATACTATTGATAACATGAGACAAAAGTGGTACTAATTAACAAGGTCCCAGAGCAGGGCGGGGCCGGAGTCCTGGTTTTGAGGGAACAGACCAAATTAGGAGAAGGCCCAGAAAGACCAAATTAGCATCTGTGCATGTGATAAGCATGAGAAATGGAGAAAAGCATGGATTTCCTGCTTTTATCAGAGAATCTGCGGATTTCTGATAAAAGGGGAAATCCACGGATTTTCCACTTTTGCAAAGTGCTCTTGCAGGCTGGAACAGTTCCAGCTGCAAGAGCTGATTGCAGAAAGGGCAAGAAACCCCCAGCCCTGCCTGCAGAGAAAGGGGAGAGGGAGAGGGAGAGGGAGAGGGAAGGGTGGGACCTGAACCTCTGAGTCAGCCTAGACTTGGCTCAGGCTCAGCCTTCACCCCTGGAGCCTAGAGATAAGCAAGGCTTTGGGGTTGTGGGGCAGGGCTGGAGAGGAAGGTGGCCAGGGGCTGAAGGAACAGGGGATACACCAGGCACCATCAGCTGAAGTCGGCAGACTGCAGTGCCCCCCTTCCCCACGCCGCAGCACCTCCCTTCCACCCAGGAGCAGGGCTGAGAGATGAGGGCAGGGGGCCACACACACGCCGGCTGGCCTGACAGGGTGGGGAAGGGTTCGCACACACTGGCTGCCACACTGCCACCACCGTGCCCCATGCTGCTTTCCTGCAGTCAGCAACACAGCTTTGAGGGCAAGCAGTGCAGGGCATGACATGCCGCCTGGCCAGCTGGCTGGTAGGTTCATCTGCAGTGGCCACCACTGCACTGTTCCTTGTGTCCTGCAACCAGCTGAATGGCTCCACGGCAGCAGCAGCAGCAAGGAGTGGTGGCTGTGTGGTGGCTGGGGGAGCTCGCACACAGTAGCCGCCACCACTGCTTCTTGCCTCTGGAGCTATGCCCATGGTGGCAGCCACTGTGTGTGAAACCTCCCCCCCAGCAGCTAGCACACAACTGCCACCACCCCACACCACCATGGAGCCATGCCCACGGAGTTGTGTGGTCAGCCACAGGGTGACAGCAGCAGTGTGGTGGAGGATGCAGACACTGCGTGCGAGCCTTCCCAGCTGCGGTCATGGCTCCTTAGTCGAGCAGCAGTGGCAGTGCAGGGTGGTGGTGGTGATGGCTGCACGCTGCCCAGCCAGCCAACTGAAAGGGGGGGGGGGGTTTGCACACAGCAGCTGCTAACCCCTCACACCACTACTCCTGCTTATCTTTAGAGCCATGCCTACCGGGCGGGGGTGAGGCGCCTCACACGTGGCAGCCACCTCCATGCAAACACAGCTCCACAGGCAAGCAGCAGAGGTGGCAGCCACTGCATGTGAGCCCCCCCCCGGCCAGCACACAGCCACCAACCCGCACTGCCATGGAGCCATGCAGCCAGCCACAGGCCACAAGTGGCAGGACAGTGGCAGCCGCCACATTTAAGCCCCCCTGCCCTCCTCCCCTGCCAGCCAGCCAGCCAGGCCACACATGGTGACCACCACTGCACCGCTGCTGCCACACCTTGCACCGCTTGCCAGAAAAGCCATGCGGCTGGCCACAGGAAGGCAGCATAGAATGCAGCAGCAGAGTTGTGGTGGCAAACGCCATGTGCAAACGACACCGTCAGGTCAGCTGGTCTGTGTGCGGCCTGCAGAGGGGCACTGCTGTCAACGCACGAGCCCAGACATGCATTTTGGTGTTTATGCCTGCCACTTTAAGGGCCTAGAGCTGGCAGCTGCCAGGTGCCTGATGAGGTCAGCCCTTTTGAATCTGGGGCTGCCCATATAAACAGGGAAGTTCTGCTGCTGGAGCAGGCAACAACATTGCCTGGCCGGAGGGCTCCTGATATCATCTGGAGGTAAGGGAGGAGCTATAGGTGATGGTCAGGAGGCTCCTGGTCCTGGGCATGACCTAAAACTGCACCCTGCTGTGAGTGGGTGGCCTGGTGGGGCTCCCAGTGGTGCGGGAGGCCCCAGGAAGTGCCAGGCCAGTTACCACCCTGGTGAAAGGTGGGTAGGGGTGCCTTAATCCCTAGCCCCCACAACCAGGTGGATTACCCCTTTGTATACATATGCCCTGTATGGTGGATTGTATAATGTTGATCACTGCAATCTAAGGGTGCATCCAGACAAACGTGCACGCACCTCTTGTAGCATCTCAAACTCCTTTGAGACACTGCAATACGCACGCTGGACACAAAATAAAGCCATTCCCCAGTCTGCATATTTGCAGTGTGGACTCAAAATTGGGTACCTGAAAATCCAGTTATCAAAATAAAACTCAAAGGAAAAAAAGCAGGGCAAGGCACGGTCTCCAATCATGCCCTGAGGTAACCTGAGAACGAGACCTCCACAGAGATGCTCTGGTTTCTGGCCCAAGCATCTCTATAGTGTTCCTGCTCCCCCAGCACACAGGGTACAAACCCTTACCATGCTGCAGCAAACAGAAGGATCAGGACCCAAGTGCTGTTACAGGTAAGTAGGGATGTGGGGGTGGGGGTGGGGATGGAGATGTTTATGGGTGTGGGTGGGTGTGAGGAGTGGCGGGGGGATGTCATGGCAAGGGGATGTCGGGTGTAGAGTGGTGGGGGTGTGGCCTGTGGGTGGGTTTGTGAAGGGGCTTGAGCAGGGGCCACCGCACGCCTGCCCCCACTGCCTGCTCCCTGGGCTGTGGCCCGGTTGCAGCCACAGCCAGTGGCAATGTGGCACTGTGAGATCCAGGTTTCATATAAGCTGAACGGAGCCAGCCCTCTAGTGCACCTCTAACAACAGGCCATAGCACATCACTGCCTGAGCCTCATGAAAAACATGTCCAGACTGACCCAGCCCCAGCAGCTTTCTCTACTGCTGGGCACAGAACAAGTGCTGGCCCCAGCCTCTAGCTCCCCCTGCCTGCAGATCAGGGAAGAGCCGGGCAGGTTTATTTTGCCCTAAGTGACACAACTTGCCCCACAAAAAAGTACATGTCCGGGCACATGTGCCCTGGCTCAAATCTGTGCAACTTCTATTTGAGCTGCTGCAAGTACACGTACCTGCATGTGTGGATATACCCTAGCTGTACTATGATCAACGGACTTCTAAGCTATGTACGGCCATAGACCAGTTATCTCTACACAGCTGCCAGAGGCAAATTGCATACTGAATATTTAAGAATCTACAAAAAGATGCCATTTCTATGCAAATTCTCTCAAGCGTTTTGTTTTATACTCCCCACAAATTTCCAGCTGTGGGTAGAAGTTCCAAGACTGATTAGTCACATATGCAAGTAGGAAAAACCAGGCTGGTAGAGCAATCATATGCCCTTTGTTGCTCTTACCTATATTCACCATAACACCTTGGGAAAGTCATTGAACACATTTTATCTCATTTTACCTATTTATAAATGGGAGACAATAGCTATGCATTTTTTCCCAATGAGAACTAATTTTTAAAGCACTCTGATATCTTCCAATAAAAGAACAATAATACAGCACACAAACAGTTCCTCCATCCTCTTCTAACCTAAGCAAGACACAGCGTAGGCATGCTTTAGGAAGCATTCCCTAAATTTCTCAAATTTATTTACATACCTATTTCCACTGGTTTTACATAAGAGAGGAAGATAAAATGTTATGGTAATAAAGTAAATGTAAAGCCTTTTTTTATTTATTTTTTTAATGAAAGAACTTTGTACACAATCAGGCTTAATTTGCATGCTTACAGTTGGAGGTACATAGTCCTACCAAACTAAGTTTTACGTACAGACAGTAATAAAACAAAGTGAAGCTTGGCCAGAAAAGTAACTGAATACAAATGTGTGCGCTTTGTCCTCTTAATGTTTTTACTACTTGTTGTCACATACATGTCATATCCTATGAGTATATAGCATACACTGATGCTACACTTCATATAGGCATAACCTTGCCATACTGAATTAAAATTACGCCTGGCATGGTTACTATGTCTAACATCACCATCACAAATATTTGTCTTTCATTTTATCTTTTCTATCAATTGACAAGTTTTGTTTTTAAACGGAAGTGTTTATATCCACCTCTAAAGTATAGAGTACTTGAACAAATTGTCCTTAACCACCAAGTGGAAAACCAAAACCAAAATAATTTGCTTAGATAAAAGAATGTTATATAAGAGAATATCATTAATATAATAAAAAGTATGTTTTATGGAAGGTGTTTTATTATTTTGGAAATGCTTAACTTGTAATAGTAAAAATAAGTATTCTAGTCATCTTAAAAAATTGTCATCTGCACATATTTTATTTAATGGACACTTTCAATATGGGAAAAAACGTTATTGGCAATTTGCCATGTGTTTTTAATGCAAAGGTGGTTTTTTTTCCCCTCATAAAGTAGGTCCAGAAATAACTATTATAAGTGAAAGGAGCATAAGAAGGCCCAATGTTTACAAGCATCCCTGCTTGTTGGAAGCTTTGGTTTGTTTCAGTGTCACTGGAATGCCAATGTATGGTGGTTCTTTTCTATAGAGATGAATGAAAAGGCTAGTGATGCTCTCTAAACAAAAGACTCACACTCTCCCTTCAACAGAGGCAGGTGCTATCTAAGGGCTACTGTTTGCACAGCAGCTTCCCAGACAAAAACTTCACACAAAAAGGAATATACAAATAATTCCTGGGAGGCCTCTACTGTGAATCTCCTAAACAATAGCCCAGCTGCAGCAAAGCCACATGTATCATTTTTAAGGTCAACTTGGAATCATGCAATTCTGTACAACTACTGCAAGTTCATTTATAAACCCAAAACAGTAGGAGTCAGTGTTAAATCTTACTGCAGGATTTTTCGCAATATCAGAAATAATATGCCTTACAACTTTAGATAATTAAAAACTGGACAGCATATTCTATACAAGTGTCATCTCTATTATCTATGATGTTTCTGCTTAGTCTGTCATTTAGGAAGAAAGCATTTACACAATTTACTAGCTATAAAATTGGGAAGGTGGGCTTAGATTTGTTGCTTCTAAAAATTGTTAAGTGGCATTATTTGTTATACAATTAACGTGCTCATAGAAAATAGGCCTGTGCAAATAGTATTCAATTTCGATTTGGCTGATTCAGAGAACAGAGATTTGATTCAGTGATTTGAATCACTGTCCCCATTCAATTCAGCCAAATCAGAATTGGAGATTTGGATTAGATGGGAAAAGGCAAGGGAGAAGCCCCCATGCTCTGCCCAGCCTCATCCCCCATCCAGCCCCACCCTAGTCCTAGAACTTAAAAATAAATAAATAAATAAATAATAAAAAGCCCCACACTCACTGGCCGTAGCATCAGCAAGGATCAGGGCCTCTGCACGCTTGTGGCAGAGCCCCCCCTGCACAGTGCGGGGCAGTGGGAAGCACCAGAAATTGCCACCCCAAAACCTGGCACCTACGTGGCAGTGCCCCATGGCTCAGGTGAAGAGTGGCTTGGCAAGGCACCGCACACTGTCTGGGAGCTGGGATGGTGGCAGGAAGCCACCTTTGTTTCTCCCCAAAATCTCTGGCCTGTGACAATTTGATTAGGATAGGCCCAGCAGAGACACACCTTTACCCTATCTCTTTAGGTAACCTGAGATGGCTACATTCCTGAGGGAGGGGGGAAACGTGCTCCCTCTGCCTACGTGACTGGTATCAGCTACCTGGGTGAGGGGCTTCTACCTGGTGAGCTAGAGTCTGCCCGGCAACTACTGATGTATTTCAAATTACTTGGCCGACAGCCAACAGGTGCTGGCCTCCATTGGACCAGGTGAATGAGGTCACAGGGGCTATATAAGTTAAGAGTGCCCAGGAGAAGGGGGCAGCAGCCATGCAGCGGACTCAGAGAGGAGTTTTACCATCTGAAACTGGCTCTCTCCCCCATAACTCATGAGCTAGGAACGGCCTGACTCCAGAGGGAATCTCCAACAGCCTCTGGATGATGCTTGTGAGTAAGCTACTCGAGATCTGATTAGATATATAGCTGGCAGTAACTCAGATGCGTGATCAAAAGGCTACCTCAGCCAAACTGCTTTGCTCTATGGGATTTCTATGATATTGCTCTATCTCGTACCCTATTTTCACCCTACCCCCTGTAATTGATAAAGTTCTCCTTTGTGACCGGTGTAGGAGAGTTCTTGAGGGGTGCGTCTAAATTATGCCTAAGAGGCCCTTTATGTCTGCTGACTAAGGGAGACTTTCCTTTTTGGCCCTGATTTGGGGAAGTGCCCCAAGTGCCTGTACTGGGTCAAGTACCTGTAGGATTATTAGGCCTGTGTTTTCCCAAGGACACAGGGCCAAGAGTCCCTTCTCAGGGTGGTGGCAGCTTACGTTACCCCCAGGCTAGCGAGTGTGCTCCAGGAAGGGGGTCAGCCAGATGCGAGGTGCCCCTAGGGAGGCACTTGGAGCCTGGAAGGTGCTCGGATGCAGTGAGGTGCATGCCCCCGCCTCCCTCCCTGAATAATGCGCCCCCCGTTCCAGCTGGGCAGCTTGTCCCAGCCCTAGCCCCAGCCCCAGCCCCAATCCCTCCCTCCCTCATGTCCCTTCCCTCCCCCCCAACAGACTTACCAGCTGGAGGCAGCTGTCTCAGTTGCCTGTTCAGTCTACAGCCGTATCTCCTAAGTGGGAGAATCTTTTCCTAATTGATTTAGATGCTTCAAATCAATTCAGAGCTTTTAATTGGTCTCCTTATTCGATTCAGATTTGGAGATTCGGTCCCCAAATTGGGCAAAATCTCCTCTAAATCAAACTGGGTACCGAAGCTTCACACAGCCCTAACAGAAAACTATGCTACAATTGTACTCTTCCAAAACTACCATGGTTACCTACTTGCAGTTAGATAAATACTTCAAAAAATGTTTTAAGGCTTAAATGTGCAATGTCTTATTTTCAACTGTACTGAAAAATGTATTACAAATTAAGCCTGTTTTACTAAATTGTATTTCTAAATTGTTTCCATTTGTATATTTCTTAAAATCAAAAAAGCCTCTGTATTGCCAACCTGAAAACAGAAAGCAACCTGTATTAACAATCCAATATGATAGTAATGGCAAATACTAACCAAACAGAAGTCATAAAGGGTAACCAGACAACACAGAACTAGAGACAGTATTGACTTTACCATCCCAAAGGGATCAACCAATTAATAAAAGATGATAAAGACAAGAGATGACACGCTGACAACTGGCTCTTTCCCTGTCTGGCCTCCCTGATTTCTTTGGTATGGAAGAAGGAAAACCATCTCCATCTGAACACCCTGAAAATGGAAACAAATTCTATCTGCTTCACTCCTTTCTCCCACCACTGAAAACTGAGATGTTCAGACTGATTAGGTGATTGTGTAGTCTCACAAGATGGAGTTCCTACAGAGATCAAGAGAGCTTACATTTGCAAAGCATTTGGCTGCCATTCACACATCTCAGGGATGAGAAGAAAATACAGACAGCAACATTTAAGTCTCAGCCAACCAAAAGATCAAGAGAGCCACCTGCAGTTTGAAAGACACAGCCAATATATTACAAGTTCCTTTGTTCTCTTCATTTCTTCAGGGATTCTTTATTCTCAAAACTATATCCAGATTACAGGAAGCACAGCACACTTGTGACTAACATTTATATAGACCTGACCAGCCAGCACTGCCTACTCCTATAAATCTCATTTAAGTTAACAGAGGCATATCAAAGAACAAAACTGGGTTCAATGTTTCCACTACTGGGATTTGCAAAATTATTCTCTAAATCCTTAAATTAAGTATGAGCCTCAAAAGAATTTCCACATATTACTCATATCAATGACAGAATTTTCTTGTGAATGTCTAGACCAATACCCAAAGACTAGATATCCATTTTAAATAGGAGGTTCTAACTATGTTCTGCTGTAAGACAGATTCCTATATGTATGAAATGGTCAGTGGAGGAATCATCATCATCTTCAGTCTTCAGGCAGAGATCTCCCCATCTTTTGGCTGCTGCTCAAGTCTTTGCCCAGATGTAGCAGCAGAGTGAAATTAACAGGCCCCTGGTAAGTTTCATTAATTATATTCAGATATTTTCAGAGGGCAAGGAAAACACTCTTGGGGAGCAAGTTCAAAAATAAAGTCCATTTCACGCTGTTGTTTTTAGCCAAAAAAAATTAAGAGCAAGATAGAATAATGGCTATTGCCGGAGAAGAACCACACACGTATAAAGCCAGGGGTCCTTTCTTGCAAGCTGTTGAAATATCATCTGCCCTCCATTAAGTGTACATTCAGCATTTAAATATGCAGGGACTGGCTTAGGTGGGAATACCACAATTTAATATAAAAAATTAACTTAAGTGATCTGGATCAAGAGAAACTCATGCAACATAGGGGAAGGGGTCACACTTAAGCAAACTATACCTGGCACAGTCATATGAACTGGATCAAGACTCTAAAGCAAAATACTCCTTCCACATTACAGTGTTAAATGGCCACCAAGTCTGTTGTAACTTATTACAACTGAGAATTTCTTTTCTCTTTGCTAAAGCACTGCCAGAATGCTACAGAAAAGAGGGTGTCAACTGGGTTACCCAGGAGAGCCCTAGGGGGTATATGTAGGTGGGTGGGGGGCAAAGGCAGCAGCACCCCTCTGCGGGCTGTGCAAGGGGGTGGGGGAAACTTACACATGGCGGCCACCACTACTTCCCACCACCCTGTGCTGCCACCACTCCAGCTACTCACCACACCCCCCTCATACCGCAACTCCACATCTGACCGAAGGTACACCTACTAAAAAAATTGAACCCCCTGCTATACAACAGTGATTCTCAACTTTTTTTCTTTTTTTAAATAATCACCATAACTTCTCTGAATTTAGTAATACCCCATTTCAAAAACTAATTTATTGCAGTGCTTCCCTCATTACATACAGGCCAAGCTGCAGGAGAAGAGGAGAGTGTTTATTCCATACACAGGGGCAGAACGGGAACAAGCTCTTAGCACCTTAGCTCTTAGCACAGAGGCTAGGAATGGGGAGAGTGGAGGAGGAAATACTCCCTTCCTCACACAGGGGCCAGGAAGGATGGAAAAAACAAAGAAACAAACAAAAAAAACAACCTCCATACACCCTGCTGCAACCTTAAAAAGATCTCACACCCACCCTAGTTAAGGGCACCATCGCCTTCCTGACTACCCTGCTTTACCATATTGCACGACTGCTTTACCATATTGCACAACTGTCCATTTAAGTACATTTGTCAACACTTGCTTGTTTTTATTTTAAATAATCTAATAAACTACTATGACGCTCACCGTAAAATAATATATCAACTGAGAAACTTAATTTATATATAAAGCAGGGTGACAAGAAAACATTTACATAACATGACCTTTCCTTGATGGCAGTTCCATTCCTAACTCTAAAATACATGTTTATTGCCAGCCGTTTTCCTAGTATACACCATCAGATGAACTATGATAGAAATGTTTATTCAAGCCACTGAGGTATACTTCAGAAAGATGCAAAACCAGTTTCAGAAAAAAACAGAAGCAGAAAGGAGGGTCAGAAGTAGAAGCAACGTTAAATAAAAAGCACAGATCTCTATGTTGACACAGCTGCTCACCAGTGCGTGACAAATCACAAGTTAAAGGCCATAACAGCTCCTAAATACTTCCAAACCAAGAACCCCCTTCCCCAAATGCTACCAGCATTGTCTTAATTACTCAGTCCCAAAACACTCTAGACACATTATTTATTTATTTATATGGGGCACCATATAAAGAAATTTGTCTAGCCAATGACCCATTATTCTGAGTTGCCTTCACCACTGAGGGTTTAAATTGCCAGTTACATGCAGACAATACTTATGTTCATTCCAACGCTAGCCCCTTCTGCCTATGCTTCGGGGTGTAGCAAAACCCCTTTTTTCTTTTTATCTTTTGAAATGCAATCCCTTCCCTTCCCCAACCATTTCTGACTTTTTCTTTCTCTCTCTATTCTCTATAGATAGGTATAAGTGAGCTAAGACATAGGATCAGCTTCGGCATTTTATTTTGGTAGTAAGTTCTATTTCTTTTGTTTTTTCCTCCTTCTTTATATTGTATAATGTTTATACTGATTTTTACTGTGCTATATTACTGTTTTACTGGCACTATATGATTTCGGTCTACATATGTAAGTTAGCATAAGTCATGTCAAGTTTCCCTTTTGTTTGTCAAGTCTCCATCCTGTCTCCAGGCCCAGTTGTGTAACCCATGACTCACACCTACCTTTCCTATGTAACTTGGTTCCTGAATGAATGGGATGAATTAGGGTGCTTGAGAAACAATGGCAGTAGGTCTAAAAATAGCTCCCTCAGAATAACCGAACCATCAACACTAATACCTGAACCAACGATCCAGCCCTAGGAACCACCCATCAGCCTTCAAGAAACAAAAGATGAGACAACCCACCATTGTGCCAGACTGCACATGCTCAGTAAGAACACCTGGAGCCCTCTGGGACAGGACTGACGTTGCCTGGACAGGATCTTCCCATAGGAGATCAGAGGTAGTCTGCCCCATAAAAGGTGTAGTGAAGACTGACTCCTTGGGATGCCCTCTCCATCTGGATCATCACCATGCCACACCACCTATTCACTCAGAAGCCCTGCCAGAGACCCCCCTCTGGACAACACCTACTGGACAAAGACTCCTTTCCAGCCTGGATAGGTAGCTATCACCCCACACCCCGCCTTCAACCAAGGACTAGGACTCTGCTTTTCTTCCCCACCTGGACTCCAACCCTTCCACTGATTCTCTATCTCCTGCTGCCAGTGTGAGCGTGCGTGAACCAAAAACTTCATGGCGCTCTGTAGTGTGTTGTCTGTTTAATAAACCTGTTATTGTGAAACCCCGAGTTGGGGTTTTGTCTGTTTCCTACCTCCTCCTTGCCACCACTTATCTGCGCCCCCCCCCCCACCAATATCTCAGCTCTCTGCCTCAGTTTCCAGCTCCAAACTACCTTAAGTAACCCCAGGCCTCAGTTCCTCAGCCAGCTTCTCTCTAGTCCACCGGTTCTAATATCAGTTCTGGCAACTTTCACGCCCGACACTTTAATTCTCTCTCTCACCTTAACCTTCCTCCAAGTATCCCAGGTACCCCAAACACACACATACATACCATGCCATCCAGGTTAAGAACTTACCTATGTGTAGGTGGATGTTGTGTGTGTGTGTGTGTGTGTGTGTGCGCATAATATATGAATTAGTGATCTGTGCATAATATATGAATTAGTGATCTGTGTATATGTGTACTGAGTGTGCGGGTATGCACAATTGATTTTTGTCTAACTTTTGAGGTGTATGTGCTTGATTTGGTGATACGTATGCATGTGCCTAGGCTAGTTTGGATGTGTATGTGCCTGAGTTGATAATGTGCGTGCGTGTGCTGAGTGTTCAACACTTGAAAAAAAATCAATCCGGCACCCATTTTTTCCAATAGTCTTTCTATGTACATTAAGAAAGGATTCACTGGTGCTTCTGGGAACGTCAGGTTATAAAACTTTATTTCAACCTCAAAAGACTTAACAATCTGTTTATCACAATGGTAAGTAAAACTTACTGTAGGAGTACAAGGGTACAGAAAATAGAAGGAATAGTTTTAACTATTAACACAAAATGACAGGCTTCAAGGACAGCTTTGGAAAAATAATTAAAATGTTTTTAAACAATTTGATAACAACAATGACTATCTGTTCAATGGGCATTTGTAGTAATAACCTCAACACTATTAGGCCCACTCTATACATGCAAGTAATGGTGTGATAAGATCTAATGTGCGATTCACACAATCATGTCCCTGCCATACATACATGCATGGCAGGAGATGCAATTGTGGAATTGTGCATTAGATACCATTGGGTGTTACAGCCCAAAACTGGGCTCCCCGAATGGGCAAGAATCAAGCTCCCACAGCTCAAAGCCTCATGCATCTGAGTTGTGGAGCTCCCAGCCACTAAGGTGCCCCATGCACCCTGGGACTGAATGACCCCTCCTGTGGCAATCTCCCTGCCCCAGGAATGCATGAAACCCCCAAGGGGTGTTTTTCCCCACAAATGTGTGAAACACCATGGGGTGTTTCTCCACCCTGCGGGTATGGGAAACCCCTGCAGCCTCTGGCTCCAAGGGGTTGGTGTACCCCTGAGCCCTAAGGATCATGGCAGCCATGATCCCCAGGTCTGGGGTTTCCTGAACTCCCGAGCCCTAGGGCTTAGCAGTTTCATGCTGGGCATGCTGCACCACTGCAGCTGGAAGCCCAGTAAGATGACGAGGCTCCCAGCCACAGGGGAAACCCTGCTACACATGCAAATTAAAGCTCAATAGCAACCAGCTATAAAGTTAATACACATTTTCCACATCTAACTTTCTACCTGCTTGGGGCTTTTTCAGGCATGGCAGCTACTTTGATGAAAAATTAGCAACAAGCAAAGAGATATGGGAGAGCAGAAGGGAAAGGCACACAAGAAGCCTTTGAAATCCTCAACATCAGATGTCAGCTGAACATTCAGGTTTATGTCATCTCAGAACACAAGAACACTAAGTAGACAGGAAATCAGTACAAATCAAAACAAGCACCAGTAAAACAACAGAATTCTTTTTTAAAGCAGAAACAAATCAATGAGACTGTAGGGCTCATTCTGAGCTTCATTTAGGCAAAAATATTAGTATTTATAAACTGGCCATACACACCCCCCCCCCAATTACATTAAAATAAATTTACTTAAGAACATCTCCTATTTGCAGAGGAAAACAACTTCTAAGTGGGCAGATTAAGAAAGAACTGTCCTACAGGCATAATGATGTGTAAAAACTGTGAATTACAGAGTACTTATTTCCTTAAGTCACCTGGTACTGGACACTGATGGGAAAAGACAACTCATTTTCTGTTGTAAGACATTTACTATACAAAAACGAATAAGGATACAAAAGATAAGGATAAGGAAAAAGATACAAAGACATACAGGTGACCCTCGCCATTCTCAGGGGATATGTTCTTGTATCCCCCGTGAATGGCGAAATCTGTGAATAAGGCATTACGTACATGAATGCAGTTCCCCCAACAGCTGGGGGAGGGTATGGCTCTGGTGGCGATGGAAGGAGTCCAGCAGTGGCGGCGGGAGCCTGGCAGCAGCAAACACGGAGCTCCCCAGGAGCTCCTGTAAGTGTATAAAGTGTATTTAAAACGTGGGTTCGGCATTCGTGAATATCTGAAACTGCGAATGCCAAACCTGCAAACAGCAAGGGTTTTCTGCAACACTAGCAACTTTTTGCTAATGTAAATGACCTGTAGGTAATAATGCACATGTAAGTTACTAACAGAATTACAAAACAATTATTTCATTGTGTTAAACTTCATAAAGTGAATCAATAAGAGTTAAATAAACTTACAACAATAAATCCTTTGAATAATTTAATTCACCAGCAATTTGCAGCAATTATTATAAAACTGAAAACTAAAAATCATGGTAGTGTTGGGGTAACATAGCTGCCATGATCTAGGAACTACATCAATCCTTATGGCTTTGGTAGGAGTTATTTATCATTCCAAATATATCAATAGAACTGAAATTAAAAATGAAACCAAATGCAAACAAAACACAAAAATGCTCTAAAAGCCTCTGGTATCAAGCAACTAACAATTTAGAGATTCTGCTTGTACTGTTCTTAACTTGGTTTCATATTAGGACATTGCCAGAAAGAAAACTTGAACATCAAAGGACTCAGTGATGTAGCATGTACCACAGACTATCAGGATCGAGTCAAATGTCTTCCAGAGTGAAGACCATGTTGAGTCCTTTAGAATACAACTACCACCTATTCAAGATGATTTCCCCTAGGAAGGCAGATATTATAAGGGGAAGAAATAGTTCCCCTGCTCCCCACCCTCCACCCCCTTTAGAATGGAAGGATTTGGATCCCTGGAACATTACAACAGACTAAACAAAAATAAGCTAGAACTTAAGAGAGAGACAGATGAATGTGTCAAATTAAACAAATGTATTTCAGTGACTAATTTAACACGAATATTCACAGTTGATGCCTTCAGTTTTTATAGGTCCTAATATTAAGGTCTCCTTAAAAATTCTGTATGAATATATATCCAATGAATCATTATTTAAGCCAACAAAGCATGTGATTACTGGTATGGGTGTGCGATTCAATCCAGCTAAATCAGAATCTGAAGACTCGATGCTGATTCAGAGAATCAGCGATTTGGACATAGACACAGCTTTAAAAGTTTTTTCTGCATACCTCAAGGTACCAGCACAGCTTGTGAATGCTGTGATGCTGGGGTGGATGGAGCACCCCACAGGAGTGCAGGGGGCCCTCCACCTGCTCGACAGCAAACCTGGAAGTGGCCTGGAAGTACTTCTGGTCCACTTCCGGGTCTGCCTAGGAGCACACTGGGCTCCCCCATGCCTGCCTGGCTCGGCGATCAGCCTTATGGGGACCCCGGGTGCCCCCCACAACCCAGGAGGCACCAGACACTGATCAAGTGCGGGGGGGAAGAGGGTGGAAGCGCGCTCCCCAACAGATCTGGAAGTGGACTGGAACTGCTTCTGGTCCACTTTCAGGTCTGCTGCTGAGCACACTGGGTAGCCGCCCGTGCTTCTGTGGAATACTCCATGCGGTCCCAGCATCACAGCATTCATGCTACCTAGAGGTATGTAGAAAAAACATTTAAAGCTGTGTCTATTTCTGAATCTCCATATCTTTACAAATCAATTTGGAGTGTTCCAATTCAATTTGGAGAGATTAAAGGGTCCTCTGATTTGATTTGGATTTGGCCACTGACATCAGGCCAGATCTCCACCGAATTGAATCAGGGACTGAAACTTCACACAGCCCTACTGAGTGGAACTCTCCAGCTGTACGTGCCACAAACTAACCCCAAGGCAGAGGGGCAGAGACTGTCATGGTGAGATTGGAACCACGGGAGGGGTTGCCACCAGGGCAGGGCTGATACCTGGAAGCTGACATCTTGAACAGCAGACCACGGCTGAGGGTGCAGCCAGAGAGAAAGTGAGGAGAGGCTAAGGCTGTGACAGCTGATGCCCCAACAGGTGCTGAGAGGCCTACAGGAGCACTGCCTGAAAAGAGAAGGACTCAAGGGAGAGTACAGGCCTCAGGTGGGGGGAGTGAGGTTTCTAGCCTGGCTGGGAAGGCAAGACAACCAGACATGTTACTTGTGGCTCCAGGAACCGTCTCCCCCAACAACAAGAAAAATATCGCCAGTCATGGCAGGCAAGAGGCAGGCAGTGAGGTAGGATTGGGAGAGGGCCAGATGTGTTAGACCATGATGGGGGCAGGGGAACAAGAGGGGAGGAGTGGCAGCCTCACACCCCGCCAAAAGGTACTATAAAAAGACTTAAGATGGATGACACCAGGCACAGCCTTAAGATGAAGACAAGCAGGGGAATGTCTCTAGCCCCTTGCTCGTTTCCCCCACTCTCCCTATTCTCCCCTGCTCTCCCTTTACTTCCCTGGTCTCTCCTGCTCTCCCCTCATTTCCCCTGCTGTCCAATCATTTTCCCTGCTCTTCCCAGCTCCCCGATCACTTCACTGCCCAGCTCCACCCCTGCCCACATGACCCAAGTTTACCGACAGTGTCAACAGTGATCAGGGCCACTTGGAGCCTCGTGGCAGAGCCCCCCTGCATGCTGGGGGGCAGCAGGGCTCAACCCCGGCTGCCTGGCACCCGCACTGCCACTACCCCATCATGCAGGTGCAGCCCAGCTTGGCAGGACATCGCACACTAGCTGGCAGCTACACTGGCCCAGGTGACAGCTGCAGCTTAGCTCCAATGGTCCCCAGCTGCCAAACAGTGTGCAAAGACTCAGCACCAGCAGCACATGCCAGACAGCTGGGGCCAACTACCCGCACTAGCCTCTGCCACATGGGGGGGCTGTGCCATGAGGCTCCAGTGGCCCCGATAGCCACTGCTGTATCCAGTGAGTGCGATGCTGGGGCCGGGGTCGAGCCGCGGGCACATGGGCCATGTGGGGGAGAAAGGAATAGCCCCTGTGGTGGGGCTGTGGGCCCCTGCTGGGGGAGGCAGTCCATGAGCTGCAGAGAGAGGCTGGGCCCTAAGGGGGGGGGCCATCCCTCCCAAGCAGTCCTCTGTGGCAGGCCAGTAGGAGGTGCTCTTGCATTGAGCCACCCATCTCACTGCACCCGACCACCTTCCAGGCTCCAAGTGCCTCCCTAGGGGTGCCTTGCGTCTGGGTGACCCCCTTCCTGGAGCACACTCGCTAGCCTGGGGTAACGTAAGCAGCCACCACCCTGAGAAGGGACTCTCTTGGCCATGCGTCCTTGGGAAAACACAGGCCTAATAGTCCTACAGGTACTTGACCCAGTTGGGGCACTTCTCCAAATCGGGGGCCAAAAAGGAAAGTCTCCCTTAGTCAGCAGACATAAGGGGCCTCTTAGGCATAATTTAGAGACGCACCCCTCAAGAACTCTCCTACACCAGTCACAAAGGAGAACTTTATCAATTACAGGGGGTAGGGTGAAAATAGGGTACGAGATAGAGCAATACCATAGAAATCCCACAGAGCAAAACAGTCTGGCTGAGGTAGCCTTTTGATCACGCATCTGAGTTACTGCCAGCTATATATCTAATCAGATCACAAGCATCATCCAGAGGCTGTTGGAGATTTCCTCTGGAGTCAGGCCGTTCCTAGCTCATGAGTTATGGGGGAGAGAGCCAGTTTTAGATGGTAAAACTCCTCTCCGAGTCCCCCGCATGGCTGCTGCCCCCTCCTCCTGGGCAGTCTTAACTTATATAGCCCCTGTGACCTCATTCTCAGTGCCTACTTGCTTAAGTAGCCAATAATTATTACAAGTTGAACTGTTACTGAACTATTATAAAGGTTTAATTAGATCTATGGGTTCAAATGACATCATCAATATCCTCTTTACTATAGTTGTTTTATAACACTGTTATAAGACACGAGTCATTTGTGAACAAACAGTTAGTTATGATAATAATGAAAATTTAATTACATAACAGGCTTAATCTAGTGTTTCTTTTGTCCATGCAGGCAAAGAATATTCAGTAAGCTCTTACACATGAACACTCCCTTTTTATTTCTCCTGAACATGTATAAATAAAAGTATAAATTTACTTTTTGTCTAGTGTTCATCACCTAAAGATATCTAAGTGATTCCCCAAGATGCCCTACTCTAAAATGAATCATTCAGATCTGCTGCTGTGGGATGAGTTATGGTCAAGACTTATCCTGTGAATTTCTGTGTATTACTACACTTAAATGCGTGGTATTTCTGGTTGTAGATTGATAGGAAATATTTGGGCAAGATTTATCTTTCACAGTTGTTAATTTCCTTCAACAGTGTGGCTGTGTATAGAAAAATGCAATGTTAAAACAAATGTATGTAGTATCTATATTATATCATTTCATATCAGAACAGGGAATAACTTATTATTTGAGTGAAAAGTCTGAACCAATAAACACAAATTTGAAATTCAGGTCCTGAAATGCATAGTAATCAAATCTTAAATTCATGTAAATGTACTCAACTGATACAATCTATACTTAATTAAAAATATATGGCTAATAGTAAGCCAAAAAATGACCACTGTTGGAAAAGAAAATTCTATGAAACAAAACTTTCATAATTTTACTTCATAATTTTCAGAAGTATCAGATTAGTGTGATTTCTGTATGAATACGTTAACTTTACTATTTAGTTCAGTAGCATTAACTATCATATATTCTTTCCACGTAGGGTTTTGTTCTGGTTGTCATCTGATTTGAAGAAAAACAACTTTCCTAACAACAGTTAAAATAAGCAGAATACGTTTCAGTTTAACTACAACTTGCTTTATACAAAAACCATATGCATTTAAATAGATGAGAAAAGAGATTTTGCAAGTTTCATCTCAGAAATCCACATATGGATAAATGTATATATTCTAAAACCAGAGGTGTCAAACTCAACTGGGCCCAAGGGACCAGTTCACAGGCTGGATGAAGGACAGAGTTGGCCCTGTGGGGCAGATCTAACCCATAGACCCCCTTCCCCCAGAAGCCAAATGCAGGTCACCCCACACACTCCAGTGGGTCTGCAACCATGCACCATGCAGACCATGTGCAGCTAGTCCAGGATAAGTGTCACATGTAGTGGCTGCTCTGGCCACCTGGGGAGAGACAGGAAGAAGGCCAACACTCAACTACTACTGCAGGAATGACCCATAGTGACAGGCTTCTTTCCCCAATGGTGCTGAGGCTCCAGCATCACTGCTTTTACTCAGGCACTTGGCAGCCAAGTGGGCCAAAACACTAAAGCCCCGGCAACAGGGCCATCCTTTGCAAGGGGGGGGGAGGCAAATTGGGGCAACTGCCCCAAGCCCCATGCTTTGGAGGGCCCTGCAGAGGCAGGTGGGAGCCAGATGGAGCAGCCACAGCCCTACCCCTCACGGTGTTAAAGGGGCCCCACACAGTCTGATTTGCCCCAGGCCCCACTGCAGCAGCTGAATGACTGTATAAGCCTCCTCCTACCGGGAGGGAGCTTGCCTTTAGCACAGACTGAGCAGTGACACTGGCTGTGCTGGGCAGACCCCAATGCCGTGCCAGCAGCCAGAGTCCAAATAAGCCTCTACCTGTCTGGAGGCAGCTTGCTGTGAGCATAGACCCAGCAGTGGAAGCTGGGCCCCACCCCCACCTGGCAACTGAAGCAGCAAGCGACAAGTGATGGTGACAAACAGCAGCCCGTCACTGCTTCCTGGAGCACAAGCCACTTCCCAGGACAGGTCACGCTGCAGGGCCAGCAGAGCTGCTAGGGAGCACAGCAGTGCTGGGGGGGGAAGGGGGGCTTGCAGGGCTCTGGCCCACTCCGGACCCCTGTGCCACTACGTGCAGCCCACCGCAGCTCTGCTGGTCCTGCAGCACAGCGCCCCCACCAGGATGGGGTTCGTGATTCCCCACAGTATGACAGGGCCTGCTGCCCCAAACAAGGGCCCTGCCCCTTCCCACTGCAGCAGCAAGGTGGGGGCACAGCTAGGCAGGGCCCCAGGGGGTGGCAGGAAGACTGCCATTGAGGATGGGCAGACCTGGCTCAGTAGAAGGAAGACTAACTCTTCTCCCTGGCCCCTGCTACCTCAGGGGCCATGGTACCTGCTGCTTCAGTGAAGCGAAGTGCTCAGCAGACCCAGCTCAGGTCCCTGCCAGTAGGACAGAGAGAGAGGAATTAAACCCCTCCCTGGTCAGACCCTACCCCTGCCTGTCCCTGCTCTGCCTTGGGAGCAGAGGGGTGGGGCCAGCCTAGCTGGGCTACAGCACAGAGCCTAGCTGAGAGAGCACGCCAGGTTGCTCTGTGTCTCTGGTTTATCTTAAACCAGCAAAGGGTCTGGGACAGAAAATGCGTAAATCAGTTTGAGCCAAATCAGTTAAGTCTGATGCTACATTCAACCAGGTTTATGTCAAACTGGTTTCAGTCATTTTCAAACTGGTTTATGGGCTCTGAATGTCAGTTCTGTTACAGTTTTAAACCAGTTTCTGATCACTTAAACCAGTTTAGGTGTGTTACAAATTACGCTCTTAAAGCCACGTGCAGTTCGCTCTAGGCTGGGGCAATGATCACGCAGAGCAAGTATCCAAAGTCAGTTACAGAATCCGTGAGCCAACCTGAAAATTGCCAATCCAGCTCTTCTCCCTGGTAGGGTAGGGGACATCTAAAACGTACTTAGATCCCAAATGATCACCTTCCCAACGTAATGGATACTAGGGAAGCAGTTTTCATGGTGGGATGTAAATGAATTAAATGGCAGTCTCATTAGGAACTTGAGCAACAGAAAGCAGGACTGGGGGCACAAACAGAAGAGCAGCTCCCCATTTCAACTCATAGTGCTTTACAGAAAACATTGAGTTGCAAGGATCCCCTAGACCCAACAGAAGTTCACTGCTGGGTTGGGGAGTCAGAGATTCCGGTTGCTGGCTGCAAGCCTGAAGCCTGGTCTCCATAGCAACACTACTCTTCCCCCTCCCAGCTGGACAGTTTTCATAATAGGAGGGGAGAAAGGGAGCAGGAGCTTGTTTCTGGGGTTCCCCAGCAAACACTGGCAGGTGGAATGGGTAAACTGGAGCCTCCCCTCACCCAAGGGTTTTTTTGTTGGGTTTTTTTTGGGGGGGGGG
>NW_017728916.1:14041036-14048708 GCF_001723895.1 Crocodylus porosus
GGGTTTTTTTTGGGGGGGGGGGAGGGGAAGGGGAAGGAGGGACACTCCAAACCACCTGCCCCACCCTCCAGCACCAGCTGAAAAAAACCTAGACTGAACTCCCTCCACTCCCTTTTCCTCCCTCCCATTCTGACAACAGTGACAGGTGGGAAGCTCCACAGACACAAGTTACAGAACACCCTCTGCTTTGGATCACATTCATCTGAACCCTCAGGCAAGAACCCTTTTAAAGCGGTCTGCAGCCATGCACTTCTGTTTGGTCACAGCTGTAAACTGCTTTATGGGGCCAGGTCAGGTGAAAATTGTCATTTCTTTCTGTTTGCTCAGTCCCTTTTCTGAATAAAAGACATTTAAATGTGATTGCTTTCATCTGAGAGAACATATCACATCCAGCACTGCTGTCAGATGGAGTTTACCTGGGATTTTACTTGTCTGCTGTCCTTTACCTACAAAAATGATGCAAGCATCTTTCCAACATCACCATTTTGGTTTTAAGTATCAAACAGGGAAAAAAAAACCAATTTGGTGTAGTTATGTATATTTACATATACTTCTCTTTTTCTCAACTTGAAAACTGGTGAACAAGTGAATTACCCTAAAAAAACTAGAAGTGGATTACCCCCAAAAAACTAAAAACATTTGTGTCTTTCCAATTCATATTTCCATAATCCTGTAAGTATTCAAATATATTGTGCAATAATGTTTTGCCAGGTAACTTAGGTAATTTACCTCACTTCTTCAGAAAGAAGCTGAATGGATTTCATTCTCACTGCATTTCACAGCAAGAGGCTATCTGCAACAAGCTTGAAGTATTGCTAATCTCAGACTTTTTACAAGACAGCCTTACAATATAAGCATACATTAAAATACAATTTATCACTTTGGCCTCAATGTAATAACAAAATGTCCTTATAGAAAGCAAACAGTAGCAGGAAATACAAATTCAAATAGACTGAGTGTGATATGATAAAAATCACAGACATTTGCCTTCAGCTTGGTTCTCTTTCATCAACCATCTGAAGAAATAACTCTGAATTCTCAAAGAAGCTTCACTTCTTTATAAAAATTTCTTTTTAAAAAAGGAAGGAAAGTGACCCAAACTCATTAAAAAGGTGAACTACATCACTTGCAGCAACAAATAGTTTAGTTAAAAGGAGAAAAATATTGTTTAACAATTTATTTTGTATTCAATGTCACAAACCAAATCAACATAACTAGTGTCTGAAAATATTATTTCTATATATGCAAACAATTGTTTTTTCAGGAGTGGTTCACATAGCTGTATACTCTGAAACAATTCACTGTGTTTTGAGTATAAATTTTAACCATGACCTGGAAAGCAACAGATTTAAGAGAGGAATCCTGGAAAAAGTTTTTAATATTACAGGATCCCTCAAGAGCTGGCTCCTAAAGGCTCCACCTACTCCTACAACCAAGTAGGTATGCCCTTATCTCATATGCATTTGTTAACACTCTCTAGCAACCCTAGGATGGTTTCTTTAAGGGTACAGCTGCTGCAGTTTGGAAAGGATGAAGATACCATGAACCCACCAAATTCTAATAATTACACCCCTCTCTTCCCCGCCTACCATTTTGAAACTGGTTCATATGCACCAAACTTATCTTCTGTTACAGGTTTAAACCAGTTTCTAATCACTTAAACTGGCTTATGTGTGATGTCTGTCCCTAGCCCAGTACATATCCAATAGACATTATCTCCAGGACATGCACACTTTTTATCTTGCATGTAGCATTACAAAGAGATTTTATGACGCTAGAGGTATTTTTAGTTAATAAAAATATATTTCTATCCCAATTTCTATTTTGAAAAAAATAGCATCACCTTTTCTTCATTTTTAAAAGTTAAGTGATGTTATTGTCATAATATAACAACATACTATAATAGCACTTACCTTTATCCAGTACCAATTTTCCTACACCCTCAGCTAAATACTTCGTAAAATGCGTACACCTTGTCACCAATAATAATTGAACCAAGTTAACATATGAATTAGATGCCCAGTTCAGCAATTACTAACTAGAGTTATAAAGATCCTCCAGCTCCTAGATAACACAAGCAGATGTGAGATACCAAGGATGCCTTCAAACTTGCCAGCAACTCTGGATCACAGCTTGAACTTCATCAGCTGACATATGCAACATCTGCTTTACTTGCATCACTGTAACTAACATTATACTCATTGCTGCCAGTTATTTACTGCTGCCTGTTTTACCCTTCACTACCTTTTCATTGTCAGCTCTATTCATTACGATCTATTTAACAGTTCTGCTTATTTTTAAAATCGGTTGCCATTTTTGTCATTCCTTCCCTTACTGGTATTAATGGCTTAATCTTCCTAGTTTTAATTACAACTTTTTATTCACTACTAAGTTTTACCTCTTATTGCCCCCTGAACTTTACCATCATGTAAGCATCATCATATCATATCAGGCTGACATTCCATCTGTCCTCATAACCTCTATCAACAGCGGACAATACGTAGATGTGTCAAAGGTAAAAGGCAAAGCCATTTTATAGCTCTTATGCACAAAGATAGACTTGGAAATGGAAATTGCCTATGCCTGAGACACCCAAAGCAAGAGAAAGAACAGAAAAAAAATATTGTCTCACTTAAAGTACACCCCAGAAAATAATATTCGCCTTGTTTTTGAAAGGAAGAATGATTTTTTTCCCCCCAGAGCCATGGTTGCATACAGCACTGACATAACCTAACCTTCAGCTGACTTGCAGTCCTTTTCTGGTTTAGGTTGTGAAATAGGAGAAGAAAGATCAGGAGCAACTAGCACAGAGAAAAATGCCCCCAAGAGAAAGAGCATAATTAATTGGGCATCACAACTATTAAAAAGGGGAGAGAGCCATTAATACCCAAGAGTGAATAATAATGCACCATTAAATCAACTGACTCCTGAACAGTCATACCACAACTGCTCCTTTGTGCATAAGGAATCCAAGCAAGTTGCTTCTATACTGGACAGAGAACCAGCATCCCTGCTTAATATGACCACCCCAATTTTGGGGGAAAGGTGTGCTATACATAAGAAAACATGGTTTTACCAAACCAAAGGCCAAATTAACAAAGCACACTACCAACTGCAGCTCATAACAGGATGGCATATTAGTAGAATAGTCCAGATACATGCACTAATCTGAACAGCATTTAGAAAAAAAAGGCATCATTTGTTAGCTATAGCAAGAAATGCAGCTCCAGGGTTAAAGACTACATTTTCCTCGCATCCAAAGGACCCCGCTGACCTGAAATACCTGGTTTCACAGGGTTGTTTCTCTCTTCAGCTTACTGCCTCTCAGCCACTTAACCTCCATGAAAAGTTTTTTAAAAATTCCCAGCTGAAATTACCTGAAACCTTAAGACAGCAGAAGGGATACTTCACCTAACTAGTTAAGAAAGGATTCCAAGGGAAAGGAAAATCTTACTCTGTATATTCACACAGCATACAAGAGATAGGCCTACCTCTTCCCCCCACCCCAAATGTACAAACTTCACTATTTTTCCCCTAAAGGACTCCAATTAGAGTTAAAACACAGGCTGAGCATCCACAACCTGCAGACAGACATATTTGTCTAACTAATCTAATCTGCGTGGTATTCAGACTGAATTTAGTTACATGATTAATTCTGGGTTTTGCTTTTCAATGTATCTGTGCCTTGGGATTCCCTGCCCTTCTCCTTTATCCAAATTCCTTCATCTTCACCTGTTCATTTGGTTTAAAAATATATCCCATTGCCCTATTATTATGTTTCTTCCTATTTAATTTAGGTTGGTTCTTAAATTATCTTGTAATTCATATGATCCAAAAAGTGAGAAGAATATATTTATGCAGCAACTAGCCATGATATGATGACACCATACAAACACCCTAACTAGGCCACGTGACCAGCCTAGCTCTCCCAAAATGCAATGAGGTCCCAGAACCCTTCAGCAGAAAGCAGAACTCAGATCACGTTCAATGATGAGAAGTTCTCCAGAACACTGTTCCACATATAAATAGGCCAAATTGCAGTGATACCATAGTGTTAAAAAAAGACACCACCAATATTTCCTAAACCATGATTCTCATTCTGCTCTAAAGAAGATGTTCTTTACAATTGCCAAATTTTGTTATGCAAACTGTGGATAATTACTTTGTTATGTAAAGTATTATTATTGATGTTAATGTCTGACTCATTTTTTAATCTTAAACTCTTTTCTTCAATATCTTAAGGCATTATTTCATACACTGTACACAAGCATATCTATTAAACAGATGTAAATGTATAGACAAGCAGATCTGTAAAAACTACTTCTTGCTAGCATTACTGAGTTTCATACTCTCTCATCTGACCTAATTCACCATTCTTATATTCACTTTAATTTCTAGCAGCACACATTCTTACCACAGGTACCATCCTCTTATTACTTTTGACATTTTGGCTGCTTGCAGATGTTTAAAAAAATAGAGCTTTACTTTAAACTCAGCACACTCCCACATGTCCAGAAGAGACAGCGCATAATTTGGACCCACCCTGCCCAACATCTGTACAGATCAGGTGCTTTAGTGAGGCTTTTTTGGCACTTTTATCTAATAGCTGATTGACTCAGCTTTAGATAAAAGCACCAAAAAGCCCTCCTAAAGTGCCCAATCTATACAGACGCTGCAGAGCTGGTCAAACTAATGTGCTGGTGCTTCCAGTAAAGCACAGGTAATTTTTTTTTTGGTGGGGGGCAGGGATGTCTGCAAGCAGCCATTATGTCATGGAAATACTAAGTGTTTGGCTAAGCACTTGGCTTAAGAATGGTATTTAAAGGTTTGCTTTTTGAGAACTGGCTAGTTCAGGAAGGGTAGCAGGTGTTAACTGATTTCTAAAAAGCCTGGGTCTCATACAGAACTTCACACAGCCTTTGAAACTAACAGAACACAACAAGGCCAATGGATATACATAGTCTGAGAAACTGGGGGCATGTACCATACTATTTCATAACATGAGACAAAGGTGTCACCAGCTAACAAGGCTCCAGAGCAGGAGGGGCTGAGTCCTGGTTTTGGGGGAACAGACCAAATTAGGAGAAGACCCAGAAAGACCAAATTAGTATGTGTACATTTAATGAGCTATGTGGACATATGGCAACCATAGAGAGAGACCAATCAGCAGTAGCCATGGATGAAGGGTCACCAGGAGTCATCAGGAGGGAAGGAGAATACAAAAGCGTGACTTGAAAGTAACAAAGGATCACTCCTCCTCATCATCCTTTTCCCCCAAGAGGGTCCCCATCCCTGTCTCCTGGGAAGGGTCCCCAAGGCCACTATGGGCAGAGGGCATACCACCAACTCATCTCATCCATCCCACTGGAGGGAGGGCATGGGCCTAGGCATCCCACTACCAGACTGCTGATATCTGACACCTAAGAGACAGCCTCAGAGTGAAGCCTCAGATGTACTTTGATGACAGCCCTAGGATTTGGTAGATATAAAGAATCGCTTGACTGTTTGTATTGTTTCGTTTCTGTTATCACTGTGTACCAATACATTTACCTATTATCGAATGGAAAGGCCACAGTCGGTCTGAAGGTGGGACAAGGCATCAGGGTCCTAAGTCCAGAGCTAACAAGTACAGTCAAAAAGCCTGAGGTTGAATCAATTCAATCTCTGCAGATTAGTCTAAACTGCATATATTGAACTGAGAAGCAAGTGAATAGACATTCACTTTTGATTCTGTAAATGCAGCCACGTGCCTGCAGTGGCTTAAGCCAGAAGCTGGGGGTGCTAGCAAGCCCTCCCTTCCCTTCAGCAGTGACCAAAAGACTGGAGGAAAACTGGGAGAGAAGACCTCCAGGCTCTTCTCCCCTCCTGGTGACCTCGGGGCGTTTTTCCTCGGTGTCCTTCGCACACATCTTCAGGCGGAGCATTGCTGGGCAGCAGGCACTTTACCTCAGTTTGAGAGCCTGTGGGGACTGTCTGGCATACTCTGCTCGGTGTCCCCCCTGGGAGCACTTGTTTTGGCCCTTTGACCTTGCATGTGTATGCCCTGTTTTCTCTTTTGTTGCTCCAAATACTCTGTTGTTTTTAAGGTGCTGGCCGCCCAACCTAGTGGCAGCCCTAGCTCTTCTTCTGAAAATGTCAGACATCAGGAGACCCCTTCTGGACCTCCTCAAGGGATCCAGATGACATTGTGAGATGCCAGCCACTCATCCAGTGGCAGCTCCAAGATTTTAGCTGTCTGAACTGTGAAGACTAAGGACACCTTTCCTGATGGAGCTCAGAGGGGAGGGGGAGGTATGGCCAGGCCTGTTGAGTATCATGGGGAGGAACCCCCCAACCCTGGCCTACACAAACCCCAGCTAGGGTGTCCCTGGAGGAGAAGGAGAGCAGCAGCACCTGCCAGGCTTTTCCCCATTCACCGCTTAAGCAGAAGTGGTGAGGGCACGGCCAGACGCCAGCCCTGGGCCGGCACACTGAAGCGGAGAGGAGGGAGGGGAGTTTAAACACCATCTCCCACCAACATGGAACCCTAGGCGGGGTCTGTCTGACAAGGGTGCAGCAGCTTCTGCCAGGCTTCTCTCCACTCACCACTCCAGCGAGAGAAACCCCCCTCTCCTCTCTGCCTTAGCGTGCTGGCCCAAGGCCAGTATCTGGCCATACCACTCAAGCGGCAAGTTGAGAAAAAGCCTGTGAGGGGCTGCTCTGCCCCCCACCCAACAGACATGGCTGCCATTTCCCACCCCCACCCCTTCTCAGGCAGCCAGAGCAGAAATAGCATTCTGGTTCGAGAGCAGAGGGGCAGAGCCAACTTGGATCCATTGGAGCAGACACTGCAGCCCAGCAAAGAGCTGCAAAGCATCCTGAGATGCTGGGGGACTATGAGTTAATTTGAACCAGGAAGGGGTCTAGGACAGAAGTTTCACAAACCAGTTTAACTTAAATCAGTTAAGTCTGATACTGCATTCAACCAGGTTTATCATAAACCACTTTTGGCCATTTTGAAAGTTTTAGGTGCACTGAACTTCTGTTCCGTTACATGTTTAAACTGGTTTCTGAACACTTAAACAGATTTATGTGCAACTTCTGTCCCTAGCCTTCATGGTACCTTATCACACTCACCTAAGTCTACCCTCCTCTCCTGCATCTTTTTAAAACATAATGTGTACATAAAGTATATCTAGTATACCCAAGTTACCTGAAAATTATGGACCCAAGATGCCAGACTTTATGAATCAGTTACTAAATAATGCTTACAACACAAAAGAATAGGGCAGATCAAATTAGAGACACATGCATGTTCATGCACATATGTATTCTTTTTCAGCTGTAACTCACAGGATTAATTTTAACAAAACCAAACCATATAAAATCTGTAAATCTGAATTACAAATTCTCTTCTTGTTTACACTGGTTCTCTACAATATATACAATTTATAATTATACCAGAAAACATGCTCAAATTTTCTGTGAGGTCAATTCTTCTGACATCTGATGTCAAACAGAGAAAGTTGTAGCTGTAAGCTTCCTCTTGTTTCGATACTAATGGTTGCTAAAGGAAGTTTAGTTATGCACACCAATAAGAGCCATTAAAAAACCCCACAAGTCACAAGAAAGATGCAAATAATCAAGACAAGGTAAAAATTACACACACACACACACACACACACACACACAC
>NW_017728916.1:14048888-14054971 GCF_001723895.1 Crocodylus porosus
ATATCTCTCTATATCTCTCTATACTGAGATTTTTTTTTTACCTTGCCTTGACAAGGTAAGGTAAAAAAATATATATCTATACCTAGATATCTAGATATATATGGTTTACTTTGTCTTAACTATTGGCATCTGTCTTGTGACTTGTGGGGTTTTTTAATGGCTTTTATTGGTGTGCATAACTAAACTTCCTTTAGCAATGATATATATACATATCATTATGGCCAGTGGCCAAAAATAAACAGATGTTGGCCAATAGGGTTGTTCGCATAAGCTGCTTACCTGAATTTTTAGGAAAAAATACTAAAAAGAGTGCTCAGAAAAATGTATCCTATCCAATGCTACATATATAATCAAGCAAGATGTGAGAATTCAAAATCAAGACACTTTTGTATGAAGTAGAAGCTTAAAAACAGAAGCTTAATGGCTGAAGTTCCAAACATCTGCAACCAGCATACCTACAGACACTGACAGAACTAGAAATGAATCTCCAATATGCAACTCTTGGGTCAGGAACTTACACAGCTGAAAATCCATTTTAAGGAACTGAAGAAATTGCAATTCTGGAATACTGGATTTTGAACTCCAGATTCTTAGTTTCCCTCTAACATTTTAAAATATGGAATAGTTCATATTACTACAAATGTCCTGATTTGTTTCTGCAACAATATTTTAAGCTCCTCCTGTAAAACCACAAAATGAATGTACAATTACCATCTACCATGAATGTCCAATTTTAAATGTAAGGTAAATGGGCTTTTACCCCAATTCAAACACTGAATGCTTAAAAAAGTGAGCATTTATACAGCAAGTAAGGAGAATATAAACCTTTAGGGAGTGAACAAAAGTAACAAGTTACAGCATTAACTACTCTGGATTATATTTTCTATACTCCTAAATTCTATGCCTATAACCATTCTTATCATTAGGGAAACATTAGGAAGATTAGTTCACAGTTACACTTCAAAACTCTGTTACCCAATTCATTAACAAGGCAGTACAATAACTGTTTCCAAACAAAGCTGTTTAGGAAATTTTATCACATAGAAATGAGCAGCAAAGTTTAACAATGTGTACAACTGGCATCTGTATTTTAAAAGACTGATTTGCTTCTTAACTTGTTTGATTTGCTGCTTAATAACCAATCTTAGACTTTTGCCAGATTGCCTCATTTTAATTGGAATACATTTCAAAATCTCTCTAGCAAACTGAAACACCTTCACAACTTTATCTGAACGAGAAAACAACATTGTTAACAAAGACTTCAAGTAAAAATGTCAAAGTATTTAAAAATAATTAAGAATGAATCTTTCAGTGGAGGTTAGGAAGCTTTTATCAGTTCTTAAAAGCTATTTAGGTACTTAATTCCTTTTCAATTCAATAGGCATTCAGGCCCTAATAGGGAGCTATAGTCTCAGGCTCACATATTTAAGGATAAATATCTTTAAGCACATTTAAGGCCTAAATCATTTAAACACTTCTAAAGTTACACTAATTTATAATGCTGCATGTGGTAGAGGGGAGAGAGGGGGGTTTCTCTTGCTGGAGTGGCGAGTGAAGTAAAGCCTGGCATAAGTTTTTCATTTATTGTAATGTTGATATTTGTCCTAAATAATCACTTCAAATACTCTTTGCATTGGACTCAAATCAATTCAATTGATATCAAACCACAATCAAATAAAAAAAGAAATTATGCTAATGTGTATAGTACCATGAAGTAACTACTAGAAGGGATCATGTAATCAGGAATTTTGTGGCCACATCTACACATGCATATTAAGGCAATCTAATAAACTCTGGTCCTAACTGCACCACAGTTTATTGCTCCTGGGCAAGCATTTACACATGCACCTGGGATTGCAGCACATTGCAGGTTGTTAGCATAGGCTGCTTAGCTGGATCTTTGTAGGAAAAAATAATTAGAGGAGCACTCTGAAAAATATATTCCATACAATGCTACATATATAATTAAGCAAGATGCTTGCAATGAGGGTTGTCAGCATTTATGCATGGGTTGGAGCAGTCCCAGCTGGCAGAGGCTCCGGGGGGGTCAGCCTGCCAGGCCAGGGCTGCTCCTCCCCAGATCAAGTGCTGTGGAGGGGCTGCCTGGGACACAAGGGAACTTCAGGCAGCCCCCATAGTGAAGCACCCTTGTATCCCAGCCAGCCAAGGCAGTACTTACACACATGCTGCTGCAGAGTTTTTTTACTCCAACAGAAGAGTACTTGTATTTACAAATAAAAGTGCTGCAGAGTAAATAAGTTTACCCCAGCCTAGTAAGGCTGCACGTGTAGATGCACAAAATTTACTGTGCACCTAATTAGTCTACTGTGCAGTAAACATCGTGTAGACGCATCCTATATGCATCTCTCTACACCATATTGCTAGAGCTCAAGGGAACATGACCTTTTAGCTCTCTATATTTAAAGACAGTACTTGTTGCTTAGTCAAAGGAAAAAATAAACCCACTGGCTAAACCTATTGAAGACACTCTGGTCAATTTCAGATTTGTAAACTACAATGCAAAGTACACTTGGTGATGAAGATAAATCACCATTAGAAAGAACATTCATATCCCTCAGTGTAAGTGCTAAATCCATACTAAAATATCTGGTATTTGACCCTAGACATGATTCTCCCCAGTAGAAATGGCAACAGTTTGTCAAGTTGCTGTTATCAAGGCATAGAAGCCAGCACTCTGAAGGCCAAGTGTATGGAACCAGTTCTGGTGAAATAAGGAAAAAGTAAAGATATTCAAGCCAGCCCTAGATAATCTGAGAATTCTGATTAGATTTGTCTAGTCCCTGAAGGTTAACTATGGAGAAAAAACTCTCTCTCTCTAGATTTCCTCAGAAAAATACAAAAGAATCAAAGCATAAAACATGTTAACTCTGTAGAGGACAAGAAGCACGTTGTATTATGACCATCTCCAACAGGAAGACAGCATCTTAAAAAAGGGTTGAGAGAGCAAACAAGATTAAGCCACACACAAAGTCTTCCCTCCTAATGATCCAAAACAACTTTCTTTCCTTCTCCTGTATTTCCCAAGTGTCTGATGAAATACTCTAAAATTCCCCAATGTCCTCTCTCAAACAGCATTTTCCAGTTCATCCTCTCTCATATTGATGAGCAACTATGTCAATTCTAGTATTATAAAAGCCTAAGTCTGTCTGTAACATTTTATTTATGCTCTGATTGGGTGATGGAAACAGCCAATCAATCAGAGTCCTCCAAGCAAGGGGAAGTGTTGCCATAATTCCGAAGCTGCACCATTGACCAGGCAGAGGGTTGGGGAGCCGAGCCCAGCAGTGCTGGCCTTGGTTCCCCCACCCCACTCCCTGCAACAGGCAGAACAGTGGCAGCATGGTGTGTTAGGTGGCGACACTCCATCCCAACTCCCTCCCCCCCCCCGTCATTCTTGATGGGCAATTGGCTAGTAAATAAATAATGCTAAAAAGCTGGGGGGAGAGGGAACCACTTTCTGTACAGAAATCCTCTGAGAGATTATTTGACCCATCATATTTTTATGTCATCTTACTGTGGAATAAACAATTCCATTAAAATAATCTTAACATTAATTTCCTTTGATGAAAGGTGTATGAAAAGAAATACATACGTTTTCTGGCAAGCAAAATATAAATATAACAACAAACTTTCAATTTAGACATTTAAAAAAATGTGTTAAGTATCATACAGTGAGAATACCAAGTATTCTTCAATTTGGTGATAAATAAAAGGGCAGTACCTGTTCAATTATCAGGAAAAGCATATATCACCTAGAGATCTAAAATAAACCACACTGTAGTCTTTATGTGGCCACCACATGCCAAGATTTTTCAAAGAAAAGTAGCATACTACTTAAAACAGAGTCTCAAATCTCAACAAACTTTAAAAGGTGGTTTAAGATAAACAGAAACAAGAATCCCAAATAAACATGCAGCCATTATACCAGAATACGCACCCATACATAGCACTATTCAGGAATGTAATAGCTACCATGCTTTAAATTCAACAATCTTAACTGAAACTATTAAGCATAGAAAAGAGCTAGATAAATACAAGCTATGTATTTATCTTCATAATTCAATCTAAATCATGGTCAGTATATCAGAAGACTTTTATTACTCAATTCAATGAATTTGCAACAAAAGCAGTCAAGTTGTACATAATGTTTAAAGCAAAACTCGCCTCAAGTAACAAGCAAAAACATTACCTCCAGTGGCAATATTGCCTAGCACGATACATTGTGAAAAGTGTATAAATGTAAAATATCTTTCAACATAAAAGCCTTAAAACAAAAGCAGCCACAAAGTAAAAATGGTATAACCAAATAAAGCATTCTGTTTCCTAAGCAGAAACCTAAATAGCAGTTTTGCCTTTAAAATCAGTTCTGCACATTTAGCCTATGAACACTCGATTCATCTGACCTCTATTAATCTTCTAGATTCTAGATACAGTGCAACATATTCTAACCAGTTAAGAAATGGAGGGGGAAGATTTGTAGCTACAGCAGGAATTCATTCTTTTAGTACTTAGCACTTAGCACTTTTTGGACTATAATTTGTTGAATTGCCTCATTAACTAATTAAAGTAAGTTATTACTAAACCATACCTGAACAGTACTTGTTCTTTATGAGCACCTGACATAGGAACTATGGATAAATGGCCCATGCATTAAATAATGATCGACTGTTCATTATTATTCATCACAACTAATTATCAGTCTTGAAAAGTCTGTGAGCAACTTCAGTTTAAAGCATACACATAATTATATTTAAAACTTACAAAATTTCAGCATAATATAAAAAATTCAAAACCATAATAAATGATTCCATTATTAGTCAATTATAATTCAGGTTTTTTGCAGTTGAAATTCTGACATGAATTATCCCACATAAACAAAATATAAGTACATCCTTGAGAAATTAGCTAGTTTTGCAGCACTGAAATTGTTTAAAGGCCACTAGCACCAATTTTATTTTAACTCTATGAAAATCTCTAAAGCCAAATTGCTGCTTTTCTACTACATTGTTTTCTATGTAACAATCATGTATACATCTCATTTGATTTTCTGAACCAAATGCAAAGACTATCACTAAACATGTGAACCAGCATAGAACAAGGAACTGAAACAACAAGGGGGTAGGGAAATTAAAGTTAGAAAAAAATAATTATGAATGATTACTTGGTAGATCAACCTGTATAATTTATTTATTTTTATCTTGGTTCTTCCCCCCTACACACTGAAGATCATTCTAAGTGATTATACGAAGAGGTTAGAGCAATACAAATTGATTTCAGGGTTTTTGGAAAGTGTTTTTAATTGAAACTTTGTTCTTGAAGTCAGAATCTTCCCTATTTCAGTACTCAGTAAATACAAATTTTTCTTGCTTTTGAAACCAATGAATAATGGAAATAAACTAATATAATGTATAATACTTATAAAATTACTGTTCTCAGATGTTCAAATAAGCTACAGTTGAAGTATCCATGTGTAGATCATTTCTAAATGTGCATATTTAAACATATAAATGCTCTAGCAATACCGTAACAGTTCATAAATTCAGTTCCATATTACCTTACCTATAAAATGATGACTTCTGCATTTACTTAATAAAAACAAGGATTTCTATTTCTTTCACTTGGATTTATTTTTAAAGTTGCATATAAAAGTGATACCAATTAAAGGAAGTAGTCATTTACCTTTCATCTGTGTACCAAAAGTAAGCCTCAGTTTTGACAAAAGATCTGGATTTTCATATTTAGTCTCACTGGCTTTTACCCAAAAGCTGTGTTCTGATATTTCTTGCGGCTCAACCTGAAATAAAAAGAGCAAAGGATTCATTTTTGGAAGGTGTTAAGTACTCAAGATTTGAAACGCTCAAATTTCTATCAGCACATTTTCCGTCTGATAAAATATTTGTTATAACTTGGCTTTGATATATTTTAAAGATATTCCCAGAAGCACAGTTAGGCAAAAAAGATAACTAAAATCCATACAGGGCAGGGACAAACATACAGCTGATGGGCCAGATGCATCCTGGAGAGCCATGTCATATGGCCTGTCGGGGGGGGGGGGGGGGGGG
>NW_017728916.1:14055071-14102623 GCF_001723895.1 Crocodylus porosus
GGTAGGGGGAGCCAGAAATTCAGAAGCAGACCTGCTGCTGAAGTCTGGGGCACAGAGCACTTGGCAGAAAAGGGAGGGGTAACACATGAGGAACCCCATACTTCAGAACCAGCTGTGGGGAGAGGACAGAACCCCTGTCATATACAAGATCTTAACACATGACCTGATTTTTTTTTTTTTTTTTAGTGTTGAGCACAAAAAGAAATCAGTGGGAGCTGCAGGTATTAAGCACCTTCCAGCTAGGGAAAGTAGTCTCATCTACATGCAAACTTAGTTTTAACAGTTTTATTAAATTAGTGCCAACTGATCTGTCAAAATGTATTTCACTTTAAATGACATATTTTAATTAATTTCAATTTTAAATTTATTTAATTAATAATTTATTTCCCAATCAATTTAAGCAAAACTGAAACAGGATCCTCCTACCAAACTCCAAGTCAACACAGAGTATCACAAGTTTTACCTCACTTCACTAATTAAACCAGTGTCATTTGGCTACATGGAAAACGTTAACAGTAAAAGCAGATCAGATTATTATTTTCAGATAATTTCAATGCTGTTAATCCTCCACCAATGTTTTGTACCAGAGTCAAAGATTGAGAGAGGAAGATTTGCTTTTTTTCACTGAGAAACAGATGGCCTAGCTTACTTGTCCTTTACTGCTGAGTGTAGACTTACAATGGAAGTTTCATTTATGCATCAAGATACATAATCTTGACAATGGTTATCAGCTCTTAGTCCTGCATCTACTTCTAAGTTAAAAAGACACAGGAAAAATATGGCATTTCTTAGAGAAGGAAGAAGGTATCTAACCCTGACTTCACTTCTTCATTAAATCAAATTATTTACTTATGGTGCATTAATAGTGTTAGAACTCAAAACTCCAGGATATTTTTTCATTTGTACTGTGAAAATTCTTCAGATACTAGTGAAAGTAGCATTAAAGTTAAGTAAGACTTCTTGTATTTTATGTGAAGGTCTAGTTGAGATGCATGTTAAGGTAGAAAGAACATTACAATTAGAAAGCTTAGCTTTTCATTCAAACAAACAGAATTCGTAAGACCTTCGCTTTCCACTCTTTTTTTTTTTTTTGAAAGAGCTCCAGTATAGTTTTATTTCTAATTAATCAGACAAAGAACTTAAAAAAGCTAACAAAGTGGAACTTTATCTACTCCGATTATGTCTAGACAAGTAAAAGAAAAATCAATGCACCATTTCATTTGGACTTCCGTTTCGCTGTTTCAATGGGACAGTGTTTTGTTTAGAAGTTTTGTTTCGTTTCGAAAGCACTGTTTTGTTTCATCAAAACTGTTTCGCTGCTTTGACGCCGTTTTGATGTTTCGCCCATATGTTATAATGGGGAAGCACGAAACTGCCTATAACTTTGTCATTTCTTTTCTGATTCAGATAAAATGTGCAGGACTGGTAGCCCCTTCTAAGCCCAGGAAGCCTGCTGAGTATCAAAGAGATAAGTACAGGGGTTTCCAGGAAACTGCACCTCAAACTGTTCAGAGCAAAACTTGTGTCGCATGAAGACACATAGAAAGCTCAATTCAACCAATGGTTTTTATGCCATATTCCCCCCACAAAATAGTAATAAAACCAGCAGATAAAGGAGGCGCCATAGTCATCCTAAACCATGAAGACGACATAAAGGAAGCCAACAAAAAGCTCTCTGACACCACCTACTACAAAGAACTACAACAAGATCCTACTCCCCTTTTCACCAAGAAACTCAACAATACCATCAAATCATTTCCATCAAGATTACAAGAAAAACTACAGACCTTGATCCCCCACTACCTAACCCAAGGACTTTTTGCATGCTCCCTAAAATCTACAAACAAGGGAACCCTGGCAGACCTATCATATCCAACCATGGGACCCTGAGGAAATATCAGGTTTCACTGAATCACTCCTAAAACTGCTCGTCACCCACAGAACAAGTTTTGTCCAAGACACTACAGACTTTCTACAGAAACTTAAAAACATAGACCACCTTCCCAGCAACACCCTCCTAGCCATCAGAAACATTACCAGCCTATATACCAACATCCCACAGCAGGATGGCATCCAAGCCTGCCTTACATATCTACAGGAACAAGATTACAGACCCAAAGATATTACTGACCTTGTACACTTCATCCTCACACACAATTTCACTTTTAATAACCAACACTTTCTCTAGACAATGGGAACAGCTATGGGCACCAAAATGGCCCCAAAATATACCAACCTTCCTATGAGCCACCTGGAAAAAGACTTCCTCAAGAACTGCACCATCAAACCCTTGTTATACTTAAGATATATCGATGACTTCTTCATCATTTGGACTGAAAACCTAAAGTCTCTGATTGAGTTCCATCAGAAATTCAACAATCACCGTCCCTCCGTCCAACTTTCTCTAGAATGCTCCAGCACCAACATCACCTTTAACACACGATGATCAGTATCCAGAATGATAAAATACAGACCACATTATACAAGAAACTCACAGACCAACATACATATCTGCACAGAACCAGCAATCACCCTAAACACACCAAAAAAGCTGTGATATACAGCCAAGCCCTCAGATATCACCAAATTTGCACTGAAGAGAACACCGGGGATTGCCACCTCACCGATCTTAAAAAGGCTTTCACCCAACAAGGACACTCCTCCAGAGAGATAGATCGCACATTTGAAAGAGCCACCCGGATACCACGTGAAGAACTGCTGCAGTACAGAAGAAAAAAACCTGCAAATCACACACCACTGGTTATGACATATCACCCCTCCCTCGAACATGTACAGAAAATCCTCAAACAGTTGCAACCCATACTAGAAAGAGACCCTATCCTTACAAAGATCTTCCCAGAGCCACTTATCCTAGCCTTCAAACAAGCACCAAACCTCGCTAACCTCATCACCAAAAGCACACTTCCTCAAGCCCAGAATACATCAAATGGATCCAGACCATGTCATGACAAGAAATGCAAAACCTACCAACACATCTCCACCACTCCCACAATTACTACATCCCACAACAGAGCCATCAGCATTCCTGGATCTTTCAGCTGCACCTCCAGAAACGTAATATCTCTCATCCAATGCACCAAATGCCCTGATGGAAAATACGCAGCAGAGACCAAACAACAACTGCACACTAGAATGAACGCACACTGGAAATCTATCAAAGACAGGAATACACAATTACCTGTGGGGGCACATTTCTCATAAAAAAACCACTCTCCCTCCAACCTCTCAGTCGGGATCCTCGAACGAAACTTACAAAACACTTTCCAGAGATGAGCCTATGAACTCCACTTCATCAGGCTGGCAGTAGGGCTAGGTTACAAGGTGATGCTGAGCATGGTGGGGGGTAAAAATGCTCTGCGGGCCCTGCTGTTGTGGGAGCCTGCTGGGCTTCTTCTGGGTTCTGCTGCCCTTGGTTCCTGTCATTTTTTACAGGAACCAAGGGCAGATGAATATTAATTTTCTAATTTTTTTAGGGGGCCCATGGGCCGAATCCGGCCCATATTTTGCCCGCCCCTGATATAAGCAAACCCACAGTCTCCACTTTGTGTTTCTCTACCTTTCAGATAACTCAAACACACCCAGACACGCACTTTAAGATAAGAGGTGGTTTCTTCAGAAAATTATTTGGGGAAAACTGTTCCCTGAGATGATAATGAACTTCAACAACTAGCAGTTCCACTGACTGAGTGAGTAATTAAGCAGATCAAGGATAGCAAATTCTTTAGAGAGATAAAAGCCAGAGGCTGCTAGGCTGATTAAGAGAGTCAAAGCAGCGAGTGAGGACTGGATCCTGACCAAGGGACCTTCCCAATGACCCGTCGGGACAGCGTTGATCGGGAACACCTGACTTCACTGGAACAACTTGGCGTGCACCTGGCATAGAAAGACTGCCGATAAGTTGCCAACCCCATGTGGGAACTCTTTGTCATTCTATCTGTTGTTATCATTCGCTATTAGCTCTTTATTACTATGCTATCTGTTGATTGGATTAACCGTTCTGTTAATTGTTGTATGCTAAGCTATAAATAAATTTGCCTTTACTTCACTCCCGACTCGTCTCCTTGATCCCGAACCCAGCAGCCTAACGGCTGATACATTCACAGCGCCTAGCTGGCCTGTGACACTCAAGGCAAAATGTCAGTCATAAAATGATTACAACATCAAGGTACATTAGGTAAAGATTAAGGAATATAATAGAGAAAATCAAAAGTCAAAGTGATGCAAGGGGTTCATGTAAAAATTAAACAGTCCAAGCTCTACATAAATCAAAGGGAAGCCTAATGGAAAAGGAAAAGGTCCAGAGAAAACTAATTTCACGTTGCTTCATTAAAAGCGCAAACTTTGATGGAAGCATTAGGATTTACTTTGAAAAAGAGAAGCATAAGAAAGTATATGAAACAAACATACAGTTCATGCGAAAGTACAAAAAAATGACTAGTTTATATTATCTGTCCTTTAACCAAGGACAAGACAGTACTCAATTACAAGACAAAAACATTCAAAAAAGGCTGTAGGAGATAGAGTTCTTAAACATAAGATATCCTATAGAAAGCCATTCTATAAATTACAGACCTTTGCCTTAAGAAAAATAAACACATCTATATAAATAAGCATAGTGTTAACACCACCTTAAAAAGACTATATATCTACATGATTCAGAACAGGAACTGATCTAAAAACACGACTTCTACCCATAATGCAATTCTACCAATTAAACGAGTTCAAATTTGAATACCCAAGTTCCCACTTTTCTTTTCCTTATGCAGCAACAATCAAGTTCTCAGTTTTCTATAATACCTCATAAAGGACTAATTTCATTTCTGTTCTGCATTAGCAGTAGGAATTGTTTTAATTCGTTTTTATTTGATGTTGCTGAAATAAAGCATGACAATATTTTAGCTGCCTAGACTGAAAGACATTTTAGTGCTTTGCCCCCTTCAAATCGCAGCAATAATCTTAATTTTAGATGTATTTAAATATTACCAAGATATTTTCACCAGCAGTAAGAACACCTTATGTTTACATTTTTCTAATTTTTCTAATTAGCAAGAAACAACAACTGGAGGACAAAAACTCCAGCTTTGCACTTTTAAATTTACAATGAAATGTATTTCCTTTTACCAAGACCCAGTCTACTGTATTTTAAATTAGTTATTTTTATTTTAACTATAAATCTAATTAGAATAAACATGTACGGGCAGGTCCAGAACCCTAATGGAAAGCATAGCACATTAAGGAATAGAGTGCAAGTAACTCAACTTCATCCTGTGCTTCCTCAAATGAGAGACTTACACAGTTAATAAGCTCCTGAGAAGATCTGAACATGTTGCATCACACTTATAACTTTATTTATATGACCCTGGAATTAATTACTATAAGACATGTGGGCAATTCAGCTCTTTGTAAATAAAGAAACTAAATAAAGCCTATGAAAGCAGTCACCTCAAAGCAAAAGCTAAAAGAAACTGTAAAGTGGAAAATAAGAGAAACCTAAAACAAAGTAAAAGAGAAATTAAATGAGATCATTATACAACTTTTTATTTTACCCCAGAACTGTAATTTAAAGGCATAAGGAGACAAAATGTCAACTGTATTACAAGTTAAGAACTCATATTTTTAAAAAGCCATTTAAGGAATCCTCAAATATTTACTTACATATGAAAGTGATTTAATAATTAATTTTAGTTCATTCTCATTTTTGCTTGACAGATTTTGGGGTTTTAAATGATAGGGCAAAATAATGGTCACAATAATTTATTTAAGTTCACAAGCCATATATTTCTGCACAGAGGTTCTTACATACTATATAGCCCCTCTAATCCACTGAACTATTTTTATTCCTTCAAGTTAATGGGACAAACCATGGAACTCAAAATATATAAAATCTAAATGAATTTTTTATTTTTATTTCTATTACTTGGGACTCCGTTCTGGACTGCTGTTAAACAACTTACCAGATTTCCACTGAAGTGAAAATTAAGATTATGTATTCAAGGAATTAACTGTGAATATGAGACCAAAACTTAAAGTTTTGTTTCTCCCGCACCCCCCGGATAGCAGTGGATACATGATTTGCTAGAAGCCTGATTTTGAAACAACTTCTCTCTCTCTCTCTCTCTCTCTCACTCACTCACACACACACGCACGCACTTGAAGGTATCATTCCATTACATTTCATTGGCTTCAGCAAAGGAGGTATTTGAAAGATGGGTTGAATATATGTTTTGGCTCACTAACATCAATGTGGCCAAAGAGCACTTCAATCATTAGACTTATGTATTTTATTTTGCTAATACTTCTGTGACCTGAATTTCAAGAGATGTAACCCCGCTTATAATAAGCAGCAGTTACTATGTATTAGGATCTACAGAAGTAGATATGTTTTCCATAGCAATGTGGATCAACAGAAAAGAGTTACTTACCAGTAACTGGACTTTAAGGTATACTCCAATCCACAAAAGCAAGTATTCGTATATACGGGTGGATTTTAACGCAAACTGAAGGAATAAAGGATAGGACACCCCACAACAGTTTTTTCTGTCCACTTCAGAGTTTTGAGAGGTTAATCTTGTCAAGGTTCTCAGTACAATAAATGTAATTCAGGCAACATTTTCCAGGTTCTTGGGTACTTTTCAAGCTCAAAGATCAGGCTCCTCAAGGTAAGGAAATGCTTCCTAAATTTCCTGAGTGGCTTTGCCAGTACTGTGCCTTGACACACTATGAAACATTTCAACATTGTAAAAGCCAATGATTCAACCACAGTCAAAATTGATTTTTGGTAACTTACCAGGACATCCAATAACTAGAAAAGGTCTGTGGTCATTCCAAGACTGGCCAATACATGATCTGCTGGAGGATTTTTCATAACCCATTAGTCCAGGGAAGGGAAGACTGCAAACCCCAATTTCCTGGAGTATGCAGCTTCCACCATGGCTCTCAAGAAGAGAAAGACACAATACTGCAAATGGTCCTAGGCTACAAATAAACAAACAGTCCATTTGGCAATGTGGAAATTAGCAGTTCTCAGGCTGAGAGATGCTAGCCAGTACCCTTGCCCAAAGATGGAATAATAGCTGCTAGTATGTCTAGGTCTCTCTGTCATGGTCTGTAGAACACTTTTTCTCTCAGTCGCAATGGAACACATTGTACTGAACCCAAAGAAAACAGCAATGTCCCATCCTAATGAAAAAGACACATAGTCCAAAATGGGACAGAAAGAGCAGCCAGTTATGACACACCCAAATGCAGCTACAACCCTCTGACCTATAATAATTCTCTTCCAAACCAAGAAAAAAAAAACAGTCAAGCAGCCATGAAACAGAGGCAAGAAGGGCAGAAAGCATCTCCTGGATATACTATCCAAGCCCCTACTTCTCCAAGTGGTCACAATGGGTGGGTGGGTCTGGAACAGCAGTGCTTGTGCATTCTCTGCCTTTTTTTGTTTTGGAAACTCAAACCAGTGAGCAGTGGATAAGATACAGGTACTGGGAAGAAGGATAGATCCAAAGGAAAGTACCTATGCAAGTGGAACTCAAGGCTGGGATGGGAGGAGAACAAGATGACCAAGTAAATACCAAATAGCTTTTAAGACCTTCAATGAATGGGCAGTCTTCTACAGTAGAAGGAAGAACAGTTGAAGTTCTCAAAAGGGAGTTCTCCCCTCAAAAGAGTTCTCCCACTGTTGTTTGAATTTCCTCTGGGAGCCCAGAATCCCTCTCAGGATTAGAGCAGCAGCCAGGGCACACCATGCTACTATCTAAGGCAGCTCACAGGACAGTTTTGGACACAAGCCTTTCATCTTGTATGCATGAAAGAAAGGACTCTTTGGAACTGAAAGACAGCAAATCAAGACAGAAGATTAGACAACGTGAAGTCGCATGGAATAGGAACTCTTGTCACAGAGGTCTAATCCAACTCATCTCTTAGGGCCAACCTGGTATCTCACTATGTGGGCTACTGCCACTGCAAACAGGAAAGGAGATGGAGTAAGTAAAGGAATTCCATGCATTTTTAAGAAAAATGACAAACACTAGCACAGGTAAGAAATTCCTGTTTGGGTTAGTCCAGATAGGTATGGACACTGTGGTGCCAAATACAGTGGCTTCCTGTAAAGTCCTAGAAAATTGGAATGACAGGACTAGAACGAGGTCATTTTCAGTGGTGGAATGGAAAGCAGAGCATGCCAAATTGAAGTGTGGTACATAAGGACCTGAAGGCAAGGCAGAAGCCAGTGCTGCCTGGGGACCCAGGGATCCTTATGTGCTCTGCTCAGCCCAGCTCATCTGTACTTGGGCCAGACCTGAACTTCCCAGCACTTAGGTGTTGCAGTTGGGGCTACGGTTACCTGGATACAGGGGTGGATTGGCTGGTTCTGGTCTGTCCTGAGTGGCCCCTGAACCACTGAAAAATCCAGGAGCAGAACATGCCCACCAAGTACTTAGGCAATGTTTTGCTCCCTGTTTGGCTAAGAGTGACACGTGCTCTCCCTGGCCCTGGAGGATACAAAGGGAGCAAAACACACTGGGATTCTGGAGAACTGCTCTGTAGCTTCTTTTCAACCCCTGCCTATACATGCTTTCAGGCTCCTGAGAAAGTCTCTTGGGAGTCACTTCATTCAGGTTGTTCCCAAGTTATTTTTCTCACAGAGTAGAATCTTCTACTCTGGGAGAAAAATTGTGAACTTCTGTACATTCATGGTTTCTCCTGAGAGCACAAAAAGGCTCCCTGGAGAAACTAAATGTCTGTCTATAGTTTATGTAAGCACTCTCTTGAGAGGGATCTCCCTGAGGTCTTGAGAAGATAGATGAGGAACCCCTGTTATCCTCCTCCAGATATTTACACAACTGGAAAGTCTTGGAACATGTCAGAGCAGTACTGGCTTTCCTCTGATGGGGAGGGGGTGCATTCCTTGATCAGCATGAATGGCCACAGCCAGCACAGAGCTCTATATGAAGATGCTGAAGAGGAATTCCTTTTTAACCTTGTTCTAGAACAGCAAAATTGGTGCTAAGCAACACAGCAATAGCAAGGATGACAGGTGTTGTGAGGATGTGGTGCAAGCATGCAAAAGCAAGTCAAGGAAAGATCCAAGGGACTTATCAAGTAGGAACATGCATAGCTTTCCTTCATGCTCATTCCTTCTCCTCAGCTTAAAATGACCAAATGTTACATTTATCAGACACATGGGATTCCCTGAATAGGGACTCCTATGAGAATCCAAAGACAGAAAAAAAGGGACAGCTATAAAAACCTGGTGATTTGAACTAAGGCATCATGAAGAAAGTGTACAGTCTTCACCCAAGTCATAGAAAGGAATAAAGCAAGGCTTTTATATAAGATCATTCAGGAGGAGAATACTCTGCCTCTTGCAATGCAAAATGTCAGTGCCATGAAGACTAGCTGAGAACAGAAATGAGCGGGTGCAATAAGCATGAAGCCCCTCAAAACAATTTTAAGAACCTCCAAAATATGTTTTTTGGGTGGAAGGAAAAAAGATGAAGTAACAACAAAACAACAGGGATGAATTGTGGCCAACTGACAGACAGGACTCAAGCGATGGGTTTCTCTGACTCAGGCAACTGAAAAGAAGTGAGAAAAGGGGTGTGCTCTGTCTTTTATCTCCTCTGTGGTGGTAATGGGTGGTGATATTAATAAAGCACAAAAGTCACCAGATTGATTTAAAATATCTTTCAAATAGCCTTCAACCCCAAGTGTTGGTTCTGACAATTGTGCAGAATCAGCTATACTGTTAAATTTTCTTTGAAGCTGAAACACTGGATGCACTCATTGAAAGCATGACACTAAGCAGAAAAAGATTCACACATTTGTCTACATCTAGCATATATAGATGCTTCCACAAATTATATCCCCTTATACAATGAACAGTGCTGGCTTCAACTTGAAATACACAAATCTGCAGGGTTGCTTTTACTGCACACAAGATAACCCAGAAGTAATTCAGACTATCCATGTATCTGTTTCAGTTTACATTTACATTTCCACCTGCTAATAAATTCAAGTCTCATAACTACTCACTAGTTTGTGCTCATTTTTCCCAAAAGCGTATTTATCCTCTAGCTGAACACTTTTCCCTAGCTTTATTTCAAGATAAGCAATAGCCATTCCATGAACTAATTATGATTATTCTGCAATACAGAGGGAGCTGTAATTTTAAGAGTGTCATTATAATGCATTTGCCAACATTTCAAACACACCCACACTATTTTATGCATATACTTTAGGTATTGTTAGACCTAACTAGCTTGCTAAAAGTATTCAAATACTGTTTTCTAAGTTCACAGAAAGGGTAGGCCTAAATAAAAAGGTTTACACATAACTACTCTTTTTCTGGTTCCAGCACTCCTCACAAACAATTTAAAATAAATTTAAGTTATGCAAAGGGTTTCATGTATAGTGATAAACAATTTTTTCTTGTATATATTCTACAGTCATAGACCAAAATAGAAAAGGTTCCCCTCAGTCTAAACACTGTATATATGTGCAATTCAAAACTGAAATGTTTTGCATTATGCATTCTATTGTGTCTATAGTGTACATAAAATCCAAACAGCTTTACAACTTTCACCAACTACAAGTCTGCAAGTCTTCTGCCCTAACAAACAACTGTATGCTGCTCAGGTACTAAAAAACAAATTGCAATAATAACTTATTTAGAAACTGGTGATATTTAGATATTTATTTAGAAACAGAATAAAAATGTTTATTTTCACTATATGCCTTTGAAAAACTGAACAAATAATTTAATATCATTATAAATTAATACCTTTTAAAATAGCTATTTGTGATCATATAAGTTTGTATGTTATTTGTTAAAAAGCATTTGCCTCAGGATTTTTTTTTTGTATTTTGTTACAGATTATTTCAGAATATTTCAAGATACAAACCTTTTAAGAAATGACCAGATAATTATCTAAAACTACATTTGGAGACAAAACGTTAAAAGCTGAGAAGGAACACAGTGGAAGCATCTTTAGAAGACAGAGAGTTGAAGTTAAAACCCTAAACCAGTGATTCTCAACCAGGGCGTTGGGAATCCTGTGGTGCCTGCAGCCAGACCTTTTGAAGGGTGCAATAAGGTCTGAGGAGATAAGCTAGGTGGTATAAAGAGGTATGCAGATAAACTAAACAAATAGGCCCAGGCTCAGGCTTATCCTTCCCTGGACAATCCCATTTCTACTGCCAGTGTCTCTGCAAGGAAGCAAGCACTGTAATCTTTAAGTTTGTTTTTGAAATTGGAGTGCCACTGAATTCACAAAAGTTGTGGAAAGGTGCCTCAAGTTCAAAAAAGTTGAGAACCACTGCCCTAGGCTCTCTAGAACAGCAATACAGAACCCTAGTATATGCTTCCTATAGGTTGCCCTGTGCAGGCCATGCCACAGAACAGAAACGCTGAAGGCTTCTCCCACCACGGAATCCCCAAATTGTTCTGTACTGTGCACAGAAATTCCGAAGTACAACACACTCATAGAATTTGGCTATACAAACATACTTTAGCCATATATTTGTTTTTGTAAGTCAGTTATACTATTGTTATACTATTGCTTAAGTGCCAGGATGACGCAAAGTATTGGGCTTAGGATTCCACTGATTCTCTTCCAGCAACTGATGAAACCAAAAACGTCTCACACAAAACAATGAGAAGGTACTTGTGAACTTATCAGCATTTGGAAGGAAACTATAGGTCAGAATCAATGAAGAGTGCAGACACACAACAACTGAACAATTCCCAAATGCCACGGGCAACTGGTTCACAATTTTGTGAAGTTCTGTGCCTCCGACACCAGGGTAAACACCCAGTCAAGCATGCCCTGCAGTCGGCAAGTGGGTGTGGGAGTAGGGGCAGGGAAGAGTTGCTTCCACCTATACTTTGGAGATCCATTTGGGTGGGTGACCAGTGACTGGGAGCATTTTCACTTTTCTGCTTTCCCTGATTTTCTAAATGAGTTCAATGAAGTCCAACAGACTGCAATTCAGAATTGAAGTCTGCTGCAGCGCGGTTGCAAGACTTGGGGAAGAAGGGGAGGAGGGAGTGGTTAAACTCACACTTTTCACCACCCAGAAGGTCCTCCCTGCCTCCCCATGTACCAAGATTTGGCCCTGGGTGGCCTGGAGCCACCCCCTCCCATCCCTGAACACTGGGACTGGGCCTTGGAACCCAGCACCACCTCCATGCTCTAAGATCAGGTACTGAATCCCCCACCACCAAATTTCCATACCCATAGAGAGCCCTGCGAGTTGGATGACAGTGCTCCAGGCTGTGTCTGGCCCCTGGGCTGGGGGTTGAGCACCCCTGAAACAATACTTGATTTTAGGAGTGCACTGATACATCGAACCAATATTGGATCAGTACCAATATAAATAAAATTGCCTGCATCAAAAATTGGTCCAATGAGGCCAATAATTTAGTCAATAAATGCTCATACCTGTGCACAGCCACAGGGCAGCATGCAGGCAGCAAGAAGCAGAGCCCAGCAGCATGTGGAGAGTTGCACACAACTGGTAAGTCTGGTGGAGTGGAAAGAGTGGGGGGCAGATCACCCCCACCCTGTGGTGAGGGAGGGGGCAAGGCCAGGTGCTGTCCAGCTAGGGCAAGGCACAGGTCAGAGGCTCAGCTTATTGTTGGGGGGGGAGGGGGGGGGTTCCCACCACTGCTTGCACCCGGGAGGACACGGGGGTGGGGGTGTTGTGCCCCTGGATCTGCACAGGATGGGGTGAGCAGGCTGGAGCCAAAGCCAGGGCCCAGCTCTGGAAGGGGGCTATGGAGGGGGCTGCAGCCACCCCAAATTTCACCATAACCCTGCTCCCAGCGATGCCACTACCATGGCCCCCGTGCATGTGTGGAGGCGGGGGTTAAGCTAGGGGTGAGCTGGGGCTGTGCCACATGCACAGCAGCACTGCGAGTGAGGCTATGACAAAATTTGCAGTGGCTGCAGTCCCCTTTGTAGCCCCTGCCCTGAGCCCAGCCCCCATTGAGAAGAGCTCAGGGCAGTCCCAGACCCAGCCTGCCCACCCTGCCTTGCACAGATCAGGAGGCATATCCCCCCCATGCCCTCTTAGGGTACAAGCAGTGGCAGGAGCCACTCCCCCTTGATGAATCGCAGCTCCATCCCACACCTTGCCCTGGCTGGGCAGCGCCTGCCCCTGCCCCCTCCCTCACTGTGGGATGCACTGATCTGCCCCCCTCCACTCCCCTTCCACCACAACAGACTTACCAGCTGCACACAGCTGTATCAGAAACCGGATCAGTATAGGCCAATATGCCTCCTTAAAAATCGGCTATTGGTATCAACCCCCAAAATCTTTATTGGTGCACCCCTACTTGATTTTCCAGGTACAATTTTAAACCATTCCAGGTGACTTTAAACCTGTTTAAGAGAGTTGTAAATCTGTCCACTTCAGGTTTACCTCACATCTAAACCGTTCTAAGTGTTATGTGTGTCCCTACCCAAAAAGGTTCTAGGGTTCATCCTTAGCCCCTGAAGTGATTATGATGCACCTTAAGAAGTGGAAAAAGGAACTGGTGCTTCACAACGTGGAAGGACCCCATTAACATAGCTCCCTTTGTCTGATTTTCTTTTGCAGTACTCTAGTCCCATTCCTTCTTCTAGCAACACAAAGCTATAGAGCAAGTATTAATTAGCTTGCATGTATCTGGTTTCCATTTGGCCCAAGATCCCCTTTCTACATTTTTCCACATCACTTGCAAGGTCTCCCAATTTGGACTCTTCCATGGCTCTATCTACAATTCAGCTCAGAGTTCTCTTTCCTTATTCATACACATTGTACGTATACAATTATAGACTTGCAACTTACTCCGCCTTTTCATTCCTGATTTTTAAAAGTTAAGCTATTGAAATCACTAAGTTTTAAGCCTGCACATATTACTAAAATGTTACTTTTCAAAAGTCATTATTTCTCATCTTCACGTTACATTACCCTAATAATACCAATCAACTACACATGAACCTTTTAAAACATGCTAGTACATCAAAATGAGCCAAACTCCTGAGAATGAATGCTCATATCCAACCTCTGCAGAAGTTAATGTATAATATGGATCCTTGATAAATGTTCAGCATTTCCCAGGTTTTGTTCATTAAGAAAAATTAATATTAATTTTAGGTGAATTACACTTTTACAACAATTATCTAATTTTATCATATATGTTTATAATTATAACTATATTATATGAAAATAAACATTTAAGGATTACTTCAGGATGACAATAAGGTCTCTGGTTGAGGAAACAATGAATGGGATGATTTCTTGGATTAATAATAACATCAAAGAAAATCACATCCTGGACCACTTTATCTTCTCAAAAGCCTTTGTGTGGAGGGTGTGGGAGAGGATGGAAGGGGGGGAAAAAAGCAACAAAGTACTAAGATACCTTTGACCAGTTGATTCTCTTCATAGTTACTTCAGGCTTATACGTCTTCTTTTCCTTCATTCCATAAGGAAGTGATACTGGAAATCCTGGAGGAGGAGGTATGCCTCCGAGAAGTGGTGGTGGTGGTAGTCCACCTAACAGAGGTGGGGGTGGGGGTGGGGGTGCAGGTACACCCCCTCCAGGCAATGGGGGTGGAGGTGAGATTGCACCAGGTAATGGTGGGGGGGGGGGCGGAGGAGGTGGTGGTGGGATTCCTCCTGGAAGAGATGGTAGAGGAACCCCAGCTGGTGACTGACTAGACTGAAGTCCAGGACCCTGAAATTTAAGAAAAAATAGACTTAATTTTGAGGGGGGGGTGGGGAGGATTAACAGTATCTTGAATTAACCAAGCTATTTTTGCTTTAGATTCATCTCTGTTTCAAGCAACCATATATTCTGCCATTTTCAAAGAGGAGCAAGGACTCCAAAAAAAGGTGCACAATATCTGCACCAGGCAATTTTTGCTTGTTGTATATATTATCTGTGAAGTTTAAGCATTTCCCACCCATGTAATAAAGTTAATACATTCTCTTGCATCTATACCACTGCAATTCCTTCCAATATAAATTCTCATTCGTAAAACTCATAAGGTAACATAGCATTTTTACTATCATCCTGGCTATATAAATATTTGCTAGTCATTCTAATAATTTAGGTACTCCAGCACACTAATCAAGATCTGAATAGTTACCCTTTTTTCTTGCTGAAGAAATGTTCCTTAGCTGGATAGTGTTTGAAATACTTACTACAGATATTGCTAAGTCCCATTGAAAATTACCAATTCAATAATTTAGCACTTTTGGGTTTTATTTTTCCTAGTTTGCAACTGAAAACAACTTGCCCTGAACCCTATGGCAAGCCAGTAGTAGCATCTTATAAGTAAGAAAGATACAGCTGCCTATAGTCCAGTATTACCAAACTTTTCTCTTTGCACAAATTACATTTCGATACACAGTAAAAACTCTGTTAACCGGCACCTTACAGGTCGGCATGTTCTATTAACTGGCATGCCAGCTTGTAAGATAAAGTGAAACCAGAAGTGGCATAGCAGGCTGTGCAGGGCCCCCCCTCCCTGTCCCTCAGGGCCTGTGGGGGCTGCGAGAGGGTCAGCAATGTGGCAGGAGGGTCAGCGATGCCATGGAAGGGGCAGCAACGCCCCGGATGCAGTGGGAGAAGTGGCAGCCCAAACAGGCAAAAATGCCTGTTCGGGCCTCTCAATTAACCAGCATATTTTGTTATCCATATTCCCCATGGGTGCCGGATAACAAAGCTTTTACTATATTGATATTTTTCAAACAACTTTTTCATTCCAACCTATGCAAATGTTTCTTCCCACACTGATCATAACATTTATAATCCCAATAGCTAATAGTAACAACAGCTACAGATAAGCAAAAAAAAACTATTATGTGGAAATATTTTAGCAAATATTGATTGATCTAATTCAGTTTGCAGCTGAACCTATGGAACCCATTATTACATGGCTCACATATAACTAGTAAATAGTACAAAACACAACCAACAACATTGAATTTCAGTTTGGAAATGTTTCATTAAGACTTAGGACTCAGGCTTAACACTGGAATATTTCAATTAGTCAATTACTTAAAGATTTGTAGGGGTTTTTGTTTGTTCATTTGTTTGTTTTAACAAGTGTATTATTAAAAGAGATTTTGCACAAGCTTTCAGGGCAAAAAGTACTCTTCAGACTGACCTATAAGCTAAAGTCACATGGGCTTTTGATCCAAACTTAAATGTACTTCTGTTCTACCTTCAGGAAAACTGCACAGATACCTTTTGTTAAACATTTTTAATATATTCTATCATCAAATGACTAAATGAACAGACATTTGGAAACAAGAATATAAACTCCATAAGTATTTTTTTTCAGGTGGATATTCATAGAGCTGATAAAAGTAAGCTAATGAGTTAAAATTAATCATTATTATAGGCAGCCTGCCATATTTAAATATTCACTACTCCATGGAATCTTTCATAATAATTTAGCTAAAGACTAATAATCAGAGTGAAAATTTTGTTCCTGGGTCTGATTAATAATTTCACTTTTGCAAAGCTATAAGTCTGAAATTGGGTATACTAAAGCCTCCATTAACTGCAAGACAAAAGATTTAATATGATTGTCTGGTGTGGCTGTGGAGAGAACTACTCTATATTTTAAATTTAGCTAGGTCATTTTTTTTTTAATCAAAAATTTCTATTTTAATTCATTTACACCATTTCATCTTACACTAAATAATTTTGCTAAGATAGGGGTGGGCAAAATACAGCCCGCAGGCCAGATCCACCAAGCACTTCCCTCCAGCCCACAGAGCCCCTTCAAAACCCAGCTAATGGCGGCTGCCTCCCTAAAAGCCTCCGGCAGCAACTCCCGCCACCTGCAGGACCTCAGGCTGTTTCCTTGGGTTCTGGCTGCGAGGCAACCAACCCTGACCTCAGTCTGACCCAGCTGGCCTCACCCCACCCCTCTTGAGGGGGGGGGGAGGCTGGGCCAGAACCTGTAGCGCCCGTGAGGGGAAACAGTGTTTGAGCCAGGTTCTGCTTTGCTGCACGGGACTGGAAAGGGCCCTGCCCTGCAGGTAAGCCCAGGAAAGCTTTCCCCATGCTGTGCTGCTTGGGCTGTGCAGGGTCGAGCTGGGCCAGCACTGGGGAAGGGAAGCAGCAGCTGGGTTGCAGCTCTGGCCCAGTCAGCACCAGGAAGGAGAGGTGGCGGCGGAACTATGTGCTGCTCAGGCCAGTATGAGCACAGCCAGAGCAGCAAGGGCTCAGCTCCATTTTTCCCTTTCCTGCACTGGTCAGTCCTGAGTGGCACACGGCTCTGCCCTGCTTCTGCTGGCCAGTGCAGACCCAGCTGGGCTCACCGCATCCCCACCAGCATGTGGGAAACTGGCTTCAGCCCCATGCTGTTCCGGATGGGACAGACCCGGCCGGATATGCACCAGCCAGGAAAGGTGGCATGCAGCTGAAGCCGCCTCCTCACAAGCTGCTGGGGACAGAAAGAGCCTGGCCGGGTCTGCATCAGCCAGCGGAAGCGGCAGCAGAGCCATGTGCCAGTCGGAACAGGACGAGCCCGGCTGGAGCTGCAGGAGCTCAGCTGCACTTTCCCCCTGCCTGTGCCGGTCAGTTCTGAGCAGCACATGGCTCCACCGCTACTTCTGCTGGTCAGTGCAGAACTGGCCAGGCCAGTCCCATCCACAGCAACATGAGGCTGAAGCCAGCTTCCCACGTGCTGCTGGGGATGGGAAAAGCCTGGCTGGGTCAGCACCGGCCAGCAGAAGCAGCAGTGGAGCCGTGTGCTGCTCAGGACTGACTAGCACAAGCAGGGGGAAAGTGCAGCTGAGCCCCTGCAGCTCCAGCCAGGTTTGTCCCGTCACGTCCCGAGAGGCACATGGCTCCGCTGCCGCTTCTGCTGGCTGGTGCAGACCCAGCTGGGTTCCTCCTGTCCCCAACAGCACATGAGAAGCTGGTTTCAGCTGCTTGGTGCTGGGGATGGGAGAAGCCCATTTGGGTCTGCACTGGTCAGAACCGGCATGCAGCTGAAGTCAGTTCCTCACATGCTGCTGGGAATGGGAGGAGCCTGGCCGGGTCTGCACCGGACAGCAGAAGCCGCGGCAGAGCCATGTGCTGCTTGGGACTGACTGCTGCAGGCGAGGGAAAGTGCAGCTGAGCCCTTGCTGCTCCAGCTGGGCTCATCCCATCTCAAGCGGCACATGGCTCTGCCACCACTTCTGCTGGCCAGTTCTAACAACAGCCAGTTCTAACAACCTCCAATTCTACAGTCACACAAGGCAAATAATTACATGGAATTAAATGCCTACAAAAAGAGAATCCTATCTGTTCTACTGGAACCCCACTTAACAGGGACCCTTGCAGAAATTCTAGCATTGGCGACATATAGGGGGTACACATGGGTGCACGTGTACCCCCTGAGTCTGGCAGTTCACCCCCACACCGTTCGACATGACCCTACCCTCACCGCCGACACCATTGGCATCTGCAGGTGGTCCACGATTGCCACAGGCTGCCACTGCTGGTGGTGTCTGCAAGTGGCCACCGACCAATGATAAGAGCTTGCCACCACACCTCCACTTACTGCTGCTCCCACCACCAACAGCACCGCCGCCACCTGCTGGAGCTTGCCGTGCCCCCCCCAGCTGCTGAGTGCACGCAGCATTCATGTATTCTAGCACGTTAATCAACGGCAATTTAAGTGGACACTAATTAATAAAATTGGATTAATTTGCTTTTAAATCAATTTACTGTCTTATGCTTGTAAACGCTGTAATATTTAACCTCAGCTGTTGTCTTCTAAAACAGCAGCTGGGAAAGGAGAGTATATAAAACTACCTTGTCCATCCACCAAATGTGCTACCAAATTTTTTCCAAAAAATTCATGACTAGAAAATGCAACTAAGCCAAGTAGAAAAATCTTAAGTATTTGAGATGATAGAAACTATTTTCTATGATTCCACAGACTTAATTTAGTATGGCATATTTCTTCATCTGAAGTACACATATCTGCAGATATAATGCAGAAAGTATTGTTTTGAGGGAAACAGAGAGATTCTGACAAAAATATAAGGTCTTGGAATGCTCTGCTAGAGAGGAGTTAATTTGTAGCTCCCATTTAAACCTGGTTAACTTTACTTGGTCTATGAGAATTCCCCCACAATGTAGAAAAGTTGTGATGTATAAAACATGGTTTTCGGAAGTCAAAATCAGTAAATATTTTTGTAAGTCAAAACCGAGATCTCAATCCAGTGACTTAAATAAACTTTAAATAAGCCAGCTTAAAAAACAAGGTTCTAAGCAAAATATACTGCAATAGAAACTATTCATTGCAACTCTCAAAGGTTAGCTTGTCTTATATAGCTTTACTGTTTCAATTTTCTAATACAAAAGGTAGGTCAGTTATTTGTAGCAGACAATTATCTGTAGTAGAACTTAATATTATGTCTCCAGGAATGGTATAGTGGTATAATCATACCCCCTTTCAACTGCGTTGCACACATACAATAAGTTTTCCACCACTAAGAGCTCTGGTCTTGGCTGCCAGTCAATACCACCAGTCACACACTCCACCCCACCTACCTATTCAAAATCTTAAATGGGCTGTTCTATGTCTCATAGGAAACCTTGCTTAGTGATTCCCAAAAAATAAAACCTGAGTCTTAATCTGAGCTTTTACTGAATAGTTTTATAACAGACTATGCATAACTGATGACTATGAAATGTGGGCTTTTGGAAACACTGGAGAAAATCTGTGCAAACAGTGCATTGTATCATACTATTGTAAGCCATGAAAACTGGTAACTTGGATCATTCAGGAGAAAAAAGTTGCTATGTCAAACTTTTCACACCCTCATGATTTACGCTCTATAAGCAAATTGGCTATGCCATACTGAGCATATGTTAACATATGACAAAATAAGATATTATCTCCATTGCTATTTTGGAAGTTGTCCCCACGTGTCTGCAAGTAATGTTCTGTTGTTAAAAATAAGATCAAGAGCAATATGCAACAAAATTTAGGAATACCATGAAAAATTTTGGTAACATTATTTAGATTCTAACTGTATTTTTCTTCTTTGGAACTCAATGAGACACATTTTTTCATTACCCGAGCTCGTAGCTGCTGGATTTCTGACTCCAGTTCTTTTATTTTCTCCTCTCGTTTCTGAAGCTCAGTCTGTGCCTCTTGTCGAGCACTGAATTCTTCATCAAACTGAAATGACCAGCACCGTTACATTAGAGCCAGATTCACTTATGCCCACACTAAATACTGTAGTTCTAGGAAAAATTTATATCTATTGCATTATATAGTAACAGAAGCACTTCTGGGCCATTACAATGATTGCTCAATTGGCAACAACACACAGGACACCTCTTCTGGCCATTTGGTATTCATACAGTGGTCACTGAAATCCAGCTATATCACAAATTGTTCTTGTAAACCTGAACATTTATACTCAGCAATTTTACTCAACGTTTTATAAATGTTAAAGTTAAAATAGTACAAATAGCTAAGTATTCTGAACTACTGTTAAGAATAAAGTATGCCCTTGAGGTCTCTGACTTCAAATACCTTGGTTTTAAACTAGTAAGCTATTTCGCATTTGACGCAGTCTCCCTCCCCACTTAGGAAGGGTCTAAAACCACAATAATGCTTTGTATTCATATGCAACATAGGGATGCTAAAACTTGCACTGTATTATCTAATCCTGCAAATATTAAGTTGTTACAAAGGTATTTCCATGGTTATTTTAAACTACCTCAGTAAGTAAATAGAAGCTAGTAGGAGTATGCTTTAATACAGTTTCAAATGTAGTAACTCCTGCAGGTAGCATAGTTTAATAGAAGGAGAACTAAAGTTCTGTCTCCTAAAATTATAAAATTTATTTAGAAGTTCATTGTCAAGTAAATGGCATAGTGAAGCCTTGTAAATTAGGTTTCTCAGGAGAAAAATCACATCCTAGAAGTTCGTGAGTATGACTGAATAAAAAGAAACAAGAAAAAAAAAATCTTCAGCATCTAATCAGACATATAGTTGAGGGTTTGACATTAACTAGTCCTACCAATGTACTACCACACCCATTACATTCAGCAGTAACAGAATGTAATATATTCTGAAGATGCAGGTCTGAAACTCATGATGTAGTATTTACTAAATTTACTGAAAGATGTGCCTCAAGCAGACATGATAAACCCTGATTTGGAAGCCCAGTTTGAAATACATCCCTTTTCTAAATATAGTACTAAAATAATTTCTACTCTAATGCATCGGGGGATATTATTATTTTACTTTTCTTCACTTCAGCTTGTGTAAAAACCATCAACTTTCCTAAAGAGGATTCCTTAAAGCTTTCTCCCCCTATAAGAATATAAAATCTAATATCTGTGACAAATATCCCAAGATCTCATTTACAAATCATGCTAGAGGAAATTCTGTACACAGACAAGCATCCTCCAGTGCTCAGGCATCTATAATGTTCTGATTTAAATGACATCTAGAAAAATATTAAGGGCAGAACTAAGTGAATAAAAATACCAGCACATCACACTGGAATTTTGAAACATGTATTTCATGTTCCAAAAGAGACTTCTTAGGGTAAAAGAGGATTCTTAGAACAGATCAGCATTCAGACTGTGGGTGTATGCTATCTGCACTCAACATTGTGGAAGAGCAGCCATTAAAATTTCAAGGCTAGGTTATATAGCCAGCACTTAGGCTTAAATAAATAACAAAAGGAAACACTACCAAACACCTTCTAATTATCCATTAACATACTAATTGAAAATTACTTTACTACTTTTGGTTTAGCACCATTTCACTCTGCAAGGCTGTTCATAGCATTTGTCAAAGTAGACTGTAGCTACTAAAGCTTATGCCTCACAGAAGTCTGAGGTGCTACAGCACCCTGCATTCTGTACAATTTGAGGTCAGTGCACAGAAATAGTTTCTGAAAAATTCAGAAAGTACTCTGAAAATGCCATTTGCCTAACTTTGATATGTGGAATGTGCCAACTTTGAGAAAGCAAAATGGCAAAAAGGTTGGGGGGGTTTTTTAATAAATGAATGGGAAATCAACTCAATAGATATTACTGACATATAAATCATTTCAACTCCTTTAAGACACAGTCCCAATAAAGAAATACGGATATATATTTCAATAATATTTAGTAAAAGATTCCTTGTCAATTTTAACAATATATGCCACCTATAAAGGTGAAAATGTAAATAATACAAGATAGTAATATTTAGCATACATAACATTCTAAGAATGTCACTGATTGGGAACCAGTTCAGAGGTGTTCGCACATATATTTCCAAGGCTTCTAAGTAGATCAGTCACATTTTAGGTAATGCAGTGCTGTCAAACTGCCACTAAGGGGTGATGATAGTGAATACCCAGACTAACATGTCTTCCAGCAACATTTTTGGGCAGTGTGCCAAAAATACCCACAGCCTCAACTTGTATGATGTTGGCAAGCCAGTCGTGGACAGCAGGGGAGCTGCAAGGGGCCCAATCCTTATTGCGGCAGTGCAGCCCTGACCCCTTCCCAGCTGTCTGTTCTGAGGTGTATGTGCCAAGCAAAATGCCTTCACATGACACACACCGGCACCTGTGTCTGAGGCTGCCTACCCTTGGGCTAGTGCCCCAGTTCCCTATTATTCCCTAAGCAGGGGAGGAAGACAAAGATGATGACATCAGCTTCCCCCACGATGGCAATTACCTGATCTCCTTTCTACTTAACACTGAGTTCAATAAAGAGCAAATCAATAAAAACCATTCATCCAACCACACTTTACCAAAATCTGTGTGGTAGTACACTGACTGGGGGTAACAAAGTGTGAGTGGGTGGGAGGAAAGAGAGGGCTGCCTAGACCCCTGCTTCTGGGTGCTCTGGGGCTGTCAGAGTTTGTGTCTTCAAAATATACTTTTCTCCAAACAACTCAATTTACTTCAGTTCTTGGCAAAATGTCCCAGGGTTCAGTGCATCACAGACCGATGTGGGGGTAAAGCGGTACCAGTTAGTTAAAGGGTATTACCTGGACACTTGCTTCTCTCTTCATTGGTAGCTGGATGCTCCAGGGAGCTCCCCAAGTTCTCTACTTTAACTGCCAATGAATGAAATTAACTAGTGCCTTCTACTGTTTAATAGTTACAGAGATGCTGGGCAGCAACCCAGGAACTCAGAAGTTGGGGTACCTTCTCTACCCATCTGACCACCCCCCAATAGCCCAAATCAGCCTGGAATGATGTGAACTAAGTAAAATCCAGGTACCACAGGTTGAGACAGCAGAGCTCTGGATGTGTACCAGAGCAGCCACTTGCCATGCAGGAGTTGGGGGAAGATGAAGAGCAGTGAAATGGAGGATGCCCAAAAGGACTAGCTAAACAACAGTCACTGAAAGCTTGCTGTCCACCTGTATGTGCTGGCAGCTTAAACAGCATTTTAAATGTTTTAAGTATTATGTCCATCTGCAACCTTAAGAGTAGTTACTAGGTACGTGTGAAACAGGCCATATTAGATTTGGATTAGGATTCAGCCCAAATCAGGGACAGTGATTGGATTCATTGACTCGGATCACTGTCCCGATTCAATTCAGCCGAATACAAATCTGAAGATTCGATGCTGATTCAGAGAATCAGCAATTCAGCCATACACACAGCTTTAAATGTTTTTTCTACATACCTCGAGATACCAGGCGCGGCTCGTGAATACTGCAATGGTCAGGTGAGTGAAGCATCTGACAGGAGCGTGGGGGGAGCCCTGCGCACTCAGCAGCAAACCTAGCTCAGCGATCAGCCACAGGGGAACCCTGAGTGCCCCCCACCAGACCCAGGAGGCACCAGTCGCTGAGCTGGGGAGGCATGGGGGGAGGGGTCCCCCAGCACACTCCCTGACGGACCCAGAAGTGGACCAGAAGTGCCTCTGGTACAGTTCTGGGTCTACTGTCACATGTGCTGAGGACCTCCCCTTCAAGTGCTCCTGTGGGACATTCCATCTGCCCCAGTATCTCAGCATTCATGAGCCACCTGGTACCTTGAGATATGAAGAAAAAAGATTTAAAGCTGTGTCTATGTCTGAACCATCGAATCTTTCCGAATCGATTTGGATGGTTCCAATTCGATTCGGAGACATTAAAGGGTCTCCTGATTTGATTCAGATTCAGAGATTCGGCCACCAAATCGAATCAGCAACCAAAGCTTCACAAAGCCCTAGTAGTTATAGGATTCTGAACTAGAGCACTTTCACAGGTATTTTCTTTCACAGATAGATGTAGGCATTTTGTTGTGATCACAAAAGGTATGTACTGACCAATAACAGAGTCAAGAATAAAAACAAGCTGAAACGTTCATCAATTTCCTGTTGAAACCAGTTTAGAAGTTTAAACTGAACTTTTAAATTAAGCTTATATAAGCAGAACCTTGATAAAACGAATGTTTTATGGTTAGAGACATCTTGTATAGCTAACTAAACGGATATGTAAAAACTAATCAGAAAAGAAACCAACTTAGATTCATATGAAAGGTTTATGTCACAAAAAGAATACCCTTATACTTCTACCATGAAAGACAAGAGGGAGGAATAAAGTTAGAGAGACTTCACAAGAGAAACAAGCCTGAAAGTTATATTATTCCAAATGAATTAAGTGAGAACACTGACATTTGCGACAATAGTTAACTACCTCCTAGAATTTAGGGAACCTCCTTAGATACTGAAGAAGAAAACACAGAGGCAAACAAAGCTGTATTTTATTCACTGCATGTGTTATTGTTTACTTGGGTGTACCTGGTAGCTGGGTTGGTTTGAGACAAAACAACATACAAAAAACTAGAACTCTTGGTTCCAAAATGATACCTTTTATTAGACCAAAATCGCAAGAAAATTATTGGAAAAATCGCAAGAAAATTGTCCTTTTCTGCAAACTTTTGGGATCTAAGTCCCTTTGTCAGGCTTTAGGAAAAGAATAGATGGTACAGGATGGTAAGAAGTCCCCATAGGTGGGAAATAAACTTCATTTTTGTGTGGAGGGAGCTGAAGATGGAAGGCTGTCCCTCTGGGTCCATGAGAGTGTCTTTGTAAGCTGCCTTGAGTAGCTCTTTGATGTGTAGATCAGATAGAATTCCTTCTCTGGAGGTGTCAGATGGCAGTCAGGGAGATAAAAAAAAAAAAATCTTTCTTGCTGTTTTGCAATGAAGTTTAAAATCTTTGATCCTGAAAGCTTGAAGAAAAAGACAATTTCCTTGCTATTTCCCAGCTGGTCTAATAAAAGGTATTCTGGAACCAAGAGGTATAGTTTTTGTATGTCTTATTGTTTACTTCATACTTGTTCAAATATTTGAACAACTAGGCCTTTAAATTCTATTTTCTGAATTAGTATAATACAAAGAGTTCAGGTAAACTATTGTCAATCTTCATGGTTATAAATTCTCTTGTTACCTGCAAATAACTTACGTCAACAACTAAAACCACAAGAGCTGATCTATAAATATCAAGCCTTGCAATAACAAATTATGCAGTAACGTTGTCAAGTATTGAACATAATCAGAAATCAATTACTGTCATGTAAATAAATATGATAAACCATTTTGATTAAGGTTCTTACCATAGATTTCCATTTCTTTAAAAATTAATGATATATAACCTTACCTTTTTAGAAAATTCTGCTGCTTTCTGTTCACTTTCTTCCACTTTTGCTTTGTCTACACACGCATCTAAAATAGACAAAATTACTGACACAGTTGATTAAGACAGGCAATGTTAAAAAAAAGGTAAACACACAAACACGTGGATATTTAAAGTTGCATTTAACTGTTTCAACAGCATATTTTTACTCTTCGTTCCACGTCTTACCAAAAAAATTCATACAAAGGTTTCCTGAACACTTTGACAGCTTCCCTATGTCTGTTAAGCAATTAGTTATTTTGAAAAGGTTTAGTTCTAAAGGGTGTCTTTACAAGTGCTCTGAAAGGTGGGGGGTATAGGGAGACAGTGCTTTAGTTAAAGCACACGCACTGTCTTGTGTATTCAGTGCACCTGGGAGGCTTTAACTAAAGCTTGTTGAATAAGCTTCAATTAAAAGTGCCCCGCCACCATTTTGAAACACGGGGATGCCAAAATACACAAAAAGCCGAGGCTCCTGGAGCATGTAAATAAATCAGCATTCATTAGCAGATTAATCAGGTCTGCTCCAATGTGTACTAATTAGCACATTGAAACAGGCTTCAGGCATGTGTACAGGCACCCAAAGATTCTAGCTCCTCCTCAGCCAAGTGCATGCATATTACATTAAGTTTAAGTTCTAATATTCTCCGATATCAAGTACACTATGCTTTGGTGTTTTTTTATCCAGTCCTAGAAACCCCTGATCACATGTGTAGCAACCTTTGTTTTTCCTTGATCTGGCATATTTTATTGGACTTGTAATCCAGATAAAAACCTTGCCAATCAAGTGTTTTTGCATAAGCATACTGATCTCTTCTGGGGATGGCGCTTCTGAAAGCCCCCTTTTACCTCTGAAAAAGAAAATGATGCTTTATTGTTTCAAGTAAAGATGACCTTTCAAAGCATTAAAAAACAAATATGAAAAGGCTTAAGTCAGTAAAACCTTACAGTACAGCAGTTTTGATCAGTATATGTTAGAACACTTTAGAAGTAAACATTTTTCTCCCAACTTTACAAGTAGGGAAACTGATGCATGGCCTAGTTAGTATCTTACTTAAATCACTCAGCAAATGAGGGGCTAAGCTAAAATAAAAATGCAAGACATTTTAGTCACGTTTGCTTCATAATATTATCAAAATGGGGTTGTTTTCTTAAATGTGAATAACCTAAAAATAATTCCTCCTATAAAAGGATTTCTAGAGTCTAAAACATTAGCAATTTCCTTAAACAGAAAACATGCACATTGCATTAGTTGCACTGAAAACCTGTAACAGCTACAAAAGAAGAAAAGTCACTTGATTATTTTTCTGTAACATCCTTAACACACACATTTGTGTACACAACCTTGGTAAAAGGGAAAATACTTCACATTTAAGAGAAAGAGTCACAATCTAAACAGAACCCAGAAAGGAATCCAAAGTTAACCATTTATCTACATCCCCTGTGTATACCTGTCACCTGAGTTACCACTTTTGTTCAGAAGGATTTAATTACTTCCTCCTTTTTGAGTCAGATCACACACTTCCTATGCATTTCTCACCTCCAGAAAAGCAGCATGTGAACCCACACCCGTCTGCTTAACTTGACACTAGACTTCTGTATACCTTTTCATTTTACTATAGCAAATACAGAATAAAGTTTATTTATAGCATATCCATCTTAGAAACTTATTACAGATGATAGAATCAATATTAACATATCTATCCAACCATCCATCCAACCAATGATTTGATAATCTAAATTTTGGGTCTAACTTACCTGTGCCGATTTCTTTGTCATGTTGTGAATTGCAGCAACTGAAGGCAGTCATGTAAGTGAAGTATATATAGAAAGGAACCAAATTAAGATCAACTGTACATCCTTAATTACTGAACTACTATGGAGAGTTAAATTCTGCAAGCTCTTTAAAAATATGATTACAAACTTGGTACAGGACCCACAGAAATTGAAAAAAAAAAAAAAAGTATTACAGGTTCCCAGTACCACATAAGGATTTCATATGTCAAAAGCAAAGAATATCTTATGGACTGTAACAGAATATTTTAAGGAATAAAAAGGCCAAGATGACAAATTATTTCATATTTACATACCAATAAGGTGAGTAAAATCCACATCCAATCTTCCTCTACATATAAAATCTGGGTCCATACCATTGCAGTGCAGTATGATTTGTGAAATGCATTCTTCAATTATTTTGTAGTACTGAGGTCTGATGATGGAAAAATATGCATCAATGTATCTTGCAATATAATAAAAACAATGTGTATGCAACAGAAAAAAGAGAGAGTAATAACAACTAACAATGCAGGAATTAAACAACTTCCAAGAGAAATAATAAACTAGTCACACTTCTCTCCCCAGGGTGTCTTCTAATACCAGGCGTGACTTTATCTTTTTAATTTTGAAAAATGAAGAAGTGACAGATCCCATGGTCCATCTTCTACACCATACCACCTTTGTGACTTTTAAGCAAGTCCTACCATACACGCAGACAGACTTTGGTGGTATTCTGTAACTCTGTAAAATTGTTCAGTATTACTAACATGTCTAAGAATTAGTTGGCCAAAAATTAGCTAACAACTATCAACTGTAAAACAAAACAAAAAAAGAAGCAAGAGGGAACACACATGTGGAGTTAAACCCTCTTAAAAAAAACATTTTAACTAGAGTCCTAAAAGCAAGCCTATGATATTAAACAGTCAAGGTATTAAAGGCAAATTTTCAGAAGCCCAGAGACAACTAGGTAATTCCAAAGAGAATAGAGATGAGTCTTGCCTCAGTCTACAGTAATGATCAGGGATCCGGGTTTGATCCATGGAAAACAGGAAAAAAAAACTGTAGTTTCTCCTTTTAACTGAGAAAAATGTGAATTTCTCATTTTAATGGAAACACATGAATTTTAAACTTGTGCAGGGGTTGCTGCACACTGGCAGAGTTCCAGCCTGCAAGGGGCTGGGGGAGCAGGAGCAGGGCAGTCAGGCAGGGGGATGTAATGTGCCTGTGCACAGGTGTGCATGCACGTGGCCAACAGGCAGCCACCACAGCAGCTCCTACAGATAAGGCTGGTGGGAGAAGGGAGGACTGAGGTCCCTACAGAGTTGGGCAGGGCAGAGCTAGGGCTAGGGCTCCTGGTTGGCAAGGTGGTGTGTGAAACTTGGGACCTGGGGCCAGAATGCAGGGCTGCACAACCCAAGCGGAGAGTGGGACAAGGCCACAGATGGCTCATACAAGTGACAAGTGGGGGGGGGGGCAGCTGGCTCTCCGCCAGTGCATACACTCCTGAGAGAAATGGGGGGAAACATGTCCCACAGATCTGTGCATGGGGTGAGGGCACGTGAGGACTGCCCACTGCTGGCTTGGGCTTCCCACCCCGTTGCCTTCCCCCTGGGGCCTCCATGTTTAAGCAGGCAGGATCTGGCATGGAGGGCAGAGCAGGGCCAGGTGGTGAAACTCCTTGGGGCTGCAGCCCTGCCCCCTGGTGAGGCACCCCCTGTCCACCCAGCTAAAGCAGGCGCATTGGCATGGAGTTATGTCCTTCATTGCTACCAGACAGACACAGGGCACCTGGCCAAGGCAGCATCGGACTTCCAGTGGCAAGGAGCTTCCCCACCCAGCCCCACTCTGCCCTCTGCACTGGGTCCCACGTGCTGGGCCACAGATGCCTCAGGGGCAGGGCAGCATGGCAGAGAGCCCAAGCCTGCAGCAGGTGGCCTGCACCCACCACTGCTCCCCACCGCAGGTTCTGTTCTGGCCATGCCACCTGCAGAGGAGGTAGCTCAGGTGCTACTGCGTGGGGCAGGGGCTGTGGACCCAGGCCCCTGGCCCCACAGTCCTGGCACCTGGGGGCCTCTTCAGGCAGGACTGGGGGAGAGCAGGGGGCTGTGGGTGGTGCAGGGTGAGGGGCACCCACTCTGCAATGTCAACTTCAACATGTCCAATTCTATTACTTTTATAACAATGTATCAGGGCTGCTCAGTGCCAGACAGCACAGACACAACTGGACCCATGTCCTGGTGAGCAAAGCGGGCAGGGGGAGCCCTGATTTTCCATGATAAAAAACCCCAAATCAAACACCAAAGTTTATAGTTATTTAGAATTTATTTTATTACAGTGATTGAGGCGCTGGTAAGCTTCCAAACTGCTTCAAAATGATAAATATATCAAGAAAACATTGTGTTCGATACACACGCACGCACGAACGCACAGTGTGTGTGTACGTGTGTGAGATTTCATTTTAATCGTGGATTTTGGGGAGTTTTTAAATCAGATAATCTGATTTTTATCAGAGAATTTGCGATTTTTAAATTCTGACTGGCTTCAGTTTTCTTTTGTTCAATTTAATAAGTATAGAGTCATTATAAGAGCATTGTTCAGTCATTCCAGGATGAAAGCTCCCAGACAAATGCACCTGACAGCACAGTTTGGGGAGGAGGTAAGCAGCCAACAGTGGTGAAAGAACTAGTTAAGGATTATTTAGAAAAGTTGGACATATGCAAGTCCATGGGGCTGGATGGGATGCAACTAAAGGTGCTGAGGGACATCTGAAGTACTGCATCCAGTTCTGTCCAGTTTTGGACCCCCCACCACAGAAAGGATGTGGATAAATTGGAGACAGTCCAGCTGAGGGCAACAAAAATGATTATGGGGCTAAGCACATGATTTATCAGGAGAGGCTGAGAGAAGTGGCAAGGGGACAGTCTTCTCTTATTTAGTCTAGAGAAGAAAAGACTGAGAGGGGACTTAACAGCAGACTATCTGAAGTGTGACTGCAAGGAGCACAGAGCTAGACTAGTGGTCGATCGCGGAGCCACTTGCAGCCGATCTTAGGCTGGAGGGGGGGAGGGGACTGAACACACACATACATATGCGTGCCCCCCCACACCAGCCCAGCAGGTTAGTCTGTGGGGGAGGGAAGGGGCAGAGGCCAGATCGAGGTCCCCACTGTGAGGGACAGGGTAGGACAGAGACAGGATCAGAGGTAAGGTCAGTGGGGCCCCAGCTAGGTGGGTGGATCGAGCCCACGTGGCTTGTTTAGGGGAACGGTGGGATCCTGCTGCTGTTTGCACCCTGGCAGAGGCCCCATGGGGCATGTATCTCCGTCCCCCCGGTGTTTGGGGGAGGCGGCTACCATTGCAGACTGAGCTTCGTGCCCCAAGCCTTATTTGAATATGGGTACTGTTGAGCAGTTTCCTAGTTGTCTTGTTGGATAACAGTAAATCACAGTTTCGGTCAATCATGCTTTTTTCTTCCCCTTCCCAGCCAAAAAGGGTATGAGCCTAAACAACTGAAAAATACATCTAATACATTACCACTAGATTTATACAATACTAATTTGTATAGTGACTATCAAAGAGCTAGCCAAATATTATTTGAAATGAAATGTAAATCCACAATGCCTATTTCTATTTCAATTTCAATGTGTCCCATTCTATTACTTTTACAACAAAGTTACTGCATGCCTTATATAGATTATGAAGGTATAATCTGAAAAATAGGGTATTGTCACAAACCCCACTATAGCCTGGGGGAAAAGGGGCTTCATAGGGTTTACATGTTTTCTTGAGTGTTTTAAGGATACAAAATGTGTCATCTCTATTATGGGTAGTGTTAAACTGTATTTAAGCTGTCCATGAATTGTGGTATTTAACATGAATGTAATTTTGGTGTCTCTATATTTTAGCCAAGACTCTTAAATTTCTCACATATTCACACTTGGAAGAAGTAAATCACTGAAATTTAACATCTAACATTAGCTGTTCATCCAGGCAGGCCCTTCCACACAATGACAAATTTACATTTAAAAAAAAGAAACACAAAAGAATGCCACCTGGAAGGACATTTCGCAAAGTGGACAACCTAAAAGACAGTATGTTTAAGATTAGCAATGTCCTGGATTAGCAATATCCATGTCTAAAGGTTGCAAATATTCTCATCTTCATTAAATCAGGAAATATTTCTGCTGTATTACACACATGCTGTTTTAGGGTGTGGGGGGCAGAATACATACACATACCATGGGTTTCCTGAAAATCTGATGGGTGACATGTAAATGGCCAGATAAGAAATTATACTTAAGTCTTGCCTCCAGAGAAAGTAGCCTGTAGTCTTCAGATACAGGGGAGGCTGTAGGCCTTCAGCCAGCCTGCTGAGTAAAGCAGACTAATAGGAGAAACTGCAGGAGTCTCTGGCAGAAAGGTGAAGGACAGAAACTGCTTTCCAACCTGGTGATCTGGATAGAAACCGCATTTTGGATTTAAAATACAGGGTAACAACAGATTATTGCTATGATCATTTCTTTTGTTTATTCTTATATATCTGTCCTTATTCTCAACAGCTGTTTACTGATTTCTTCGTCTTGTTCTTGGTGTAATAACAAATGCTTTTGTTATCTTTTTAACTCACTTATTGTCATTGTTAATGGGCCTCTTTTTGCAAAGGGGGAAATCCATGTTTTGTGTGTGCATGATCAGTCAAGAGTGTGGCAAGACCTGGGTGAGGCAAATATATGCAAGGCTCCACAGTTGAGGGAGGTAACCTTCTGAGCATCTTGATCTTTTCTTAGTCCTCAGCAGGATGGGCTTGGGGCAGGAGGACGCTTAGAAGGTGAGAAAGCACCACAGGAGTATCTCATAAGCACACCTGGCCACATCCAAGGCCACAGCATCACAGATACACAAGGCCAAGGTATCAATTATTTCAAATTATTCTTCTGGAAAGTTTCAGTTTAATCAGCTTGTAAGAAAATAAAACTCTCAACACAGCAGAACACAGAGATGGTATACATCTTTGATTGCACAGTACCTGTTTCATGTAGTCACCCTCAAACATTTTCTAACAATATGGGCAAATGTACATTTTAGCCATGTCAAAAGGGGAGAGGAGCTATGCTATGTTTTAACTGTCTGCATGAATCTGTATAGATGCATGTTAGCTAAATCACCTTAACTTTACCTTGAATGAAACAGGGTTAAAGTTGAAGCAATTCTGTCATACTTTCATTGCTACAGAATCACGAAAATCTAATAGTTGCATCTTACCATTTTATAGCAGCATCCTTTGATGATGATGAAATTGCCATGCGTCTCTACACACTAGCAAATCAAGGTACTGCCAATGATTGCTAAACTTTCTTACCATGTAGTAATAAGACCGCTTCCCAAGACAAAAAGCACTCTGATGATGATATTAAACTTGTAAAGTGCAATACTCAAAAAACTGAGGATGCCAGAATGAAGGTCTAACTACTACTTAGTGGAGATGTATTATGAGCAGGGATCCTGGTTTTCCCCAACAAAAAAACTGCAAATTCTGATTTAAAAACAAAACAAAATCATAACATATGTGATAAAAACTCCATGATTAAAATTAAAGGCCACTATATATATATATATACACACATAGATGGATATCGGCTGCACACAATGTTTTCTTGATATATTTACCATTAAAAAGCAATTTGGAAGCCTACCAGTGTCTCAATCACAATAATAAAATAAATTCTAAATGCCTATAAATTTTAGTATTTGATTTTGGGTTTGTTGTCATGGAAAACCAGAACTTCCCCTGCCCCCTTATCTCACCAGAACAAAGGTCCAGACCTCTCACTCCCAAGCCACAGCCCCCACAAGCCCTGCCAGTGTCCCTCACTGCCCACAGCTTCCCAGCCTTGCTGGTGCCCCTCGCCCCCAACCCACAGCTCCCTGCCCCTCCACGTCCGAAGTCCATTGCCCCCTGCAGCTGTGACTGAGCCTTGGCTGCAGCCCACAGGAGTCTCCCCTCTCCTCACCCTCCCCTGCCTGCCTGCCACAAGCTCAGGCAGGACCAGCTCCCTGTTGCTGTATGCAATCTCAGGGGGTACAGGGGACCCATGCCTCCAGATCTATGCACAGGGCAGAGGCGGAGGCAAGCTCCTGCTGCAGCTCAAGGTTCCCGTCCTGCTGCCTTCCCCCAGGGCCTCCACAGCCTAGGAAGTGCGACCCAGCAGTGCAGAGAACAGGAGAGCCTTGTGGAAAAGCTCCTTGCTGCAAGCAAGCTCTGTGCTGCCATGGCAAGGCATCCCCTGCCCATGTGGCTGCAGTGGGGGCAGTGGCATGGGGTTGTGCCCCTCACTGCTGCCGTACATGCAAGGGATGCCTTGCCAGGGCACTACACAGCTCACAGAAGCAAAGAGCTGCCCCATATGGCCCCACTGTGCTGGGTCATACTCGCTCAGCTGCAAAGACCCCGACAGAAAGCAGCAAGGCAGGAGCCTGAGCCCACAGTGGGCAGGCCACACAAGCCCCAGCCCCCACCCTGCGCACGTATCTGGGGGGGCACAGGTCCTCCCGGCTCCCCCCAGGACTGTGCGCAGCAGCAGGCAGCCAGCCTCACCCCCCCTGGATGAGCCACCCATGACCCCATCCCACACCCACTGGGGCCCTGAGGCCATGCATTGTCAGCCCGGGCCCCAAGCCCCAGCCTCAACCGTGCCCAACTCCCTCCTGATGGGGGCCTCAATCCCCCCCCTTTGCAACTTACCTGTGGGAACTGTTCTCCAGGCTGCCTGGCAGCCACATGCATATACATGCACATGGCACCCCTACCCAACTGCCCCATTTTTCTCAGATTAATAAAGTTTCTTTACCAGAAACAAATATTATGCTTCACCTGAATGCACTGAAGAGCAGAAAAAATTCTTCTGAAGTTGAACCGAAGGTCTTATCCAGAACACAAAATATGGATGTAAGATTACAAGAAAATAACAAAAAACTATTTTTGGAAAAATCTTTACCTTTAAAAAGGCACAAGTAATCAAGAGCTACTGCACTCAAGCAAGTGAATTTGTTGTGTTACCCCATGATAACACATTGACATTGAAATTTAGACAAAAAAAAGAATATCGTACCAGAGCAGACTCTTACCGGATATAATAATCATTCCGGATGAGTAAAAGGTGTTGCAGAATTGACAGGAAATAGTTTTCAGACCTGGTGTCCTTCAACATGTTGTATAAGAGATGGTATACTTCATTTATATCAGTGCAAAGATTGTCAAGGAAATGCCAAAATTAAAATAAGCAGGCCCTTTTATTGCAAGATAAACATCTATGTTATTCAAACTAAACAATACTGCCTGCTGAACTTTTTTTTTTCAGTTACTAATTATTTACCAAAAGAAATCATTTACCTTCTCCCATTATTTAGAAACAAACAAAAACACTTGGTACAACTGTTAGTAGATAGTTGCTCATTCTGTATACAGGGGGAATGAAATACCAGTATGCAGTTTTATGTAGCTCATAATGTGTGCAAGTGTTCAAATGAACCACTAGACATTTAGCAATTTAGTTTAAGCAGCTGGAAACCATTGCAGTAGAGAACTGTACAAGCATTATAAGGCCTGGCTAGGTGCTCTGCAGACAGCCTGCACCGGTGACAGCACCCACACAGGGAGGACCGTTAGTGCATGCATCCCAATGGCAGCTGAAAGCACCAGGAAGCACATCTAAGAACTGATTCACTGGGTGTCCCAGAGGACTCCCCCTACGCCCCACAATAGTCTTCTCTGCTGTCAAGATTTCAGGCAGGAGATACAGGAGCACGTCTGTTTTCTTTTCAAGCCTGTCAATTTTCCACTTCAGAAGCAACTCCACAATGGGTCCTTAACCCTCTGGCACCAGCCAACAGACCCAGTTCTAGTACAGGTCAGATGCTGAAAGGTACTTGCAGGTTAGATGCTATGTGTATAGGGGAAAAGGGGGGGGGGGTGGAGGAGGGCTGGAAAGGAGCATGGCAGCAAGACCTCCCCACTCCCAACAGGGGCAGGGTACAGTGGTGGACCAGCTCTTTCCCCACAACTTCACACATATTATGCTTCCTCGTGCATCAATGTCAACAATGGTGAAAAGGTTCAGGCAGGGTGGCACCATAGGCTAGATCCAGACATGCAGATGTGTGTGGTTTGTAGCGCCGCAAACCTCTTTGCAATGCCACAAACCGCATGAGCTGCACATTAATCGGTGCTCAGAACTGCTAATCTGCAGCACTGGGGAAAAGTTTGCTACCAGGAATTCACAGTAGCAAAAAAGCAAAACCCTAGGAAAGAACAGTGGTGCAAACCATGCCAAAATGGCAAGCACCAGGACAAAGCAGAGACAGGGGAGCAGGAGGCCCAGGGCTACCTGCTCTCCTGTCTCAATGCACTGTGGAGACCCCATGCTGAGGCACCGAGCCCCAGCCATTTCTTGGTCAGCTGGGCCACAGGGTGCCTCAAGACTGAGAAGCAGGCAGCCCTGGACTGGCTGCTCCCCTGTCTCCACATGCCTTGGCATGGGGGCTCCACTGTAGAGCCCCTGCACTGAGGCACACGGAGCCCCACTGTACCCCACCCAACCACAGAGCAGCTGACCGGGGTGCAGTGTGCTTCAAGACAGAGGAGCAGGCAGTGCCCAAAATGCATGCAGAAATTGTGCCTGGGGAGCCACATAACCCCTATATTAAAAGTTCTAAGAATCTTATGCCAGGAGTGTGAATAAGTAGGGAAGAGTGTTGATTGTCTTGTTCCAGTATGAAGCCTTCCGGGTTCTTCTGTTGGAGCTGCAACATTTGCGAGGAAGAGCATATGGGAGAAGCCACAGCTGCCTGGTCAGTCACTAAAACAGTGGACACCAACCAGTCGATTGTGATTGGTCAGTTAGGGAGCCTCTGACAGTATTTAAATCTGGGGGGACTGAGCCCCCCCCAGACTGAGACTGATCATCAGAGGCTCCATTACTAAGAGCGAGAGGACGCACAGGGGAGCGGCGGGATGCACGTGGCTGGGGGCCAGGCTGGGGGAATGAGATGATCCCCCTCTGTGCCCCCTGCCACCAAGTGAGTGGGGCTCCGGCCAGGCCAGGCCAGAGGAGGGTTGGAGCCTGGGCAACTCATCCAGGGATGCGTGGGGGCTCTCACTGCTGCACGCACCCCAGTGGAGGCCTGGGAGACACATGCCCCCTCAATCTGTGCGTAGGGCAAGGATCCTCATCAGCAGAGAAGTAAAAGCCACAGTTTTAAACTTGCCACCCATTTTTGGTGCCAAGTCTAAAACTGCGACTTTCATATTTGCTTCCCTGGGAGCTGGAAGCAGGCCTCTCTACCAAATGAGGCTGGGGGAAGGGAGGGACAGGGCTGGGGTCCAGCCTGGAGAGCCATGCCACACCTGGGGGAGGGGGCAGGCCAGGTGGTGCCAAGTCTTGGGAGGAAGGGGGCAAGCCAGGCTGGGAGAGTTGTGTCACACCTGGTGGGGGGTGGGGGGAGGTTGGGGCTGGGCCAGGCCAGGAGTGCTGCACCTTTGCAGGTTGCGGTGCTGGGAGGGCCTTCAGGGCTATAGCCCCCAAATTCATCTTAGCTCCCTCCCCCACCCCGAAGCCACCCTTCCCAGTGCCACCACCCACCTGCAGAGACATGACATGGCGCTTGACCCAGCCCAGCCCTCTGTATCTGCACAGGACAGCCAGGCAGCAGCTCCATACAGCTCAGTTTAACAGGGGCTGGGCATGAAGTGAGACTGAGCACTAGGTGGCTTGCATGGGGGAAGGGGAGTGTTGGAGGGTTGTCTCCATGTGCTCGAGAGTGGGGGAAGGGGAAGTCCAGTGAGAGGAAGGAGTGTGCATGCGAGTGTGTGAGTGTCTGTGTCTCTGTGTGCGTCTGTCTGCATCTGTGCGTGCATGTATCTGTCTGAGTCTCTGTGCGTGCATGTGTGCATCTGTGTCTCTGTGTGTGGGCATGTGTCCATGTTAAGAGAGTGAGAGTAAAGTGCACACGCCTGTGTCTGTGCACACCTGTGTGTGCGCATGTGTGTACATTCTGCCATAGCAGGGGCAGGGAGCAAGGAGAAGAGGCAGGCATGTGCCCCCCCAGCCCAGTGGGTCCACCCAGCCTCCCCCACCAGCACTAGGAGGGGAAGAGGCTGCCTTGGATCTTCTGGTGAGGCAGGCAGCTGAGCCTCACTCATGTGCCTCTGCACTGATCTGACATTGATTGTGGGGGTGACATTTCCTCCTCCCACGTTCCAAATGGCACCAGGCTTTCATTGGTCCTCACTCGCCTTGCCCTCATTCTGGTTCTCCTTCTGAGACCTGTCATCTATTTTGCTTTGGCCTTGTGCTCCAGTCATGGTTATGACTGTGGGTAGCCATTGCTAGTGTGATACATTCACACACAGCCTGGTGGTGATGGTTCCTTCAAAGGTTTCCCCTCAAGGGTCTTTTCCCCACAGGGTTAGGAGGTCAGGAGTCTTCTTGCATCTCCGAGTGGCAGATAACTTTAGACATACCTCTGGATGAGTATTTGGGCAGCCAGTTGATCAGGTGGCTGGTTAGTCAGTTAGTTGGGGGAACTGAAGCATGAAGGGGGTAGTCCAGTACAAACTGATGGTCTTTGCCTTTTTAACTTGAATGATAAAGGGGAAGATCACGTCTGGTGCACCTGACTAAAGCAGCTGCCCCAGGGGAAGGAACTAAGAGTGTAAGCTCCTGTTGGGGAGACCAATCACCTACTCCAGGCTGGGGATGCAGAAACATGAAGTGTAAACTTCTATATTCTCTATAGATGTATTTCTTATTAAGTCTAAGCTATATTTACCACAGAATGGGTTGGGTTTAGCACTGTCTGTTCAATTACCTTGGTTTTAAGATCCCTTAAACTGCAATACACTTGTCATCCCTCCACACCCTTTGGTTAGCTAGAGCAATTGACTTAAGACAAGTTAATGGATTGTATGCAAAAGATGCAATTGTCAAAAACACCTGAGCAATACTACAAAAAGGTTACAACTCCAGCGGCAACCTGAGGTTTTGTACACAGCGGCCGTCACCACTGGTACACAGTGGCCGCTGCTGCTTACCTGTGGGGCCACCCATGCCAGCGGTGATGGCCACTGCATACAAAACCTCCCTCTGCCACCATGGAGCCTTGCTTGGAGCTGTGCAGCTACCCACTGAGTGGCAGTGACAGTGCGGAGGTGGCCATGGCCACCACATGGAATGGGGTAGCGGTGGGGATGGCTGCGTTCTGCCCAGTCACTACCACTGCTGCTGCCGCCCTGTGCCCAGACGCACAGCTCCAGGCATGGCTCCGCTCGAAGGTTTTGTAGGCAGCAACTGTCACCGCTGGCACAGCCCTACAGGTAAGTGGCAGCGGCTGCCACGTACAAGCCCCACCGCCCCACCAGCCACCATCCTTCGTCACCGCTGCAGAGCCGGCCACAGAGCTGGGCAGCCAGCCACATGCAAGCCTCCCCTGGGCAGGCGGCCAGGCGGCATGTGTGCAGCCTGCACATGGCAGGCACCACCACACTGCGCCCCACATCGCTTGCCCAGCCAAGCCCCCTGAAGAGGGGTACTCCTGCCCCCAGCCCCTGGGCCTGCTCCCAGCTGTGGTACACTGCTTGAGGCCTGCAGCATCCCCCGCTCTCTCAGCCCCCAACCATCTCCCCCAGCCCTGCCTCACTTACCTCTAGGCTCCACGGGTGAAGGGCAAGTCTGAGTCTGAGCCTGAGCCTTCCCCCTCTCCCTCCAGAAAGGGCTGGAGGTTTCCCCGTCTTCTCTGCAATCGGCTGTAGCAGGCTGGAGCTGCGCCAGCCTGCAAGAGCTCTTTGCAAAAGCGGGGAATCTGCGGATTTCTCTTCTAAAAAGAGAAATACACATTTTCTCTGATAAAAGCAGGGAAATCCATGGTTTTCTCCATTTTTCTGTGGGAAACGGAAAACCCAGATCCCTGCTGATCAATACCCCTCGATTGTCATCCATGTGGGCACTAATGACGTGGCCAGGAGTAGTCCAGACTGCGTCATGAGAGACTACAAGGCTCTGGAGGCCAAGCTTAGGGAGACGGGAGCACAGATGGTTTTACCATCTGTTCTTCTGGTGAGCAGACTCAGTGCCATGAGGCCTGGATCGGAGTGGTCAACCAGCAGCTTCAAAGCTGCTGTTACCGAGCAGGCTTTGTTGGATTCTTCAATCACGACCCACACTTCTGCGCAGGAGACATGCTAGAGTGAGACAGGCTACATCTCTCCCAGGTTGACTGATCTTGTACGGCGAGCTTTAAACTAGGTTCATCAGGGGATGTCGATGCAGAGGTGCAGGAGAACACTTCAGTGTCAAGGCAGGTGACGTAAGCAGGAACAACCCAGGTAAGTGACAAGGGCCCGGGCAAGGTTGGAAACAAGAGAGCAGCAAGAACACCCACAGGAGGTCTCACCTGCCTCTACACAAATGTTAGAAGTATGGGGAATAAGCAGGAGGAACTCGCCCTCCTGCTAGCTAGCAAAAACCCAGACCTGGTTGGGCTTACAGAAACCTGGTGGGATTCTACCCACGACTGGGCAGTAGACATCGAGGGCTATAGGTTGTATAGAAGGGATAGAATAGGGAAAGGAGGGGGGCATAGCACTTTATGTTAAAGAGCAGTACACATCCTCGATGATCAGGACGGGATCAGAAGGGCAAACTGAGGCACTCTCGGTTAGAATGCAAGGGGGTCATGGGGAAAGGGACTTGACAGTGGGCATCTACTACAGAGTGCCTCACCAGAGGGTGAGCTGGACGTGAAACTGTGGAGGTACTCAATCCCACCAGAGGAAATGCCTTACTGAACTTGGTCCTTGCCACAGGCAATTACCTGGTGAGGGATCTGCGGGTGCTCGACTACCTAGGTGGAAGTGACCACCATCTGCTGGAATTTACTATTTACTTTGGTGAAAGCAAGCAGTGAGGAAAAAGTCCTTGACTTCAGGAGGGCTGACTTCAATGAGCTAAGGGGATTAGTAAGAGAGACACTGGGGACTTGGAGCCTCAATGAGATGGGAGTCCAGGACGGCTGGTTGCTGCTTAAGGAGACAATCCTCCGAGCTCAGAGGGAGTCAGTCCCAAAAAGAACCAAAGGGGGCAACAGTGCTAAAAAGCCCCCTTGGCTCAGTAAAAGCATCTAGGAGGGCCTAAGGGCAAGAAAGGTGGCATACAATCAGTGGAAGCAAGGGGCTATTGCCAAGGAAGATTACACCTCCATTGCTCATGATTGCAGGGAGGCACTTAGGAAGGCCAAGGCAGAGACGGAACTAGGGCTGGCAACCGGAATTAAGGATAACAAAAAGTCCTTTTTCAAATACATAGGGAGTAAGAAGGCGGCATCAGGTAACATGGGGCCCCGACAGGATAGGCTTAGAAATCTGGTGATTGTAGCAAAGGAAAAAGCTGATATCTTCAACAAGTTCTTTGCCTCCATATTTCTGAGCAGGGACCAGGACAACTCCCCCACTAGGATTACAGACAGGCTGAGGGGACACGCCATGTCTAGGGTCAGGGATGATCTAGTTAAGAAACTTTTGGAGGAGCTGGATGTGTTTAAATCAGCAGGTCTGGATGCTCTTCATCCAAGGATACTGAGGGAATTGGCAGAAGTCAAGCAGAGCCCCTAACACTTGTGGTGCTCTGGCCAGGTCCCAGAGGACTGGAAAAGGGCCAATGTGGTCCCCATTTACAAAAAAGGGAGAAAGAAGGACCTGGGTAACTACAGGCCAGTTATTCTCACCTCAGTCCTTGGGAAGACCTTTGAGAAAATTATCCAGGAGCACATCTGTGTGGGCCCAGCATGGGAGGTAATGCTCAGGGGCAACCAACATGGGTTCACTGCAGGCATATCCTGCCTACCTAACCTTGTCTCCTTTTGCAACCAGGTCACAAAGTCCTTGCATGCAGGCACTGAGGTAGAAGTCATCTACCCGGACTTCAAGAAGGCCTTTGACACTGTTTCTCACCCCATTCTCATAAAAAATAACTAGGTGACTGTGGCTTTCATGCCTACAGTCAGATGGGTTGCAAATTGGCTCGATGGTTGCACCCAGGGAGTGGTGGTGGATGGGTCATTTTTGATCTGGAGGGATGTGGGCAATGGAGTTCCCCAGGGCTCAGTACTTGGCCCTGTGCTATTCAACATCTTTATCAGTGACTTGGAGGTGGGCATGGAAAGCACGCTGTCCATATTTGCCAATGACACAAATATGTGGGGAGAAGTGGGCACACTGGAGAGGAGGGACAGAATCCAACTACATCTATACAGGTTACAGATGTGGGTGAATGAGAGTAGAATGGAATTCAACACAAACAAGTGCAAGGTGCTGCATCCAGGAAGAAGGAACCTGCAACATACCTATAAGCTAGGGAACACCCTTCTCAACAACACAGTGGCTGAAAGGGATCTTGGAATCATTGTTGACTCCAGAATGAAAATGAGCTGCCAATGCAAGGAAGTGGTAACGCTAACCGCACCTTGGCGTGCATCTACAGGTGCATCACAAGCAGGTCCAGGGAGGTGATCCTTCCCACCTATGCAGCGCTGGTCAGGCCGCAGTTGGAGTACTACATCCAGTTCTGCATACTGCACTTCAAGAGGGATGTGGCTAACCTTGAGAGGGTCCAGAGGAGGGCCACTCACATGGTCAGGAGGCAGCAGGCCAGGCCCTACAAAGATAGACTAAAGGGCCTAAATCTATTCAGCCTCCACAAGAGGAGACCAAGAGGGGATCTGGTGGCCATCTATAAACTCATCAGAGGGAACCAGCAGAAAATAGGTGAGGCTCAGTTCCCCCGGGCACCACCTGGGATAACAGGGAATAATGGCCACAAATTGATTGAGGGTAGGTTCAGGCTTGATATCAGGAGGCATTACTTTACAGTTAGGGCTGCCAGACTCTGGAATGGGCTTCCAAAGGAGGTGGTGCTCTCCCCTACCTTGGGGGGTCTTCAAGAGGAAGGTGGATAGATATCTGGCTGGGGTATTACGATTCCAACACTCATTCCTGACCAGGGCAGGGGGTCAGACTTGATGATCTGTTCAGGTCCCTTCCGACTCTAGGAACTATTAAACTATTTCATAGACGTTAGGGCTGGGAGGGACCTCGTGAGATCATCAGGTCCAGCCCCCTGCCCCAGGGGAAGAAAGCCAGCTAGGGTCAAAGGATCCGAGCAAGATAAGCATCCAAATGTGTCTTGAAGGTGTCCAGAGTAGGTGCTTGCACCACTTCTGGGGCAAATCTGTTCCAGGCCTTGAGGGACTCGGACAGTAAAGAAGTTTTTCCTTATTAAATGCCCGTTTCTGATTTAATGGAAGTTTTATACAGACGTCTTCAACTGAACTAAATCCTGATTTCTCAAGGTAGAGTTACACAGAGAAAAGCTATAACATGAAGATTTACAAATGCTGACTGGAACTGACTGTAAAGGAAGAAAATAGATGTTACTGAAGAGTAAGAACATATCAATATTGCAAAGCAGAGAAGTACAAATTGCAGAAGATTTTCATCTTAAAAACAAAGAGCAGGCCTAAAAAAAATCAAGTTAAATCTGAAAAGTGATTCTCTTTATGCAAATTAATTGATTTGATAACAAAACTAAGGATGAAAATATTTTGACTTAGCCTAAGTATACACAAACATTTATTTAAAAACACCCCCAGAACTATCATAAAAAGTTGTTCTCTTATCCACGGAAATAAGGCTATCACTTTACCTTAGTCTAACTTTTTCCCAATTTATAGCAACCACTACCTGACAAAAATAATTATTAATGCTTTAAAAGTAAAGACCATTATTAATGAAAGGTGAATCTCTCAAAGCCACTCTCCCCCCACCTCCCAACCCTCCCATGTCCGTCCGTAAACCCGCACTTCTCAGGTAACTGACATTTTTAGATACCTGGCACTCCCCACTCATACCAGATAACAGGGATTTTACTGTATTTATATTTCACCATTTCTTATCAAATTAATGGAAGACAAGACTACCTGTCACAAATTACTGTCCCAAGAGGAATGCAACCATAGCAATCAATTCATTTTTGAAGAAAATGGATCTAGAACTTTTAAATAAAATTAATGAAAACTTCATGAACAATATAATAAAGTAACCTTTAATTAAAAAGGATATTCCATTTCAGTTCTGATGTCGTTGAGACGGTGTGACAGTTCTATTAAGTCTTCCTCTTTGTTTTCATCAAACACTTTTAACTGAATATCCAGCTCTTCATTTTCCTTCTTTTTTAAACCCTAGTTTTCCAAGGCAGAACAATTTAAATGCTTCAATTTCAGTTTTTCTGCATTTTTTCTTTAGGCAGCAGTTTTTTACCTTTAATACACAGTTTAGTAGCTACAAGTATAGCACACTATCTCTCTGAACAGAAAATCCAAGAAGGATGTTTTAAAACAAATGTAGAGATCATTGCATAATGGTGGCAAAACCTAACAGCATAGCAAGAACACTCAATTTACATTGGTACTCATTAGTTTAGATAGAAGATTTTCATCTAAATGTTTTAGGAAACTTACAGAAAGTGAATGCCCAGTAATCTAACTGCCAATAATTTCATTCTCAACAAACTGGTTCAAATAAGAGAACATTATCTACTAACATACAAATAAGCATATAATTAAAGACAGTATTATATGGGCTCATGACAAATAAACACCATTATAAACAGATTATGTTAAATGGTGGGGAAAAAAGCGTAGATATATTCAGGTAGAAAAGTCTCAAGTGTGACTAGCAGATTTTTTAAGGTACTACACAAATATTACACAAAATTCCTCAAGTTTTTTGGTACTATATGATCAAACCCGAGATGCTTGACTTCCTGCATGCCACTTTCAAAATACATAAATGGGCCGTGTCCAGACAAGCAGGGGCATGTGCTTGCAGTGGCACAAACAGTAGCAGCACACATTTATGCTGCTACTTTGTGCCATAATGCATGCCCCTGCATGTCGCCTTGGTTGATGTCCCACTGTAGGCAAACTGCCCACGCCCAGCTCCCCCCAGCTCCATGTGCTGCAGGACAGGGAGGGAGAAGCAGGAAAGAGGGGTGCAAGATTAGCTGGCAGGTGCCCCAGCCAGCCACAGAGTAAGCACATGGTGATGGGGAACAGGCAATGATTTTGAAAAGTCATTTCAATAATCACATGTGAAGACCATTCAAAGATTGCAGAAAAAGTAGAGAAGGATGATCAAGCACAGCACTGAAAAGGAAAATATCAGCAATGTAGAGTTCCAAGTAAGGAAGATAAGACAAACCAAATGAAAATGAATAAAAACGTTGCTCTTTAATTTTCATAAATTCAGTGTTTGCCATCATGCACATGTTGACTAAAGCCACCATAGTTAAATATTTGACAGTACTTTATATAATGAAGAATCAAGTATTACTTTGTGCTAATATAATCTCTACTCAACAATGGTCAGATATACTGAAAACAGAACTGCTGCCCGCGTCAAACTTCTTTACGCTCTTACAGTTATTCTTTCAAGATGCATGAAATGGCTGGCTCACTAAACTGTCTGCAATCCTCAAATCAGTCTCACATGCAGTATTTACTCAAATCCAAGACAAAGTTTTTCCCCCCTCTATTTATCAATCCCCCCCCCCCATTCTGCTGCAGTGGTGGTGGTGGGGAGGAAGGGGAGGGTAAAAATATACGTAGGGATCTCTGTAAATAGCTGTAGAAGTGACCCCCCTCTCCCTCCCATCAGCCCTTTCTATGTTTTTCATTTTACTGCTTGCCTGCTCCCCCAGCTTGGATTGACTGAGGGACCCTGCTGGCTGGGCCATTTGCTACCAGGGAAGCAGAATTCATGGCATATTTAAAACAATGGCAAACGGCCCAACCAGTGGGGCTTCAGTGTGAAATGAAAATGGTGAAACAAAAGCACTGAAGGAGCCATTACAGGGGGTACTTCTGGAGTGATTTATGGAGATCCCTAAATATAAGATGACCCTCCAATAATTAAATTCTAAATATGGAAAATTATAACCAATTTACAAATTTTCCATTTATAGAATCTAACCTATAATTAAATTGTACATTATAACTAAATTCTAAGTCATCTTAAACTTGGGTAAATAGAATAGCTCAAGAGATCCTGCCAAGGTTTCCTCTTTCATCATTAAAACAAAATTTTACATGGAACTTCTAAATTATTTAATTGGCTAATACATATTTTATATACATTTATAGACAAAGAGAAATGCTAGATAAATGCATCTCTGCTGAAAAGTGTAAAAAAAAAGGCATTCAGTTGCATAAAAAAATTCTTATAAGATTTTAAACAGGTACCTCCACAATAGGATCCCTTGACCATGAAAATTGAAGTAAGTACTTCCAATGCAACTACACAAAGATAGGGTACTGCAACAACTAGTGTTGAGTCTCAAAGGAAATGCTCCTCGACAGCATCACCTTTTCCCACCTGTGCACAAAAAAATAGATGCACTGGTACTACTTAACACTTAAATTACTTATCTGCTACTGCTTACACCCCTCAGAGTAAAGAAGGAGCTTGAGCAGTTCTTACCATGTTCACTAGTCACCTATAGTCCTTTAAGATGGCATCAAGTATTCCATAGCTTCCCAAAACTCTTTAAAAAAATATTTTTTTTCCCCGAATGCGTCTTGGTTAGCTAGGAGAATTTTTAAAGCCATCTACCATTCCCTGGAGTTTACTATAGGAAAATAAATTGCTAGGATTTGTGTGGGGGAGGGGGGAAGTAAACATTTAGTTTCAGTCAGCTTTTTGGATGTCTGGCAGATACTGGCATGGCAGTTCTAAAAGTCCTTCAGTGACAATTTAGACGTCATTGCAAAGTCAGAAACAAACATTGTTATCTTTCAACTAAAATACTTCATTTTATTAAATAAGGAGGCTAAAGTCTGTCTACAGTAAAACTTCTATTACACTTCTACTCCTTGGAAAAGTCATTTGCTCAGCATAAAATTTCCATTTGTAACTCAGAATTACAAGCAGCACAGGCCAAAATTTGAGGAACTAAAAACCTATTACTCAAAAAGCAACTTGTTCAGTTATTTGTTCAGCTATACCATCACAGGATTCAATTAAAAACAAGTAAACCTAAGAATTGATGCTGATTTATCAGAAAAATATAATTCATGAGGTTTAAGCAGGACAAATTAAGCACTAGTTTTGATCCAGATGCCAGTTTCTGATACATATCAAATGTACATCATGCTGCCCTTCAGCTTTCACTTAACTATCACATTTATTTGAAAAACAGGGCTCACAGATATTATTCCCAGTAGTCATTACGTATTTGTGTATTTATTATTACATTCATAAGTATATGACTAGGCCAGCTCAATTTAAAAACTGAAACATTAGTGAACTGTTAATAGCAATATTTCCTATAGAACTGAAATGTCTAAAAGTTATTTGTACAGCCACCAAAAGAACAAAACAAAAAAAACCCCAAAACTTAAAAGTTTTTACCTAGCTTGTATAATTAGATGAAGCATACTGAAAATGCACTTGTGAACCATATAATAGACCTGTTTCTGGTATATTAGAGTTCTACTAGGAATCTTATGCCTCCATACCAATGCACAAGTCTGGAGGCCAGGCAGAGGAAGCGTCCCACTCTGTCCTGTTCCAGTAGCTTCATTAAAGCAGAGCAAGAAGGGGCACTGGTCCTGGGTGCTCATTTAAGGAACTCTACATGTTATTCCTATTGCAGCACTGCTTACCTGGTGCAATAAAGACATTGCATCATGTGCATGGTTACATCCAGGCAGCAGCAAGCTGGGGAGGGAGGAAGGAAATCCTCCCCCATCATTCCCTGCAGAAGCTCAGGAAGCAGGAGACACTTTGCCCAGACCCCCTCCCTTGTGCTTGCTGCTGCCCAGGAAGCTGGGGCTGCTCTGTGGCTGGGCAGGGTATCGCCAGCTCCCTAGGCTTGTGCAGTGAGGTGGGGGGGGGGATTTCCCCACCTTTCCCTCCCCTTGCCGGTGCTCAGGAGACCCAGGCTCTGCTCCAGCTGGGCAGGGTTGTCCCTCATTACCTGCTTGTGTGCATGTGTGTGTGTGTGTGG
>NW_017728916.1:14102723-14121472 GCF_001723895.1 Crocodylus porosus
GGGGGTCCCACTGTGCTTGCTACTGCTCGGCAGAATGCGCTGTGGCTAGGCAAGGTATCCTTGGCTCTCTAAGCTTCCCTTCCATCCCTCCCCCCTCCCCCCAGCCTTGCTGCTGCATAAGATGCTCCATCATGGCAGGGGTGTCCCTGGCCATCTGCTCTATGCATGCATGGCGGGGAGGCAGGGGGGACAAGAGTTTTCTCCTGCTGGGTAGGGAGAATGAACCTAAGAGTCCGAACTATGCTCTGGCAAGGGTTTCCTCCTTGTTCTTTTTAAGAGAAGTTTATATATTGGAAATGGAGCAATGCACCCTGGAATGTCAGAGGACCAGCAAATTGCTTTCTATGTAGCATGGAATACATTATATGAAGCTGTATAGTAACCAGCTATATAAATGAGCGCACAATTTTGAGGCCAAACTTCATAGCTGTTTGGAGCTTTTAATAGCATGACAAGTACTTTGCATGTGTAGCTGGTCTCACTTAATTCTGCATTTAACCAGTTAATTATGCAATAACTGTAACATGTAGAAGGGTCCTAAAAGGAAAGCAAGCAATTAATCCTTGCCCTGTCAGCCATTAGTACATGTTGAAAAATGTAAACTGCCAACTCCCTCTTAAGGCATCTTCCTGCACTTGCACTGATCAGTTTCCTGATGCCAAAAAATACTCCCAGCAATCAAACAAGTATGCATTTTCATGTGGGAGAGGTATTTCAGTTAGAAGGCACTCAAGGTTTTCGTACTGATATATACCACTTTAAAATTAAAGCTTAAATAAGCATGGAACTCAAAAGTGTTCTTTCAAAGACTACTACTGTAAAAAAGATTAGTTTAGTCTCTTCAGTGTTTCTTTTCCTGTGAAATTCTACCAATAACTAGAAAAAAAATTAAATTTCAAGAACCTAATGGAAAAACATTCAATCAAACATTATTCAGTACAACTTGACCAAAATACCAAAAAAAGAAAAAAAGGCAAGTTCATCATCACTAGATTTAACCTAAAAGCATTCCTACAGTAATTCACAACTTAGTTATGACAGTAACATTCATTTCACTTTTTCACATGAGTCTAATGAGTCTCCTATGCCAAAATAAGTTTGATCCACCAAAAGATCAGTAAACAAGAACAAACATCAGAAAATCATATCAAAAGCAGCTGCCTTTTCTGCCTTCTATTTCAGAAGCTTTTAGTCCAAAACCTTGATCTCAAAATGTAAAGTTGGATTGTGATGCCTTATCAAAGAGATCTTTCTTAAAAAAAGGAAAAACAAGTAAATTACTTACTGTAACTAAGATGACATTAAATCAAGTAAGTAACAAGAAAAAGAAAATTGTATCTTTATGTTCAGAAAAAAAGGTTTCATCATCAAACCAGAAAGGTAAATGTAATCAATACAATTTTAAATACTGTTTACGTATTTTTCTTCAAAAACAGTTGGGCATTTTAATTTTCACATCTTAAAAGACATGTATTGGACCTCAATTATATGATTTAAAAATATGAGAAAGCAATGCAAATTGTATGAAGTGGCCCATGACCAGCTAGATTTACCAATTAAAGCTCATTAAAGAAATTAACAAATGAGCCAAATGCCTTCAATGATCCTTCTCTTTTCTTCGTTGTTCCAAAGTCAGAAGACCTAGGCTTTTTTTTTTTTTAAAAAAAAGAATCCAGTAATCTATTTAAAAATAGCACTGACGTTTAATGTTTTTCTTCAAACAAAAAGTTACTTAAATGCAGTTTTGGTTACCATTTGCAAACTGTCATAACTGAAAATAAAAACAATGAATTTTAAGCCTTTTCATAGCAAAGGCAAAAAAAGCAAGAATTTCTTTAAGCTGAGACGCTGATTCACTTTAAAAGAGAGAGTTTTTTAAAAAGACAACAGAACGCAATTTTTTTTTGGTTTGGGGGGTTCGTTTGGTTTGTTTTGGGGGGGGTTTTATACCAGTAGCTTTAACAGAATAACCTTCAAAATATCTACCCTAAAAAGAAAAGGGTAACAATGACATAGTAAAAAAAAAAATAAGTAAATAAATCATTTGAATTCAAGTGTGTTAACTGAGGTTGCAGATCCAAGTTCTTGACTACACCAAATAATCAAAATTACTAGAGACTGAAAAACTGATCCCTTTGAGCATACGGTCTGTATTCTGTCACTTTTGCCAAAAGTAAAGCAAATATTATTATCTTCAGGCATGCTCTGTGGCAAACAGCTCAGCAGCTTCAGTACTTTAAATCCTAGTTACCTGTTTTCGAGTAAACACAGAAGTGTATGTGCTTATTAATTATACAATCTGCACTGCCGAAAGTGAAAGCATTAAAAATCCTAAACATCACAGACTGATCAGTGATCACCTATGCAGCTAGACAAATTTCCACTATCAGGACTGACGCAACTGATTTCTTATTTTACAAGTGCTATTGTTTTTTGATGAGCTGTTGCAGGCATTTGATCCCCTACAACATCATTCCAAAACCACCTACCAAAAGTGAACTATAGATATTAAGACAGTCATAAGCATTTGGCTGGCCCCTGTTTCGCCTTTCTAACTAAAATTATTCCCATTAGGCTGAAGAACTGTTAGGATCCTCTGTTCTCTTTATTGACAACCACAAAATAGTTCTGCACTGCCATTATAATAAAGTATTCATACTAGCAAACATGTGCTAAAACTTATATTCATGATTTAACACAATAAGAAATAGAGTATTAGACATCAATGCATGTTTATTAAAAAGGTCACTAACCCCCAGCCTCACTAAGCCTTTCATTCATAAGATTATCTTCAGGATGAAAAAAAAAGTTGTTAATTTGATACCTGCATTTTGTTTATTTTGTTCTTTTGGTTTTAAGTTTACAGAAGCAGCTTAGCAAATACAAAAAATAATATTTCAAAAGTTGTGGTAAGCTAATTAAAAAGGACAACGGGCCTATATTGATTCCAGAACTAAAAATACCAACTTTCATTTGAAAAATGGAAAACCTTTTCATGCATAATAAAAGGGAAGTTAGTTGGGTTCATCGTTATTATGTAATAATTAATTACTGATAGTTTCATTGTGATGTGCAAAAACAAACAAACCAGTTATTCCCTGACATGCAATTTTTATTTTTTGAACATATTGTGCTTTACTGCACGAGTATAAAATAAAACTATTAAAACATTACCAGGTCCAAAACACACACAAAAAATAACCAGAATAGTAGGAAGGGCTTTGCTTACGAATTACTTTATGTTGTTGCAATGCCTCTCTTAATCCATTCAACTGAGCTGCCTCAAACAGATTTATTTTTATTGTTATAATATAAAGGTGCATAAGTATTTATATTTAGGTAGTAAATAAAGCAGGACTACTTACAGGCAATATGTTTTTCAATCCACAGCGAAGAAATTCATTTCTCAAGTGTATCCTAAAATCAAGATCTTCAGGGGAGGTGACAAGGGCATTTATGAACTGCATGCAAGCCACCTGTAATCAAAAAGTATTAATCTTAAAGATACAGTTCTCAGTATATACACCTGGCCTACATAAGGCAACATAGCCTTCCTGTCCTTAAAATCTTTTTCGTTATTGCATACCACAGTTATTAAAGAAGGATGTCTCTGTAATATTCAGCAAAGTCCTAGAACACAAACTGAAATCTAGTAACAGTTAATGTTTTCCAACACCAGGTGGTTTAGGTTATTGGAACTTTTAAGTAACCTCCTCCCCCAGCTTAAATCCCAGGAAGTTATTTTTCAGCAGCATGTTTTAAAAAACGAATAACCTGATAAAGATCATGAGACTGACTTTGTTTTATAACCAGCAGACAATCTAGTGTTAAAAGTACTAATACACATTTAAAAACTGAAAATAGATTCCTGGGAAATAACCACATTTGGTAAAAGATGTTAACTGAAAGTAAGATGGAAAGCAAGATGAAAATCAGTATCTGCTTGATAAAAAATAAGCAACAGGTTAAAAATCTCCTTATTTTTTAAATTAAATTCACCATTTAGTTTTACTGAAACACCTTAAGTGTGTTAACATTTTTATTTATGAAGTTCTTTGAAAAGTATGGTCTTCTCTACAGCTCCAGCAAGCTGGCAGAGGTTCCAAATACTGTATATGCCTATAAGTGCATCATCATTGTGTCTGCTTGAATGACTCATTATCTTACAACTATGACATGACTGAACAAGCCAAAGTACATGTCCAATCAGAAATTAAGAGAGAGAAAAGATGCCATCTGCTATGATTGTTTTCGCCAGAAGAAATTCTAGCTTAATGGCTTGTGTTAATACAAGCAAAGAACATTTTTGTCAGTAACAAGTTAATGAGTCTTGTAGTTGTACCTTTGCTCAAGAGCAGGTATCTGGATCAAGGAGGTAATAATAAAAGCCTTTAACAGGAACTTCCCTTTTAGCATCATTAAGACTAACTGTAGTACATGAATAGCATTTGGTAATATCATTAAACAGTCATTTGATAAATATAATGCATATATCAATGACAGGATATTCAAACAATTAAGCTAGCTGTTGGTTTCTCAAGTTGTTAAAAGAATAATGTTTGCTTTGAAGTCTCAATCCAGCATTCAAGAATTACGAAAAAACTGCTGACCTAAACAATTCTCTCAAAATCAAAATGTTAACAAAACACAATATGCAACAGATCCAAGTTTTCTCATTTAGTTTAACAATTCAGGTTGTTTTTAAGAGATCCAACAATCAGATGATAACCAAAACAAAAGCAAACATACCTGTAATTGCAAAGCTTCATGGTTCTCCAACCCTTCCACAATTGGAGAAAAGCGTTCTCGGTTATTTCTCTCAGCCGCAGTAGTTATAGCTTCTAAAAGCTTATCAAGACTGAGTGTTGAGGGAGAAATGAGAAAGATCAATTCATGCACAGTTCTAAAGCATCCTTAACTACCTTATAAGCTTTTCCTTCTGATTGCTGGAAAAAATAACATAAATTGTAAACTATTTTCCCCCCACTTGAGATACCGAACGAACAAACAAAACCCAAAGCAAAAAAGAAAAAAAAAGTCACAAGGAGCAGAGACTGCTTGCAGACATTCAAAAACAGCGCTTTACTTTAAACTCTGCATGCTCCCACACCGAGCCCTGCACGTGCCCAGAAGAGGCCCTCTTTAGTTGGACTGGCTCATCCGACGTCTGTAAAGATCAGGTGCTTTAGTGGGGGTTAGGGTTTTGGCACTTTTAGATATAGTTCATTTAGCTATTAGATAAAAGCGCCAAAAAGCCCTGCTGAAGTGCCCGAACTATACAGATGCTAGAGCCGAGTCGAAGTAACACGGTATTTCTTCCGATAAAATTTAGGGGGGGGGGGGGGGGGGGAGCAGGGGAGGTTGAGCATCTGCAAGCAGCCTAAATGACTTAAAATGCTGGGAAACCAAAAAATACATATTTCAATCAAAAGGAATAACTCTTAGGCATTCATAATTTCTTCCTTTCCTGCCCCCTGTTCTCCAAATTAAAGAAAAATACCACCTAATTTTGCAACCTTTGACATTTAGATATTACTGCCATCTTTGGCAGAACATGAGCACTAACTCTTGATAGGTTATTAGCTATATTGTTATTCTGTGATTCAATAGCCCATCTTTAGTTAACAAAACAAAGGCCCTGAGAGAAGGTAGTTATTTGATGTGGAAGCTTACATATAGAATAGGAAAGTAACAAATAAATGATGTAAATTTGTTACCATTATCTAAATTCTCAATTTCTAAAAACAGAGAATTTAAACAGATTACCAAAGTAAAATTTGTTCTTATACAAAGACATAGTGGTTTGACCCATATATATCCATGCATCTTAATTTTTTCTTAGATTGTCTGACAATTGCTCCAAAATTGAAATACTTTCCACAAGCCTAATACTCTCTCTTTATCATCCACAGCCACTTTAAGACTGGAAGTATATTCAGATTATCCACGTTTCCATTTGTAAACAATGTGCTGCCATCTTCAATATGTATTTAACTTGAGTTTCAAAGCAACAAACATTAGGCTCAAACAGGTCTCATTCTGGATACTATCAAAAGTGGATTATAAGAAACTGATTTAAACTCTGTATTATAGTAAGGAACACTGTTTTTTGTGTAAATGTGACAAATGTCAACAGTGTAACTTGAAGGATAGTTCAATATAGAAATTATTCCAAACAAAACAGTTTTCTTTATTTAAATAGGTAACTGATTTCTTCTCAATAAAAGCCTAAAAAGAAAATTATACCAAAAATACACAGATAAGTGAATAATTTATAATATCTTATCAATAGCCACCAGTTTGTTCTATTAAGTCACCAGAAAAGGATCTGAAGTGCACAAAATAGCCGGCAGCATGCAAAAGTAAACTAAATAGTTGTCATTCACTGACAAGCAAAACATTTCTCATTCCCAAATACCTCAAGAATGTGGGGTTAGCATCTCTTCAACATATTACTTACACATTTTCTTCTCCAACAATACAAATAGCAGAAAGTATCTTTACTGTTTCTGTCATCATGTTTGGCTGCTTTGGATCAATTGCTCTTGCTAGTAACAAAAGGCTTCTATCATCTCCTAGAATCCTTTGCAATCCATACTTAAAAAGAAACAAACAATAAACGCTTAGTGAAAGGTTATATCTTCCTCAATTTAAGTGCCTAACACAACTCAAAAACTAGTTTTAGAGTACTTTTGTCTCAATATGAAAATCGTTTCAGCATAAGTTTCAGACTGCTTATGGAACAATTAAGTGTTTTGAAGAATAATCTTTCTCTACAAGACAACTGTTATCAGTTTCAGGAATGGTAAAATAAAGAGCCGTATACATACCTGAATGAAGTTCTACAGCATTTTTCCTAATCCAAACCAATGGCTAAAAATGGTCTCAGTACCGAAGACAGCTCTTTTCCTACATTTAGGGGCATTAGCTGTGCAGTGAAATCACACCCAAATCCCTTCCACAAAAAATCTGCCACTCACAATTTGCATATCCAGTGGGCACTTTGCTCAGACTTAAAAGAGTCAGGGGCAACTACAGACACTTGACCAGGGCAAAGCATGCTCTGATGCAGATTTTCAGAAGAAGGTTAGAAAGACATTTGGTGGGATGTCAGGGATGATCCTGCCTTGAGCAAAGGACTAGAAAGAGACAATTTCATGAAGTCCATTCCAGCTCCATTTTTCTATGCTTGTAAATATGCTCTCTGGCCATCTGCTGACAGAAAAGCAGCAGTGCATCCAGCCACTCAAAGTCAACTTTCACATATGGATATGCCAATCCCACAACTTGTCCATTCTAGGACAAGTCATGGCACAACTAGTCCTGTGACGAATGTAGCAGATGAATGCAACATCTGTTTATAGCCTTGGAATAAACACCTGGTACTGTTCATGTCAATGGGCATTTTATCACTGAAACAAAAATACATTTCCCTTCACTTAGTAACAATCCTTCTCTCAGTTTTTGCAGCTAATTCAAATGTGTTATCTCATCTGCATTCATTAATTTGCTTATAACATTCAGTTTTGTACTGACAATGAAAAGTACAAATATTAATGAATCAGACATCTAACAGGTACAGCACAAATCATAACTTGTTACCAAGATCTGTCTGTAATTCCAGTAGACAAAGCATATTAAATGTAATACTAGAGAATGACTTAAGTATATCCTGATTCATTTAATGTTTCATGTCCCTACTGCACCCACTAAGGAATATTAAGCAGGCAAAATTTGAAGAAAAAAAGTGCTCCATAACTTAGGTATGACAGATACCTTTAAAAAAAAAGGATAGAGTTTATAATACCATAGCTCTTTAATGAATAGCAAATAAAAGTGACAGGATAGCCATTAGGGCTGTGCAAAGCTTCAGTTGCTGATTTGACTCAGCAGAGATTCGGTCCAATTTGGTAGCTGAATCTCTGAATCGAAACAGGAGACCCTTTTATCTCCCCCAATTGAATCAGAAACCTCCGAATCAATTCGGAGAGATTCAATGATTCAGACATAGACACAGATTTAAATGTTTTTCTACATCCCTCAAGGTACCAGGCGGCTCATGAATGCTGAGATGGTGAGGCATATGGAGCGTCCCACGGGAGTGCAGGGGGGTCCCCAGCACACTTGGTGGCAGACCTGTAAGTAGACCAGAAGCACTCTCCCACCCCTTGGCTCAGCAACTGGTGCATCCTGGGTTTGAGGAGGTACCTGGCATCCCCCTGCGGCTGACTGCAAAGCCGGGGAGATGCAGGGGTGGGGTTCCCTGCATGATTGGCAGTGGACGCGGAAGTGGACTAGAAATACTTCTGGTTCACTTCTGGGTCTGCCACCAAGCATGGCCCCCTCCCCCCCCACACTCCTGTGGGACACTCCATATGCCTCACAATCTCAGCATTCACAAGTCACGCCTGGTACCTCAACAAATGTAGAAAAAGCATTTAAAAGGTGTGTCTATGGCCAAATCGCCAGTTCTCCGAATCTTCAGATTCAGTGGAATTGAATTGGGACAGTGATCGAAATCAACGAATCAAATCACTGTCCCTCGAATCGAGCCAAATCTGAATCCAAATTGAATACAGCCCACTTTGCACACCCTTAATAGCCATACACTCTTGTCACTTCCCAGCTGTTACAAACAAGACAGGTGACTAGAAATGACAACTCATCTGACCCTCCCCCCACCATCACAGGCTGAATGCAGTGCCCACAGAGCTTACCAGTCTGGGTCTGTGCCCCACACAGTACCTGCTCTGGCCACAGACTTGCACGCACCCGGCACCCACCTTAGACTGGGCACAAGCAGCACAGTCCAGACTGACCAGAACAAGTGCTGAAGGCACTGGATCTGGCATGCAGGGTGGCCAGACTGGCCCCACAGGTGGTCCATCAAGATGGGCCAGTTGATGTCCTTTCACAGGCGAGATTTTTGACACTCCTGGTAAACACGATGCTCTTTTGCTATGTCTCGTGAAAAAAAATTCCACTCCCTATTCTCTTTTAACATACACCATATGAGCATTATCCTCAGCTAATTTTTATGGTTTGTTTCTCATTCATTCTTTTTTTCCCATTTCTTTTAATATTAACATAGTGAACATGTTTAAAATATTACTTGATGTTACATTGAATTACTTCATATTTTACTGTTTTCATCTTTTTTTTACTTCATTATAATTGATATATTACCCTCCATCCTGTAAACAAACAAACAGATGCTGAAATTTTATTTGGTTTCTGTTCCTTACTAAAGTTATTTTCACTTGAAGAAACTAAGATGCTCTTCCATTTAACTCTGGATATCCCTATATTATTATCAGCTACTTCTAAATAGAGCAACATTAATTCACTATGAAGAAAAAGGGGTCAGGAAAAAAACGTTTAAAGATCAGAAATCAAGGGTAAGGTAAAAGAAAAGAAGGAAAAGGAAAGTGGCATAAATATAATCAAGAATAAGGGGATTAAACATCAGCCATAAAATGAGATGGATAAAGAAAACGTTAGATTTCTAATCACATTCTTTTCCTTCTTCTAAGGACAGTGTCCAAGAGACTTGTATAATTGAAGAGGAGCCATAGCTATGCAATACCCCTGTATTAACATCAGATCCTGCAAACATTTATGAATAGAAATTACGCATTTTAGCGGAAGTTCAAGGGGTCTACTCACATGAGTAAAACTGATCACATGTCTTTGCAATGATAGCTATATTATTTAACAAGCCATTTTAAAAACCATATTTTTTCTTCATGTACTTAACACTATTTTTCCTCACAAATGGATTACATATTCTAAAAATACAGAATAGTGCATTAAGTAACAGCAATAAAGCTAAGTAATGGTAAAAGATTGCTACACTTAGCATATAACTGAAAAGTACGCATTATTAATGGAACATTTTGCAGTTTGTTATGAGCAATTAAAAGTCTTAAATGATCCAAATGTCCAACTCCTATAAAACAGCTCAGACAAGTTATTTACAAACTCTTCATGAACAGTAAAACCACCCTTTAAAAGAAACTGATTAATTCCCACTTCAAGTCAATTGTATTGAAAAAGATTATTCAGATGTATTCCCTTCAATTAATACCTTTAGGTTTTAAAGACTGGTTAATACAAGTTTAATTATGTACCTATTTCCCTCATTATTAGGAAAATTAATGTTCTGTTGTTAATTGAAAACAACAACTGCAATATGCTCCTTTCCTACAATTACACAAAGCTAAAACTATACTCAAACTGCTTGACCAATTGTAGAAGTTGAAAATAGAGAAAAGAAAAACAAAGTTTAACTTGTGAAGTACACCCACTTTTCTCTGAAATCATCAGGGGCTGGTAACTCTTGATGTGCATTTATTTATTTATTACACAAATTTAAAAAAAAGTTCTTAGCTTTGGAAACCCAAGCATTTTTCTGTTGTTTTGTATTTTTCCTTCCATTGCTATAGCTGGAAAAAAAATTCTCTACAACAGCAGTCACCAACCCTTTGCTGCCACAGCCACCCTTTGGGTGCAGACAGAAGTGACAATTTTCGCCTGATCTGGCCACAGAAAGTGGTCTGTAGCTGTAACCAAACAAGTGAATGGCTGCAGACAGCTCCAAAAGTAGCCAATTGGGTGAAAATCAGCACCCTCATTGCATAAGGGGTCTGATGAACATGTTTCAAAACAGAGCATTTTCTGTAACTTCTGTCTCCCTGCCTGCCCAGCCTGTCGCTGTTTTCAGAATGGAAGTGGGAAAAGAGATCAGGAGGAGTTTGGTCTGGCAATTTCTCAGCCCCTGCTGGAGACTGGGTGTACTGGAGCCCCCCTTCCTCCATCCTTCCCCCCCCCCACTCCAGTTCACCCACCCCACCCTGAAGCACCAGCTGAGGAACTCCTAGAACAAGCTCCCACTGCTCCCTTCCCCTCCCCCCCTTTCTAAAAACTCTGTAGCCTTGCAGGGAGGAGGGGATATTGTTACAGGAAACCGGCTACAGGCCAGCAGCTAGATTCCCCTCCCCTCAGAACCAACAGTGCATTTCTGTTTGGTCCAGGGGATTGTTGCAACTCAGAATGCTTTCCCGCAAAGCATTATCAAATACAGTGGGGAGCTGCACTTCTGTTTGAACGCTCTGAGACACAGCACAAGTCATGGGCTGCAAGTCTCCATCCCTGGAACACCCACCTGCCTGTGCATACCCCCATCTCCTCTGGAGCAAGGTTAAGAGCAGGCATAGCAAAGGAAGAGATAGGTGGCACAATGCAGCTCCATGCCATCAAACCTCCTTAGCAAATCAAACTTTCCCAAGCCATATCAAATCTCTTTGTTGCCCAGATCTGACCCACAGGCTATCTGTTGCCAACCCTGCTCACTGGAAGTAGCCCAATTTTTCACCCCAGTACTTTTGGTATGCTGATTATCTTTTTTAATATTCAAATTGAGTAAGAAACATTCCACAACCAAAAGATGAACTAATTCTGTGAACTGCATTTTAATAGCCACTTCAACACTTACATAAAAATGCCAAATGCTTTCCATAACCAATGGTAACAAATTACCTTAATACTCAACATAGTCTGTCCACTACTCTATACTCTAAACAAGCAAGTATATTGGCAGCCTTAACTTTTTAAGAATTTTCTCCATGGTTCTTTTTAGAAGCTAGGAAGAAAAGCCTTATAGCATCTTATGACAACTAAAGAGCACATGCTAGGAAGCATAGGATGAAATAAGGCTTCTTTCAGTTCTATGGAACTATTTTTAAAAAGCAACTCACTTTTGGTCCACAACATACCATGCTACTTAGCAATTTATGTTTCTACTTTCACTTACCACCAGAATTCATTAAAAAAAAATGAAATGCCCTTTTAAACTGTACTGAGGACAGATGAACTAGATGCTGAAGACTAGAAAGTCTACATTATATCTAAATTCAGTTATCAATCAATGAACTAACTAAGGACTTAAGTATCTCTCATTCTGCATGTCTCACTTGACAGAGGACAGTAAATGAAAGAAATATGAGGAAATATTGCTATGCAGTATCAGATTTTTCATTCTTGCAAAGAACAATATGCCATTATCTCATAAAATGAAAAAAACATTCCTTACTTTGTTGTTCATAAATGCTTTGAAGCACTGGATAAGTTTATTCTGATTCTTTTTGTCGATAGTTTCTTGCCTTGAAATAAAAATGAAACATTACTTGAAGACTTAAGAGCAGCTTCCTCAACTACTTCTATTACCTAAATCAATTAGGATCTTACTGTTTCTTGTCCAATAGTCTTTCCAGTACATCCAACAGAAGTCCAAGACCTTCGTGTCCAAAATTGTTAACCCAGCTGAAAAAAAGAATACACATATCTTAACTATAATCTTTCATCTCATTTTGTCATATGTGCACCATTTCAAAATAGTCATCCTTCCCTTAATGTTAATATATTTTATGATGATAGAGTCATGTTCAATCAACTAATAACTCATTATAGTCGCAACAGAATATCCTGCTTTTAAAACCCACAAAAAAGGTTTCTTCCTATCATACTGTGGAAACCAAGGAATGTTCATTTGGAAACCAAGGAATGTTCACTCGGGTCCCGGCTCTGGCGTGAGACACATGGATGAAAGCCCACTGTGCCTCCATGAGCCCAGGGACCCCCACAAGCCCCAGCCTGCCCACAGGTAAGCAGGGGCCTGTGGGGGGAGGGACATAGCCAGCACTGAGGCAGCTGAGTGGAGCTGAGGAGGGTCACGCAACCGCCCCCCCCCCCACCCCTGCTCCTACTTGGCCCAGCCCCCCAGCAATCTGCGCGACCAGGCTTCCAGCATGAGATAGGCTGTGGGGGGCACGCACTTGTCCTCTCCTTCGGTGTGGGGGAAGGACCTCGTTAGCCCCCCCGCCAAGAGCAGCACAGCACTGGCCGGCCCACCTGCACATGCGCACACTTTAAAAAGGGGCCAGCAATGGCAGAAGCTACACTCTGTCAAGACACATGGATGAAAGCCCACTATGCCCCTGTGAGCCCAGGGACCTCCAAAGAGAGACCCCAGGACCCCTGATGAGCCCCAGCCTGCCTGAAGGTAAGCCCATGGTGGGAGGGGCATAGCCAGCAGGGAGGCAGCTGAGTGGAGCCGAAGAGGGTCATGCCACCCCCGGCTCCTATTTCGCCCAGCCCCACAGGGAGCCGTGCAGCTGGGACCTCACAAACAGGACGCACAAACAGGTGCGCTTCTGGATCCAGCATGTGAGTTAGTGCAGGAGTTAATGCAGGAGGGTGAGCGGGAGGACCCACAGCTCTGCTAGTGAGCCCCCTAGGTTAGGCAGTCCCATCACTAGTCGGCCTACCAGCAGCACAATGTGGATGGGCACACGCCACACCCAGAGGGTCCCCTCAGTCTGCGGCCTCCCCCTCTGGCACCTCAGAGGCCTCCACCATGATGGAACCCATGGTTCCAGGCTCCACGCAAACAGAGCCTCTGGCTCTTGGCTGCTGGAGCTGCCTGGCATGTTTCCAGGTTCATGGGACCAGGAGCATGGCCACCTCCCCTTGCAAGGTTTGCTCCACTTTGAAGTCTCTGGAGTGCCAGATAGAGGAGCTCCAGGCTGCAGTCCAGACACTGCATGCCATCAGGGATGGCAAGTGGGAGATAGACTCCTACTGCCAGGCCCTTCACCCCCTGCAGACAGAGGATAGACCAAGGTCACCTCCCAGGACAAGGGAGGACTTGGGGAATCTCCCGTACTGTCCAGCCAGGCGGTTGGACCAAGGTGATCAAGGGCCCCAAGGCCTGCCGCACCAAGATCCCCTCCCCTCTGGGCTTTGCAACAGTTTGTGGAGATACCAGCTCCTGCAGGCCTGGAAGGATCACCCACCCCTACTCTCCCTAGGATGAAATACAGTGGTTATCATGGGAAACTCCCTCCTGAGGGGGAATGAGAGGGCAATCTGCTGCCCCAACCTCCTAACCCAGGAGATCTGCTACTTCCAGGGGACCCACATCAAAGACATAACAGAGAGGATCCCAAAGATTATCCAGCCCTCCTACCACTACCCAATGCTTATCCATGTGGGCACGAATGACACTGCTCAAAGCAATCCCAGCTGGGTACTGAGAGATTACAGGGCTCTAGGAGCATGGCTTAGGGGTTGGGGGACGCAGGTGGTCTTTTCCTCACTCCTCCCAGTTGTGCGTCATGGGCTAAGAAGGGAGAGACGAGTTGAGGTAGTCAACCAAAGACTGACACTCGTGTCATCGTGAAGGCTTTGGCTTCCATGATCACAGTCCATTCTTTGGTGAGAGAGGCAGTGGTCTTCTGGGGAGAGACAGCCTCCACGTCACCCCATTAGGGAGGAGGCTTTTCTCAGTCAGACTGACTGACCTGCTCGACAGGGCTTTAAACTAAGCCCGCCAGGGGCTGGGGGGTATTATCGACACTACTAGCCCACGAGGCAACCCTTGTAAATCCAGCAGGCTAAGGCACTGAAGGGAACCCAGCCCTGCCCTAGCCCTGGAACGATCTGTAGGGAAGGCAAGGGCCCCCAGTGGGACAGTTGCCTGCCTGTACACCAGTGCCAAGAGCTTGGGAAATAAACAGGAGGAACTGGTCCTCCTGCCAAACAAGAAAGACTACGACCTCATAGGGATAACAGAGACCTGGTGGGACTCCACCTATGACTGGGCCACAAAGATAGATGGCTCTACCCTGTACACGCATGATCGTGCAGATAAAAGGGGTGAGGGTGTATCTCTCTATGTCAGGGACAGCTGCACGTCTCTCCAAATTGACACCGACACCCAGGGAGGACGAGTGGAGTCTCTCTGGGTCAAAATACGTGGGGAATGTGGCTCAGGGGACATCATGGTAGGAGTCTACTACAGACCTCCTAACCAGAAACAAGAGCTGGACCAGGAATTCTCCAGGGAACTGACTGAAGCTGCACACTCGTAGTACATGGCTGTCATGGGAGACTTCAAATACCAAGACATCTCATGGGAAGAGATCACGGCCAAATCCGATCAGTTGCACATGCGTGGACGAGCTCTACCTAACTCAAGACATCTAGGGGCCAATGAGAGGTAAAGCGTTGTTGGACCTGGTACTAACCAAAGGGGATGACCTAGTCAGTGACCTAAGAATCGATGGAAAGCTGGGTGATAGTGACCGCGACCTGATCACCTTTACCATCCGCCGTAAAGCTGGCAAGTCAGTCAGCAATACTGAAGTCCTCAACTTCAGGAAAACTTAGGCTCGTTGTTGAGGCCCTAAGGGACCATGACAACTGAAAGAGGAGTCCAAGAGGAGGAGTGGTTGCTCCTCAAGGGAGCAATCCTGACCGCACAAGGGATGACCATCCCATCTTGGAGAAAGGGTAGCAAAAGGGCACATCAGCCACCTTGGCTCTGCAGGGAGCTAGCGGACCTCCTGCATCTAAAAAGAAAGGCCTATAATGGATGGAAGGCTAGATCCACCCCAAAGAAGGAGTACTCTGCTTGACCTGGTACTGGCAAAGGGGGATGACTTAATCAGTGACCTAACAATCGAAGGGAAGCTGAAAGACAGTGATCATGAGCTGATCACCTTCACCAACCACCATAAAGCAAGTCAGTCAGCAAAGCAGAAGTCCTCGACTTCAAGAAAGCTGAATTTGACAAGCTCAGGAGACTTGTTGGCGAGGCCCTAAGGGACCATGACCCAAAGGGGAGGGGTGTTCAGGATGAGCAGTTACTCCTCATGGAAGCAATCCTGAAAGCACAAGCATTGTCTATCCCACCTTGGAAGAAAGGCAGCAAAAGGGCACATCAGCCACCTTGGCTCTGCAGGGAGCTAGTGGACCTCCTGCATCTAAAAAGAAAGGCCTATAATGGATAGAAGCCTAGATCCACCCCAAAGAAGTAGTACTCTGCACTGGCCCAGACCTGTAGGGAGTGAACCAGGAAAGCCAAAGCTGCAACTGAACTCCACCTGGCTACACTTATCAAGGACAATAAAAAATCCTTTTTTAGATATGTGGGGAGCCAGAGGAAAAGCAAGGGTAACACTGGACCCCTGATAAACCACATGGGTCAACTGACAACCAACGTTCAGGAAAAAGCCAACCTGCTCAACAGGTAGTTTGTGTTGGTTTTTCACCAACCCCAAGGGACGGCCTTGCCCAATACGGTATGTGACAACCAGGGCGAGGGAGAACTATTACCCCACATCAACGTTGACCATGTGAAGGAACACCTTGAGAGGCTGGACACCTTCAAGTTAGCTGGCCCAGACAGCTTATACCCCAGGGTACTTAAGGAGCTGCCAAGCAGCATAGCTCGGCCACTGGCATGGATCTTCAAGAACTCATGGCACTCAGGCGAAACGCCCGAGGATTGGAAGAAGGCCAATGTGGTGCCTATCTTCAAGAAAGGGAGGAAAGTAGATCTGGGGAACTACAGGCCCATCAGCCTGACCTCCATCCCTGGGAAGATCTTGGAGAAAATCAAAGAGACCATTCTTGACAAACTGGCTGAAGGCAACTTCGTGAAGGATAGCCAGCATGGGCTTGTTGCAGGTAGGTCTTGCCTGACCAATCTCATCTCCTTCTATGACCAGGTGACATATCACCTGGACAAGGGAGTAGAGATTGACATTGTATCTCAAATTTAAAAAACCTTTCGATCTGGTATTCCACAATCGTGTTATAGAAAAACAGGCCAACTGCAACCTTGGCTACATCATAGTCTGTTGGCTGGGGAATTGGCTTTAAGGTCAGACCCAGAGAATGGTAGTTGACAAGGTTCCGTCTTTGGGCCTATCCTTTTCAAAATCTTCATTACTGATGTGGACATTGGTGTCAGAAGCGGGCTGGCCAAATTCACTGATGACACCAAACTTTGGGGGAAAAAAGTGTCCACACCCAAGGAAAATGGGAGGAGAAAACACGATGGCCTTCAACACCAAAAAATTCAAGGTACTCTACCTTGGGAAGAAAAACCCGCAGCATGCTTATAGGCTTGGCACTGCTATGCTTGTTAGCATCATGGCCGAAAGGGACTTGGGGGTCATTACTGACCACAAGATAAATATGAGCCACCAATATGATGTTGCAGCTGGCAAAGCAAGCAAAACTCTGGCTTGTATCCATAGATGCTTCTCTAGCAAATCCCAGGATGTCATACTCCCACTGTACTTGGCCTTAGTGAGGCTGCAGCTGGAGTACTGCATCCACTTCTGAGCTTCACAATTTAAAAAGGATGTGGAGAAGCTGGAGAAAGTCCAGAGGAGAGCTATGGCACATGATCAGAGGGCAGGAAAACAGGCCTTATGATGAGAGGATGAGAACTACAGGACTCTTCAGCCTGGAAAAGTGCAGGCTCAGCGTCCCCCTGGTGGCTGCCTAAAAGTATGTAAGGGATGTACATCTGGGGGAATGCCTGTTCACCAGAGCGCCCCATGAGATGACAAGGTCAAATGGTCACAAACTTATCCAAGACTGTTTCAAGCTGAACATAAGGAAGAATTTCTTTACAGTCTGAGCCCCCAAGACATGGAACAGATTGCCACCAGAGGTGGTGCAAGCACCTACTCTGGATTCCTATAAGAGTCAATTGGACATTTTTCTTGCTGGGATCTAGTGACCCCAGCTGACTTCCTACCCCTGGGGCAGGGGGCTGGACTCAATGATCCAGGTCTCTTCCAGCCCTAATGTCTAATGATAGCCAACATTTAAGAAGGCTTTCCCAATCCAATTTCCAATACAGCTGCCACCAGCTGATCAATCAGTCCATTGTGGTGGAATGGGAGGGAAGAGGGAAGGGACATGGGGGGAAGACCAACACCCTCACACAGTGAAGGAAGGGGCACATGCTGCCCGGATGGGGTGGGAGAAGCAAAGCCACATCTAAGAGTGGGGGGGCAGGCAACTCCAGCCACTGCGCACACCCCAGAAGGGCAGAGCCCCCAGATCTGCACAGGGCAGTTGGGGGGGGGGCCTGCAGCCAGGTCTGTGTGGGGCTCTTCTTGGCAGGGGACAAGGCTCAGAGCAGGCACCAGCAGCACTGAGAGGAGGCTGCAGCCATCCCAAATTTTGCTGCAGCTCCACTCCCAGTACTGGAGTCGGCGGCCTCCTGGCGCAGACCGGGCTCAATGCCCTGCCTCCACCCATGCACCCGGAAGAGCTGAGCTAAGCTAGGCAGCTGGCTGCAGCAGCACTGAGAGCTCAGTTGTGGCAAAATCTGGGGTAGATGCAGCATCCTTCCAGCGCTGCTGGCACCCACTCTGAGTACCTTGGGCTACATTAGTAGTGTTGCCAACATATCAAGGGAAGCGATTCTTCCCCTTTATTCAGGACTATTGAGGTTACATCTGGAATACTGTATTGTTTTGGGCCCCCTACTACAGAAAGCATGTAGACAAAATGGACAGAGTCCAGCAGAGGGAAATGAAAATGGTTAGGGGGTTGGAGCCCATAAAACTTACAAGAGAAAGTGAGGGAACTGGGCTTACTTAATAGGGAGGAGAAAAGACTGAGGGGGGATTTAATAATAGCAGTTTTCAACTACCTACAGGATGCTTCCAGAGGATGGAGCTAGACTGTTTCAGTGGTGGCAAATGACAGAACAAGGAGAAATGCTCTCAAGTTGCAGCAAGGGAAGTTGAGGTTTGATATCAGGAAAAACTCATACTACGAGGGTATTAAAAGCACTGGAACAGGTTATCCAGAGAGGCTGTGGAATCTCCAGCACTGGAGATCCAGGTGGACAATGCTTTAGTTGGGATGATATAGTTGGG
>NW_017728916.1:14121617-14122726 GCF_001723895.1 Crocodylus porosus
GGGTCCCGCTTTGAGTAGGGGGCTGAACTAGGTGACCTCCTGAAGTCTCTTCCAGCTCTAATTTTCTATGATTCTATGATTCATACCCAAACTATAGATGAAGCAGATACAAGTAACTCTATGCTAACCTATCATTAAAACAGCTTAAAGCCTACTATGGTCTACACAATGCTTTCCCTCCAAAGCATCCACTTATGCCACTGTCAGAGACAGGATACTGGGCTAGATGGACCACTGGTCTAACCCAGTATGGCACTACTTATATTCTTATGACCTGTGTACCAACACTGCTAAACGAAGACAACCCATCTCTGGTCTCAGTTTGGCAGCCTGGAAACAAAGGAACTTCAGCTTAAAGAAGATAAAAGGGAGAAACCGTAGTCAGACCCTGTACACAGCAATGGACCTAAGCTTTACTGCTTTATAAAAATGTCATGTATTGTCGCATCCAAACCAAGTAATTACAAATGGGAGAACCATGCACAAAACAAATGCCATATTCAAAGCCATTTTATTCCCAAATTAACTAGCATCTGAGCCTGGACAAACAGATTCTTGGGGAAGTTTAAGTAGAGTGGCAAAGGACACACTCAGGACAAGGCAGCCCTTTACCAAATTTTATGTCTCTATTTTTAACTTCATCACCAGTTCCCACTCATAGCAATACAAATTAACCTAAAGGGAAAAAAAAAAGTCCTCTTCTTTAGAAAATTGCATGCATACCACTTTTGTTAGCTTGTTCCAAAATCTCTTGGTCCCACTTGTACAAGTATAAGTGGTTAAAAAAATCTCAGACATGCTGTGCCCTAAATGCTCAATTCCTTCCTCATATCATTTCCTAAACACTAAACTCTGTTATACTGATAAACTTGAATCCTTGAAGGAAAGAGGCATGGCTGAGCAATTGAGGTTTCAGGGAAACTCTACAAGTCCTCATTATAGAGCATTTTTTTAGTATTAAAAAGCAGAACTTACGAACATTGATATTGTCAACATAGTTTCATAGTTTCTAGGGTTGGAAGGGACCTGAGTAGATCATCTAGTCCGACCCCCTGCCATGGCAGGAAAGAGTACTGGGCTCAAATGACCCCAGCAAGGTGTACATCTAA
>NW_017728916.1:14123367-14141023 GCF_001723895.1 Crocodylus porosus
GAACCCCACTGCCCACGTCCTTCCAGGTTGAGAAGGACCCATCCACTACCACCCTTTGGGTGCGGCTCTCCAGCCAGTTTGCGACCCATTTGCCTGTGTGGGTGTCGACACCGCAGTCCCCCAGTTTCTTAATGAGAACGGGGTGAGAGACAGTGTCGAAAGCCTTCCGGAAGTCCAGGAAGACTACGTCCGGTGCTACCCCTGCATCTAATGATCTGGTGGTCTGATCGTAAAAGCCCACCAGGTTGGTCTGACAGGACCTGCCACTGATGAACCCGTGTTGGTTGCCCCTAAGCATGCAGTCCCCTGCTGGCCCCTCATGGATGTGTGCCAGAATAATTTTCTCAAACACCTTGCCTAGGATCGATGCTATGCTACTAACGAGATCAAAAGTTAACATGATATGCTACTAATGAGATCAAAAGCTAACAAATTAAAAGACCAGATTAATTAAAATCATACTAACATTTTGTTTTAAAGTAATCCATACCCAATGCTCTAACTATTCCATATATGCACTGCTGTCACTAGATGGCCCTACAGAGCTGCTAAGATTGAACATGAACAGCAGACCAAGTGGTACTGCAGAGCACACTTGTAAGATATGTACTGAATGTGGCTACATGTTCATAAAACGGTGCTTCTAAATGCTCTTTAAGATGAAGCAAAGACCAGATTTTGATGCAGCAACAGGAAACTAACAGATTTAAGTGTAGTTCAACACAGTGGGAAAAGAAAGGGACTATATCTTGATCAAGTCCTTCCTATAGACTGAAAGAAAAACAAAAATGCAGACAGGTTTCAATAATCAAGGTAGCTAAACATGAAGCAGCAGCCAACATATTTATTAACAAGAACTAGAAGGAAAAAGAGGAATTAATTTCAGACACCAAAAAGAAAAGAACGCGACAAGGCACAACAACAGATATGCAAGGAAACCAGGAGAAAAATCAGAAGGAACAGGAAAAACAGGAGAATAAAGGAGTTAAGTCAAGACAGAAAAGAGAAGATGCAGAAAAGGATTAGAAATTATCCTGACTCATTTCTCTAAAGGCACTAGCTAAAAAGAATGAAAAGAGGTTAGGATGACAATAAGGAATAAAAACCTGAGGACTACTAACATGGGAAAAATAGAGAGTAAGGAATTATGTGAAACAAAGAAACTGAAAAGTCAGAGCCAGGGAATCAAAAAAAGAAAATGGGAATATAACATTTAATTACAACTGCTGCTTTTATTTTGATGATGAAATTAACTTACCCAAGAAAATTCTGGACACAGGTAAAGCAAAAGACACATTTGAATATTAAAAAGTTGAAGAAAGAAAAACTGCCAAGCAGAGGAAGAGCAGACTCCAGGACATGGAGATGCACTGTAATAGATGGGAAGTTAAATGGGATTCAAAGACAACATTTTCACTTCAGGTTACAGACCAAAATGTCGTTTAGGGAGTTAAATAGATCAAGGACTATAATAGAAGAAAACATGGTTGAAGCTGGGGTCAGAAGTACATGCTGATAGATTAGCAGCATATTTCACAAATATAGCTTGCAAACAAGTTGAATCAGTGAGAGAAATTCACCCTTGCTATTGTATTATCATTGCATGCAGGGAATTAAGTAAAAGTTTGGCAGAAAAGAAACTGTGAAAATGTTTTTTTAAGACGTGGTATTCCAAAACCTTGTAAATGCAAGGCTTGGCCTGGCTTCTCCAATACTAACAATAACCAGGCAACTGCTGCAGGTTTAAGACTGCATTACACAGCAGCTGTCTCTACAAGAGTACGGGATACATTCTATGGCAATAAAAAGTTTGTCTTTGTTAACAGCAGCAACTATAGAATAAATAATTTTTTATTTTAGTCCACTATATCAAGAAACATTTTCATTCTCCTCTACACACAGATTTAAATTTTACTACAGTGACAAAACTATTGTTTTTCCACTTCTTACACTAAAATCAGTCCCAGCTGCCAGGATGGGTGGCAACACTATTCTACTCAAGAAAAACAGTGGTTCTCAACCAGGGTCAAAAAGCACCCTGGGGTGCCTTGATATCCTTTCAAGGGTGCCCTAAGGTGCCACACACTGTTAGGTTAACAAACATAATTCACAGGATAAACCCAGAGATTTCAAATAGAAATCCATAGCTGCAGTCTTTCTGACTTTTTTGCAACAAAAATACTTCTTCATATTTTTCTGTAGTAAAAAAAGAAGTGAAAATAAAGAGCTGGCATTTTTTGAGGGGTGCCAAGTCTATCCAAAGATGTCTCAAGTCTAAAAGGTGGACAACCACTGCTATAACCCTTATCACAACAGGTAGTTAGAATTTTTTCAGCAGGAGCTCTCCAATTTGCTCCTGCGAGTCTGCCAAAGGTTTTCAACAATCAAAGCAGTACCAGAACCCTGGTTAAGAATCACCAACCCACACACCTGCTACCTACCTTCAGCTCAGCCTCCCTTTGTATATGCATTTTTTTTCCAGTCACTAGCACATAGCAGCTCTCGAGTTTTTAAACAAATAGTGAATCCGCACATCACAGCCTGAATATTTGCAAGCTAGCTCTCAACAAGCCAGTTTCAGCACCACTGTAGCCACGTTGCTACGATGTTTAAAGTAACTGAATTAATGCTGTTTTGAAGGGGATATTACACTGTGAAGATAGCTTGAGAGTGTGCATCCCTACTACTGCTGCTAAAGTTATGCCACTCAAGTGGAACATTTCCTGAAAACTGAGACCCTCGAATTATTTTGCTTTGTGCTTGAAACAAACTCAACCTAGATACATTCATTGCAGTGTCTGCAAATGCTCTTTTATGCCTTTAAATTTAATTTAAACAAAAAAACAAAACTCCTCTCCATTTTTGAGCTTCTACAAATGCAAAAATCACCAGAAAAGGAATGTTCACTATTTGTAAAATTGCTACTGCAGTAGGGGAAGTGCTCAACTACCTCCAGGGTTTTTTCTTCAAAGGTAATTTCTGGAGGAGGATCACATTCATGGCCCAGCACAGGCTCATGAAGCACTTCAGTCTTCTTGATGTTGAGAGAGGACCAAAGCATGCTAGACTTCTCCAAAAAGATCTAGCACAGTCTGGGGGTTTTCCACAGCACACACAAGGATGGTCCAGTCACTGATGTATTAAAGATCAAGGATGGCTGTTTTGAGTACTTTGGACTTTAATCAAAAGCATCCCAGATTGAAGAGCCTTCCATCTATTCAAAATTCAATGTCAATGTCAATTCCAGAAGGGAGATGCTCCTTAATGAGAACCAAGGTGACTGTCAAAAAAAATGAAGAGAGCTGGGATGATAACACATCCTTGTTTGATCCCTGTTCAGATGAAAAATGTATCCATCTCTGATCTGCTGCACAGGACAGTCAGTCATGTGGTAGCAAAGAAGCCTCAGGACCCTGATGTACTTTTCAGGACCCTGATGTATATCCAAATGTGGCCAGTACTTTCCACAAGGCTTCATGAACAACAGTCTTACAATGAGCCTTAGTGAGGTCAATGAAAGCCATATGTAGGTCCTGATGTTGTTCCCTACACTTTTCTTCAACCTGGCAGGCAACAAAGATCACTTAAATAGCCCCACAGGATGGTCTGACACCACAGTGAAATTATGGCAGGACTTCCTCAGCAAGAGACTGTTCAGGAGGATGTAGGCAAGGCTGTTCCCTGCTGTGGAACAGAGGACAAGACTTTGGTAATTCCTATACACAAACTTATCTTGAAAAAAGTCATGAACTTGGCATTCTTCAGGTCCCAGCGTTCTCTTAATTGTTCCAAATCCATAGAATGACTTTGTGGAGTCTCAGTACCAGTTCCTTGCTGCCAGCATTGTACATTTCAGTGGGTATGCCTTCCAATCCAGTAGCTTTGTTCTTGGTTTCTTAGGTGGCATGCCAGACTTCTAGGACAGGAGGGTTGGCCAGTGATCCCCTTTCCACGTGTTGGGAGATGGACTCCATGGTTTTATCTGCCACAGTAAACTTACAGATCAGAAGTGCCTCACACTGCTCTTTCCATCTAGCTTGGATAGATTAATTGTCTTTGTGGAACATAGAATTCCTGAGATTGCAGGAAAGTAGGACCACAGGAAGTTGGGCTTTTGTCACCTGGAAGAAGTGGCATGCCACATTTCTCAGCATAGAAGTGGATCTCTAACTTGGTACCACTTGATTTTTAATTTCCAGAATTGTTTGAGCTTTGGCTTTGACGAGCTAATATGTCTCCTGTTGAGATGAGGTGTCCTCTTTCCAAGCAGAATTAGCCCTTCTCTTCTAGTCGAGGAAGACTTGCATCTCAGTGTTGCTTTTATCAAACCAGTCTGGGTGTCAAAGGGTGGTATTCAGCATGGGCTATATGAATGGCAGTTTTAAACCCCTTCTAGAGTTTCTCCATATGGCCTTCTTTTATTGTGGATATGGCAGCAAGCTTTCCATGGAGACACCATTGGAGATCCTTACAGACCTTCAGGTCTTGATGAGATTTGATGTTGAAAGGCCTTCACGCTGCTTTTGGCTGTTTGTTTGTTTTGGTTTTTTGGTTGGGGGGGGTTGGTGCTTCAAAGCAGGCTGGATGTTCATAATGGATCTGGCAAGACTGATCTCTCCAGCAGCCACTGGTTCTTCGCATGGCTTGCATGATACAGACATCCATTCAATCATGGGCTCTACCAATAACATAGTCAAGGAGGTGCCAATTTAGAGTGAGAATGTCGTCAGGTGGTCCTGTATTTGTCACTCTGTCTGAAGATGATGTTCATGATGATAAGACCATGCTCTGCATATTTGCCCAAGAAAAGCATGCCGCTAGAGTTGGCTTTCCCTACTCCGTCCTTCCTAATGGTGCCACTGGAGAGTTTCAGGTCACCTCCAATACTGACACTGAATATCACCAAGGAGAATGATCTTGTCCTCCATGCAAGTATTAGTTAGAACGTAGGCAAGGCTGGAGTATAATTGTTGACATCATTTAGTAAATCAACATCATGACAGTGATGTGCTGGTTTTTGCTGAGCTTAAGACGAAGGGTTGCAAGACATTTGTTAATACCCACAGGAAGCTCCATAAGTTGCAGATTCGTGGCTGAAGACTGCCAGATTAACTAGTCCTCTGTCACTACTGGTTCCATCTCTGCAGGGCTTTTGGAGGTTTGTACAGGAGAGCATGTTGTTTTCCATGGTAGAAGCCTGTGCGTGACTGTTTAACATGAGGAAGCTGGTGCATGGAAACAGCAGCCATGCAATCTTGACAAAGTAGAGAAGTCTGAGCCCAGTGGCAAGCAAGAACCCTAGATGACAGAAGACCTCCATCTTACTACAGCCTTCTTCCATCTACACAGCTGTTGAAATCTTGACATCTTCTGCCTGATGTGCCATTGAGGACATGCCTTTGGACCGTGGATTGTCTGGAACCTCCCCTTATGACTGTTCACCATGGGTAACACTGCCAGAAGTGTAAGTCTCCAGGCAACATAACTCTGAAGATCATTGGAAGACACAAACCTCCCCACCACTACAATGTTTCAATCCACGGAGAGGCCCAAAATATACCATCATCTACTTAAGCAAAAGTCTTTGAGTAGATAGTTCTCTCAGATGACCCTGTGTTTGATCAAGTTAAAAAAATATCCTATTCAATAGGTTTTTCACCATGTTGGCCTGATTCCTGTCACTGGAGTCAATGGAAAAGTCCCATTACAATTTAAGTAGATCTTGACAAACGGTGAACCCTTTTGTAAATCCCAACCTAAGTGTTCAAGTGCACATACTTAACTAAGCACTCTAAATCATCTCAGTCAGTGTCCTAATACAGGAAGAGAAGAAAAGTCTACCTGCAGGCAGATATTAAATTCATATATAAAAATAAAAACATATGCACTTTGTAAATAAATGCATGGAACAGCAATTTTTCTTTTAAGTTCAGATTAGAACTGTCGCGCCCTGAAGACTGGTGTACCCTTGACCTGCGAGCCTTGGTCGGCACGACTGGCTTAGCGTGAAAGGGATCGGTGATCAGACAGGTGGGTGTTAATGGCGAGTAGGAGTCATGTGACTTAAAGCGTATTGGTTACACAGAAAGTTTATTTTACTTACACTACTGATGTTTGCAGGGTAGGCAGAAGAGTTGATTTGTTCAGTTACAGCATGCAGATATCATGTTACCCAGTATTTACAGGGTGGGTAAGAGGCTTGCTTGTTACAGGTTCTGAGTGATTCACACAAGCTGTCATGGTCTGCAGACTACCGAGAGCTCTTGATAAAAAAGATAACGAGAGACATAGATGAGCTGGCAAAGACGGGGTTACGCCAGAACAGTTTGAAGGCAGAGAGGTAAAATTTGTGAATGGCCTTTTCACAAACTGAGCTGCTTGAGTGTGTACACAGTTCTCCGCTTTGGGTGGAAGTTCTTTCAAAGTTATACTCGGCAAGGTGGCCAATTACTACACGCCAGGCATGAATAATTAACAAGCTGGCAATCGTGCTTTCTTTGTTCGCTCAGGTTTCAGAAAAGGGGGGTTATTTTTTGCTTGTGTGGTACTGGTTCTGTTTGATCACAGGAGGGCAAACATAGCACATTATTTAATTTTACAATTTCATTAAAGTCAGCTAATCTCGTTACCATAGGTACGATATCTTTTTTCACGTCACAGTGCTGAGTTGTATACAATCCAAGGTTAGCTTCTCTCTCGTATGCAAGCTCAAGTGATTTGAAATGAGGCATAGACAAGGGTGTGTGCATGCAGCACTGTTAATACAGAAGGATAGACTACAATTACAGAGTTTCCTGTGTTAGCCTCTGACCTTTTGCCATCGGCATCTGAAATCAAAGACTTTAATCTTTGACAAGAACCTACCTAAAAAAGTATAACAGACATTGTGCAGAGGTTTTGGGGACAACGCAGTACAGAAAACATTAACAGTAGCCGCATCTACACAAGATGCTGACTGCACAATCATTTAGTACATGTATAAACAAGTACTAAATGACTGCACAATAAACCAGTTATTATGCAGTAGCAGCAAATGGCTTTTTCATGATGCTGACTGCACAGTAGCCCAAGACTACTGCACAGTAACATAATATCATGCTTTCTGCCAAGTGACTCGACTACACAGTAGTCGCAGGCTACTGTGCAGTCAGTGTCTTGTGTAGATACATCCAGTGTATCTGTCACCAAACTAGGGAAGCTCACTAATACTCAAATTCTTTTCTCCTGCAGAAACTCCTAAGTCTCAGGTCAGCACTGGTCAGCATTATAAACACATTTAAGAATACCATATGACATTTACACATAATTTGTACCCATACTTGTCTGCAGTATATGTTTTGCATTATTTTTTAAAATATCTACCAGAGTAGATTCATAATAGACTCAGGGTCACTGAAGGTCTAGTATTAAACTCTTTCTTCCTAGCCTGGGCATAGTATATTCTGTATCTAACAGCCTACTTAATTCTTAAGTTAAAAATGCCTGCAGCAAAATAAAATTTAAACTCCATGACATTCTTCAGACTGTTTCATGGTATTCAGGAGATTTTTTTTTTTTTTTTTTTATAATTTGGGGGGAAGAGTAGGTTAATTATGCTTATTTATTAATGCAGTGTAAATTGTTGTTTGTAACCACACGTATGCCAAGCAAAACCATGCCATTTTCAGTTTTGCAGCCAACATACACGTAAGTCCATTATGACTGTTGAGAAACTACACTAGGCTAAACCAGGCAGACTTACAACAGTCCTTCAAACTTATTCTAGTCATATGCCTACTGTATGCATAACAGTCATAGAAACTCACCACCAAGCATATTTGCTATAAGTTTTATTCAAGAGGAAAGAACTACCGAGACACTTGGCAACTCAGTCCTTGAATGTGATTCTACAATTGAAATACACTACCCATTTTGAAGATTAGAACTCTAAATTGCAATTCTGTACAAAATACAGTTGTTTACCTATTGTATATCAGTAATCAATACTGTTTTTCCTAAGAGGTTTGCTTTGAAAAGGAACTACTTTTCCCTGCATTCATTTCAAAAATAAGATCTTACCCTAATCTAACTGAAAGTCATTTACTGCTTATTGATCCTTTCCTAAAATTTCATTTTCAACAACAAAAGTGTAAAAGTGGTTTCTGATAAGTTACTGAACTTCTAGATTCCATCCTACTGATTAATAAAATAACTACTACTCTGCCTTCACATGCATCTTAAAAAACTCTAATGTTGAGTACTAAAATATAGTCCTCAGACAATGAGCATTACTTTCATGTCACAAGTACTGCAGGTATGCTAAAGATGAAGAACCAAGCTATTGATTAAAGAAAATGTTCACAGAGTAGATTTTAAAATGGAAGAATACAGAATCGTGAAAAGCTTCCCTTCTGCATTTCAAGTGTGTAAAGGAGATTTCGTTTTTAATATCTATATTTGAAAGACTCAAATGTCATGACAATGCAATTTTTAAATACTGACAACTTGAGCTGATTACAACATCAGTTCTTGACATTAATATACAAGTATAAGGGCGGAAGAGAAGGCAGAGGCTTAATATTTATACATCTGAGGTCAAAGCAAATCATCTAACAACAAGCTACTGATTTTTATTTTTAGTACATAGTATCAAAGGAAAAAAAACAGGAGACTCAAATCCATGAACTGCCCAGATAATGACATATACATAATGAAGAACCTCTGGGATATTGTATACTTCAAAATTTAGAGGGAATCTTATAAAGCACAAAAGAAAAACCAGAAGCCATGCCAGACACGTGAGGCATGATTGTGGGGTCATGCATTAGATTTCATCACGCCTTACTGCTGGTGCAGGGAAAGTCTGTTCCTTGGCTCCCACTGCCCTGGAAGAAGCAAGCTCCTCAGTTGAGGGGTTCCCAGCCATGAACCTTCGTGGCTCTGGGATCACAGCTGCCGTGATCCCCCAACCCTGGCTGTTTGCCACACCCCTGAGGCTGAAAGATCACAGCAGCCAAAATCCCTCAGCCCCAGGGGTTTCACATACCCCAGCAGCAGCTGCACCCCCCATGGCTGCCAGGGCCCTGAGTCCTGACCTGTATGCATAATTCCTAGCCAAACTGTCTACTGTTACCTGGGTATAACTAAAATATTAAGCTCCTGAACTTATCCACTGTAGTGGGTTTTGAAATGAATCCTAATAGTTTCAATCTATGGTTGTTTATTTGATACTTTGGACATGTTTCTGTCATTACTGCACTATCATACTATTGTTCTACTTCTTAAGTCTTATGTTGATAATCTCTGTGAGGTCCCCTCTACATGTTACAGGTATATCGCGATTAACTGAGTAACTGTGAAATTGCTTTGAGACCAGCTCTATGTGCAAAGTAGCTATCACACCATAAAAAGCTCAAACCAGCCTTGAAAATAGTATACTAGCTTTGCAAGACTCCCAGCCCCAGATGGACGTGGTGCACCTGTATATGTCACAGCATAAATTAAAGCTCAATAGCAACCAGCTATGAAGTTAATATACATTTTCAAAGTCTAGCTTCTTAGCTGACTGCAGCTTTTATGGCGCTATAGCTATTTTGCACATGCTGTATAGCTGGTCTCAAGACAATTGCACAATTACTCCGTTAATAGTGAGAGACCCGTAACACGCAGAGGAACCTCACAGAGGTTATCAGTGTAAGAAGCAGAACAATAGTATGACAATGCAATAATGACAGAAAAACATCCAAAGAATCAACTAAGCAAAGATAGACTGGAACTATTAGGATTCACTTCAAAACCCACTACAGTGGATCAGCCCAGGAGCTTAACATTTTAGTTATACCAGGTAGCTTTAGAAAATCTGGTTAGGAATTATGCATATCGGTCAGGATACATTTGTCCAAAATGCTACCTGTTAGCTAGAAGTAATGTACAATGACTAGCTGGATCAAAAGCAGGCCTCTCTCACACCTGCTACAAGTCAGGCTGCTCATCTTTCTCTTCTTACAGTCTATACATCCTAGCTGTTCAGTGGCAAGCCAACTTCAAGTCAGTCCTCTTTAACACTTCCATTATTATTTAATATTAAAAGAAATACCTAAAAATATACATGACAAGCATTACCTATAGCTTCCTGACGAGGCTTACTGGGCTTCTACTTCACTGCTGAAACTGATAATGTTGATACTATTTTTAATGAGGTAAAAATAGAAATTCACTACAACTTTTCATAACAATTATTGTAGATTTTCAATAAAAACATTTCAGCTAAATTCAAAGTACAGCAATTCCATTTTATTGTCAACCAGCCTGTACAGATTTAAATCCTACAATGGAACTTCTTATCTGTGTTAAGCATATTCTCCTGGTCAAGGGGGAAAAAGAGGATCCAGTTTAGTGGAAAGACTATTGCAAAACACAAAAAAAAGTTATATGTTACCAACCAATAATTTTTTTTATTTATTTTCTTAGGTAAAGTAGTTCTTTCTTCCTTTCATGTCCTGAGATCGTTGATGACTGGTATTTAGCAGAATTTGCAGATTTGTTAGAATCTGATACGACCATCATGTGACCACTTCTGCTATGGCTGTTAGCAACTTACTCAAGAGTATTAAGAAGCATTTTCCTTTTTTATACAATGACATTTTCCAGCTCAGTAAAACATTCAACATTCTCTCTTACGAAGATTGTATCCACAGCAGGAAAAAAGGAAAAATAAACCTACAACTTCCCTGTTATGTATCACCATTTCATTAGGACAGTAGCCAAGATGCACAGGAACTTCTAAGTTAAATCACAGCTTTCTGTTAATGCAGAATTACATTTTTTTAAAGCAGTGTTCCATCAAGCAGGAAAAATACTGTCCGATATTCAAACACGCTTCAAGTTTAACATATAATGGATCTTCACATTGTATTTGTTTTATTTGTAATGTTTTTCTGCATTGTATTCAAGAAATATTATAAAACACTTACAAAATGGCCCAGTTCAAAATCCAGTTCTTAGAATTGGACTTAGTTTAATCCAAACAAACTACTGTTATTTAATGGACACATTAATCGGCTAACTTAGATTAGTTGCTACAGCTCAGATATACCACACTTAAGGCACGCATGTTAAATATATGGTCTGTAGGCTGCTTTCAGCCTGTGGAGCTATTCCATCCAGTCTGCTGGGTTGCAAGCAAGCTCCCAAAAACTTGGGGTGGAGCTAGGGGAAGTGGCCTGTCACAGAATTCGGGACCCATAGGCCATGCTGGACATGACCATGGATAGCAAGGGAATGAACTAAGACCATGTTCACACAGCCCTTGGTCCCTGGACCTCTAGCCGCCACCACTGGACGCTCAGCTGCTGCAACTGCACCCCAGACATTGGGCCTGGGAAGACACCAAAAGTTTTGATCCAGCCTGAGGCAAGTTTGACACACCTGGTTAAGGAATGAAAATGGCCTGTAACAAGGGCTGCAAGGGAACTTCCCAAGTCATATCTTATCCCTAGAGGTTTCCAACCTAACTGAAGTAAAGAGAGGATGCACAGGTTCAAGCTAATTCTAGGCCTTTGGTGGTCTTTTCACTTCATTTCCTAAACATGAAGAAGTACAAAGCTGCCATTCATTCCTTTCGAAGGCTTACAGCCTCACTTTGATCACATGTATGCATACGATGCCCAGTGATCTATTTGGCAGCCAGCCTCCAGGTCACACTCACTCTGGGTTTCTTTCATATAAATATTAGTAGTCTTCTGCAGCATCTCTACCGTGTTTCCCTACTATCATATTTTTTTCATTTGTTACTAATCCCAAACCTTGGTTTCATTTCAGACTACTTTAAGTCTTGTCTTGAAAAAAATATTTTCAGTAAAAATATTTGCCCTGAAGACCTCATTTCTTCTGCCTTCAGCTTTCTAATGTGCATTTCATTTAATACACTCACTTTCACTGTAGAGCAATATTGTTAGTGCGTTGATTTGATAAACTGGCACGTCAAAATTAAATTACGGACTGATGAAGACATTATATTTAGTATCTATACAATGTGTGTGGCTGAGTGTGATGACGGACCTTACAATGCCTCTCTGTATCCTTTTATAATCTCCCAAAGAGCTGCAAGTACCCTGACTTTCCCACCTCTCACATCTTGGATGTTATTATAATATGTCCTGCTTTATGATGTCACTTGTAGGGAGCGTTGCTATATATATTTGTTGTTTCATTTTGCTTTTTGGGTGTCTCTATTAGGAGTCCCGGTATTACAGAGGAAAACTTCACTCGATTATTTACATACACTCACCGATATATATACTCACAATCAGATGCAGATTAACACTTATCTTTATTCTTTATAACACTATACAAACTTGCATTATCTTTAAACAGAAGTGATCCCTTTTTTTTTAAACAATTATATCAACTTTGTAATCTTATCTACATACTGTTCTTATTTAACCTTTATCAGTTTGGAGTCCCTTTAACTCTGGTTTGTCCGTTTTGTTTTGGTTTTTTGTTTTTTTGGGGGGGGATTTAGAGCAGGATTTTCTCTTCAAGACTTATTGTTTCTCTCTCTTTACTTCTGCTATCCTGAGTTTGTACCTGTCATCTGGTGTGTGTCTGAAGCCTTGAATCCTTGTGGTCAGCACTCAGATGTTTTCTCTAAGCTTGTGGGAGTGAGTCAATTCACTCTTCTCTTTTTATATACCTAGTCTACACTTAAACCAACGCTTTGTTTCCACACTATCTAGAGTCATTTTCCTAAATGTAACCACCTTGTTGTTAGGCCTTTAGGTCCAAATTGACTACAGTAGTTATCCAGATTAACAGAATATCCATCATGAATTCAAATGTATGCCAGTCGTATAGTGTTACCTACTACTTTAACTAAGGAGCTAAGCAATACTTTAGCTAGGTGTCATCAAGACCCTTAAAGCCCAGTTTAATAACTGGATGAAAAAGCAATGGTGATTCCATGCCACTTTAGTGCTAACCAATTCTGTGGGCCAGAAGTGGCCCCTGAACTGACCCAATCCAACCTGCAGCTTGGAACAGTGGCAAGCAGCTCAGCCTTATGCATCTACTTTCCTGCCCTGCACCATGCCCCTGCAGCCCTCTGTGCTCTTTCCTTCCCTATGGAAGGTGCTGCTTATTCTCTCCCTTTTCCTCCCTCCCCACTTCCCTATGGCAGGCACTGTTTTCCAGGAAAAGCTCTCTTCTTTCCCCAGCTCCCTCTGACATTAGAAGCAGATTCCTTTTCACATTCCCCTGGTGAAGCACACTCCTGTTCACATTCCTTTTTCATTCTTCCCTAGAGGGAAGTGGTGGATGCTAGTGCAGCTGGGTCATAGGCATCCAGGCCATGACTCTAAGAGGTTGAGCTCATTGGTCCAGCATGTGTAGAATGCATTCTGCTGGAAAGCTAACAGTCTTTGCACTTGCAAAAAGCTCACTCCTTACTTAATTTGCTCTTGAATGACAGAAACAAATAAACAAAGAAAGCACAACTTACAAACAATAAATTCCCTTAAATGCTTTGTTATTAAGAAGGATGCCATATCTATTTCCTTAGCATAAAATGAATTAGATGCAATAAGTCTACCCTATGAAGTACAATCAAATACAATATGCTTGTTTCAGTAAAATATAATTATACAATAAAAAGAAATTATGAATGAGTCGCCAACAACTAGCATGCAAAATGTAGGTGCAGTTTTTTTTTAAATCTCTCCAGCCAGTTAACAGGATTTACAGTACAAAATACATAAACATGGAAATGACATGGAAGTTAATAAAACCGTTATCACCAATAATTAATGAGTCCATCAAACCACCACCACTGCAGGTTAAATTCTGGGCTTACTTTCCTCTGTGTGTATACTGTAGAGAAAGTAAATTTTCTCTTCTCTTTTTTCAGTCATCTACATTTTACATCCCTAATTATGTGAAAAATTAGTTGTATAGAATCAACAAGTGCACCTCCTACGACTCTATAGGAAACAGTTAATAAACAATCCTACCTAAAGTATACAATTATTTCAAAGAAACTGCTATCTGCTGACAAATCAACCAAAAATGTAAAAGCAGGAAAGCATCTCTCTCTCAAATTCTAGACGACGTATTACTATCTACCTTAACTTTGCTTTTAAAAACTATGTATGACCATGATTTTCTGTTTCTTCCAGTTTGTTATGGGCTAGGATGCCAACAAAAGGTGTTTTTGCTTCGTATTCCATTCCATTTGCTTTTATGGTGTTTCTGTATCTCAATGTAAGCCATTCTAAGCTTTGTTCAGGAAGGACAACATACAAATTTAATAAATAAATGAATATACAACTGTTGTCTTGTAAAAAATCTGCAGGAAGGACATTTTTTATTTCTGACTTTAAAAAAAGAAAAGAACAAGCAGCATCAAAAGTCCTTGTTTATACTGTTTATACCAATATAGTTAAAACACTGCAGCCTGATAATGGGGATAGTTGTGTCAGTATTATCCATCTTTTATTGCAAAGAACTCAAGGGGGATCATAATATATCAGAATGTTTTTGGAGCTATGGATTCCCATTTCAAACCTCTGTTTCTCTTGTGAATCATTCATTGGTGCTTGCACACTTAGTATTCCAGGGCAGACTATGGGACGTTTAGACGAACGTCTTGACACTCCAAGTCCTGTGACACCCTGGTTGAGAAATTGCTGCCCTAGCATCTGCATTGGGCAACTAAATATTCTCTGTCCCTACAGAATAGCTATATATTTTTTATTCTACAGTAAGTGCCATAATGGCAATGTAAGTACATTCCACGTCAATCATATAACTCAGGAACTATCTTTCACAAGTCACAGTCAGTTAGTGAGGCATTGAGAAACAGGATTTATACTCTAAACAAGTGTTTAACAAAATTTTTCAGTAGGTAGTTGTTCTGTTCCTTTATCCCCTCTGTGCTTGGATCAAAGAGTTGTATCCCAGCAACAGAGCCATTTAAGTAATTAAAAACTCTTAACTAGACACCATAAAATTTAACACAAAAAGAAGATTACGAAGCTATAATATTGCAGTAGAACATGACACACTGACATGCTTCTGAATTTCCTAGGGTAGAGTCTCTCTGGCCAATTTTCATGTATTATATGAAATGATGTCCAAGACAAGCTATAAGACAAAAATTGTTTTAATAATTTTTTTATTGCTTTGGTAGCAAAAATTAAGTTAAATCCTATTTCCCAAATTAGAATAGCATTTTAAGGCAAGATTAAGATACATAGGAGCTAAGCAAGAAACCTGAAGGCACTATGACAGCATATAATGAAGTTGGATTTAGAAGGCAAGGTTCACAGGAAATCAAGGACTAATGTCATTATAAACACTAATTTCTTCTGAGTAAGAGAGATCATGATACACTGCCCAGGGAAACTTTACCTTCATTTTTTTTTTTTTAATTGTCTTCAGGGATCGTTAAAAAACAGTGGTCTGCTGTATACTTTCCTCGAAATGCGACTATGCTTTTTGATAAGCAATCCCTCCTAACTTGTACACCCCCTCTTGACTTTAGTCTTTTACTGGAAGCTAGTCCCAATCAAAGAATTAAATTCTGGTAAGGTCATTACCTAAGTTTACATCTGTCCGTTGCTGCTGAATTGAATTTTATCAACCCACTGAAAAAAAAAAATCTGTGTGTGTCTGCAGATTTCAACGTTTCTTGTTCACCAGATGTTAACTAGATTTTGTTGCAAAATCTCAGAGTTTTCAAATGTATTCTACATTTGTTCCTAACCATTGGAAAGTTATATTGTTTTCAAAACTACATAGGATATTATCTGAACACTACAGAGAGAGTTTGACCTAGAAAGATGCAAAATGTACAATCAAAAGCAATATACAAAAGTCAAAACAGGAGGACAACTGATAGGTCTGACAAAAAAGTTTTACTATCTTAGTAAAAATAAAGCCTAAGTACTTAAACTTTCTAAGTCTATGACGATTTCAGGTGTTATTTCCAACCTCAAGAGAAGTAGAAGAAAGCAGGCTATCAAAGTTTCTTTAGATTAGATTCATTTTAAGGTTTTTATCCAGGTACTGATTTGGTCATCAACATGAAGACGCAAATAGGAAAGACATGTATTTATAGATACAGATCATGTCTAATTCAGAGTTCTCCTCCGTCACTTCCCCAGCTTTTAAATGCTGAAATAACCATAAAAAGTGAGTTTGATATTAGAGACATAGTTCAAGTTACCATAAGACATCTACCATTGATCAATTTCAACAGATTTAACACACTGCCACAATCGACTCGTCACTCTGATCCTATTTTAAGTGGGGAAGCCTTCATTCCTGTAACTCCTAATCCCCAATTCCTGTAACTCCTACCATCTATTCCTGCCAAAAATATTAAGACTCTATTCCTGTTCCCTATAGTCTCCAGCTTCTTTTGGATCCCTCAGATTCTCCTCCTTTCCTGCTGCTCTTATAGCAGCCAATACAAAAGAACTAACGTGTCTTTTTTGGTCAACTCATAGCTGGGTAATCTTGCTAAAAACAACTTTGGTATAGGAAGTTAGATTTTCATTTTTCTAATATCAAGATACATATTTAAAAACATGGATTCCATTTCTGATTCATGCAGAGGGTAAAGAGTTCTCCAGCCAACGAACCAAACTCTTTGAATACTACTGTAATACACATGCACACACACCGTTATATTGAGTCTAGATGAGAGCGGCCAGTTTGCAGTACAAGTGCCACAACTGAAACAAATAGCTTGTGTGTGGCATGTGGCAGATCAAGGATGGGTAGAAAACAAAGCACTAGATCAGGCAGGAGAAGGGGACCAGAGTGACATTCCAGGAAGGTGAGGGGCTAGTGTGGCACTCCTGCCAAAAACACTGGCCCCAAGGGTGCCAACTGTCCATAAATTTGTGAACACTCTGTATAAAAGGGCTAAAAAAAGCTTACCTGTGAAGTCTGTAGAACAATTGAGCTGATAATTATATGCATTAATAGTGTAAAAAGTGGTCACTTACCTGACTGGATTGCTGGTCAGAGACACTCTCAGAGACTCCAAGCAGTTGAGAAGTTTTTCTTCTGTGATACCAGATCGTAATTCATGTACATATTCCTGGGAAGATAGTGTGCATTCATGCTTGCTATTTTTCAGTCCTCCCTGTAAAAATGTGCAAACAAGGAGGTTTGACATTAGAAGTATGTATTTAAACAGATACCTCCCACATACTGACATCTATTCTTCTTATGTAAAAACTTTTCTCTGACAACTGCACCCAAATTCCTGCCTTACAGCTGTAAATAAGACTTTACAGAAATGTCTTTTCTTGTTTAACTTAGCAAGGATAAACAATTTAATGTTCCTGCTTGATAAAGTTATGCAAGTCCTGGATTTTGGGGGCTGTCTCAGCACCCCAGCTGTTGGAGAAAACTGAAGAAAAACTCCTGGATTGGAGCAAACCTGTCTGGCTTCTGACTCATAAGCCAGGCATACGTGGGCAGGTTCACACCAATATGGGACTTTTGTTTCAATCTTCTCCAGGGAGCCCAGCCAATGGTCCAGACTCCACTGGGCTGCAAGCAAAGTCACTGGTGTAGTAGACTCGGAGCAGAGTGAGAGGGGGAAAGAAGGTGTAAGGGGGGAGGGAGCATGTTTGTGTGCTGTACTGTCCTCCTGGGAAGCACAGAG
>NW_017728916.1:14141232-14147120 GCF_001723895.1 Crocodylus porosus
GGAGGGGGGAGAGAGAACCCACGTTCCCTGTCCTGCATTTCCCTCAAATTAGGTCACCCTAACTAGAATCCAAGATGTTTTTTCCCCACACGTTGACTGAGGTGGGAAAAACTAAGTCTCATTTGCATTTGAGTACCAGTGTTCCAGCTCTCCCCTGGCCCCAATTTGGTCACTGACTCTTTTAGGTGCAACTTTTAAGCTAATCACCACCTTACTAAAAGAAACTTAGCTGAAATAAAGACGTATCAAAATTATATTTATATCAAATAATGTAACACATACAGTTATGGGAACAATAAAACTAAACAGACCTTTGCAATACCTACAATTAGATACCAAACACCACATGAGTAAACATCATTTGGGAGAATATCCATGCATGCCACACAGTGAACCCCCCAAAAGTGGCTTTTTCTTGGAGTTTGCTGTGCCTACTGGGGATGCCACTTCTGTAAGTCAGCAACCACGGACTCAGCAACAGTGCAGTGAGCGCGGACCTGGGGCTGGGGTTTGGGATTAGATGACAGTGAGGTGTTGGACAGCATCACACACAAATCAGGAGCAGCAGGGCAGATGAAGGACTAGGTAAGTTGGGGAACAGGTGGGGAACAGAGGAAAAGCACAGGTCAGGGAATGCGGTAGCTGTATGCATGGGAGATCAGGTGGGAGGGGCAGGCAGAAAGGAAATGAGATAGAGATATAGTTAAGGCATGCAGTATAGGCACAGGCAAGTGGGGACTAATCAAGAAGGGGCAGATAACAGGGGCTCAGGCGCGGGGGCTAGTAGCAAAAAGTTTTTCATTTTTCCTGTTACTTCAATTCAGAAATATCAACTTAATGTTTCCAGATCAGTTTCTGAAAGAAAGGTTTTATAATACTCTCCAAGTAAGGTCTTCAGATCCAACATACTCCCTATGGTCATGGAGTCACCTGAAGATGAAATTACACCTTTGGGGGTTCACTTTGTGGCATGCCTGGATGTTCTCCTAAACTAGGCTTACTCTTGTGGTATTTTGGTCTCTAATTGTAGCTATTGCAAAGCTGTGTTCAGCTGTATTGCTCCCATCATCGTATATATTATATCAAATAATGCTCATGTAATTTGGTAGGTCTTTACAATAATTCAGCCAAGATGGTGTTAATAAGGCAATGATTAATTTGAACGTTTAATCTTATTCACACCTAGAAGAGTCAATCGCTGAGCTCCTATGAGGCACAGAGAAGCCTTGTCTGCCCAGACAATAATATATTTACATTTTAAAACATGCCTGATATCTAACTGGTCAAACTATCATATAAGGCAGCATACCAAATTAACAAAGCTATAGTCTGGTAAATACGCAAGGGGCAGAGGGAAGAAGGGGTATCAAGATGTTAACTGTCATAGTCTGTGTTCCCCTTGAAGTGAAGGGGTGCCATATGTTAAGCCAGACTGGCAAGGTTACTTAAACATGCCTGGAAAACAGCCTTCCCAGGTACAAGGGAGGGCCGGGTCCCCCAGACAAGTGGTCTGGGGAAACCAATGTGACAAGAAGATGCAGGAAATCTTGATGGCAAGGGCAGAGGCAGGAGTTGCATTTAGACCTCTGAAACATGGTAGAGACCATATCTTTGGACTTAAGATACAGGGAAAGAACAAGTCAACATTCTGGTATTTCTTTTGTTTATTTACTTAGTTATTTACTTATTTTTCAGGCTGTATCTCAGCATATGGTTATAGGTTTCTTTTGCTTGATTTTTGGGGGTTTTTTGGTTATAAGCCCTTTGGTTGGTTGGTTTCCTTACTGGTTGCCTGTAGAAGTGACTTCTGGGCAGGTGATATTCCAGGCTGATTCTCTCTACAGAGGCAGAATTATTTCTTCCATAACCCAAAAAACAAGGCTACCCAGGACCAGCAGAAATCCCTCGCTGGAGCTGCAGAGTCCAGTATAATAGCAGAATAACTGAGGTACTGGGATAGGGATTAGGGAAACTCTCAGGTCAACTTCAGTCTGCTCTTTGGAGTGAGTGGCAGCACAGTGGGGTAAAATTTGGGGCTTTCAGGGTCCCTCACGGGCAGGTTCGTGATGCCTATTCCTTCCTAAGCATCAAAAAAGTCAAGTGACATTTCATCCCCTCTATTTGTGATTATGCTTAACCAGTAAAATAACTGGAAAAGGTAAAGTAAACTTAGTTTTCAAGAAAAATTACTACTAGTCTTAATGTATTACTAGTCTTTGAGAGTAAAAGAATGTGGCTTAAAATTCACAAATAAGCCACTGACCAAAGTTTGTTCTTGAGGTAGATTTAAAACATTCTGTTCCAACATTGGAAAATGTAAAACTTACTAAAACAAATGTTATTATTTGTAATCCGGTAGTAGAGTAGAAATCCCAGTGAGAAAATCTTTGAAATTCTTTAAACATTACGTAATACTTTATCAGGGGTAACTGAGTGTTTCAGTACCCTGGCAGCAGCCAAGCAAGAGGCCATGCTGCTGACAGTGTGTGGACAACATGGTTGGCAGAACAGCTGCTACGATTTTTGAGCCTCTTCCCTAGCCTGCACCCTAGGACAGAGCCTATATTTTTCACTTTATAGTACTCTTTTATCATAAGGATTGGATGACATTTAAAATTACTGAAAGAAGTAGTGTTCAAGGGCTGCACCTACACATATGCTTAACTGGACAGTAAACTAATTCGCTGCAGTGTAAAGTGTCATAGTCTACACCTGCGATGATATTAGACCATAGCAAACAAAAACATTTTGTTTCTGTAAGACAGTACTGTAGGGGACAGTATTATTTTACAGTGGTGAAAATTAATACACCTAAACACGCACATAAATGCTGACCAGGGCATACCATTGCACCTGGTCAGCCCAGGCAGCAGGATGTCAGGCCCTACCTGCTGGCCTACATAGCTCTGATCTTTGGGCACTCTCATTCCCTACCTAGCCAGCCCCTCTCCCACCCAACGCCTTCCCCTGGACCCTGGATCCAGCCTGGGGCTGCTCCACCCTGGCTCAAGCTCCTGGTGTCTCAGTCACAGCTGCCCAGGAGCAGTCGACTTTGGCACAAAACTGCTCCATGGTAATTGCGCGTGCAGATGCACCTGAGAACACTTAATTCCTAGACTACAAATTCCTAAATTTGCATGCCCATTGTGTAATGAAAATCTTTTGACAGAAGACTGAGTTGATCAACCAACTACTCGTTCTGTCCTGAAAGGCCAAGATGAGCACCAGGATACCTTTTAGTAAGGGGGCTCATTTAACTTGTGAAATATCACTGTAATTCAGTTCAACTGGAAGACTGTGAGAAATATATTTTGGACTGTACTGAGATGAAAACACCAACAACTTTGTGTAGAGATGTCTCTTTCTCCCCTCCCTCATCCCTCACACATGCACTCATTTCAGAGTAAAACGGTGCAAGCAGTATTCAGCCAGATCAGTCAGCATTACATTTCATTACCAAGATATCAACCTCTGTAAGACCCACACATTTTAATATAAAAGTTGTTTAACCAAGACAACAAAAATTACATTCTTGTAACCCTTTGCAATTAAGTTAATCAGCAAGTAGATATCTACAGTAGAAGTCTCAACAACTGCACTAATTGGGATAGACCCCTCTGCAATTATGAAAACACTAGACAATTGCCATCAAGAATGACCGGAGGGGGGCGGGGGGGGGGGAAAAGAGTCCTACCACCATGCTATCACTGTTCTGCCTCTTGCAGAGAGCAGGGTGGGGAATCCAAGGCCAGCACTGCTGGCCTCAGCTCCCCCACCCTCTGTTCTCTCCTCTGTGCAGCTTCAGAATCACAGCAGTAGTCCACCACACATGGAACACTCTGATTGGCTATTTCTGTCAGCCAATCAGAGTACGGATAATGCGTGACAGACAGACAGATTTAGGTTTTTATAATATTAGAATGCAGTTGATGGTTAACTATATAAATTTAACTATGAATTCAGCAACATCCTGTGAAAGTACAAAGACAGAAAAAAAATTGCAACTAAAGTGCCTATTTAATTCAGGACTAAATTTACCACAGTGTAGCTCATTTATATCACTAGAAAGAAATGCAGAAGTTGCATAACTTAACAGCCCCTAGCCAAGCAGTAAGTCGCACCACTTTTTGAGTAGTTAAAAGTACCCTCTGTCCATGGCACAAAAAACACCTGGTAAGCACCAGTTAATATGACGAAATTCAGAAACCTATTCTTCCCCAAGCTCTCTCAAATAGCAAGCAATTTTCCAATTAAAAGGAAAGAAGAAATCTTTATACAACTTTGAGAGGGAAAGAACTATATTGCAAAAACAGAATCTCGCTGAATGGATATGCAGTTGATTGGACTTGCGGTGATTTAGCTTTCCATCATTATTATAGGTCATGGAGGGAGAGCAAGCAAGCACATGCTTCATTATCGAAGATGCTCTTGCTGACTGCTTTCTCCTCACTTCTCCATTTTCAAACATACTGAAACATGGTAAATAATGCAGTACATTTAATTTAACAGGAGCTCGTTTTGCTGGAAACTGATGCTATTAGCAAATGAAAATCAACTCCAATTAGTTTACAGTAGGCCTGTGCGAAGCGGCTAGTATTTGTTTTGGATCCAGATTTGGCCAATTCAGGGGACAGTGATTTGACTCAGTGATTCAAATCGCTGTCCTGAATTCATTCCAGGCAAAGATACAGCTGCTGCCGAATCAGCCAAGTCTCCAAATCACAAAGGCTCCATTCCCCCCCCATCCACCCCCCGGCCATGACTGACCAACCCGCCCCAGCTTCCAGCCTTTTAAAAACAACAAAACAGAAAAACCTCAGACTCACCGGCTGCTGTAGCGGCCTCGGGGCTTCTGGGGGCTCGTGACAGCTCCCGCCCCCCACACACACCCTGCAGCATGAAGCAGTAAGGATCACCCCCCTGCCAGGCAGAAGCCATTGAGTCGTGGCTTTTAAAATAAAAAAAAAAAAAGGGGTGGGAGCTGGGGGAGGCGGGTCAGACATGGGCAGAGTCAAAAGGTGCTCAGGGGTGCTGAGGGAGCAGGCAAGGGATGGGGCCTGACAGGGGTCCCCCCCATGGTTCCCTCCCCTATCCTGCCCCTTACTTAACAGTCCAGGTCCACCTCCCTGCTGCAGCAACTGTGGACTGTCCGAATCGCCAAAGCTCTCCAAATCTTTTCGGAGAGCTTCGAATTGATTTGGACCTTTTAATTGGTCCCCTGATTCGATTCAGAGATTTGGCTGCTGAATCAGGCCAAATCAAATCAGAACCCAAAGCTTCACAGAGCCTTAGTTTAGTGGCTCTTCTGTCTAACCCTGCATTAGTGGTCCTGAATTCTAAACATTCTCTTTTGAGTTATATTAGAAAAAGTTATGAATATAATGAAAAAACTCAGGGAAAAACAGTCATTACACTTTACTAACTTAGGAATAACTTAAGTTCCATTTTTTGTCACTCAAAGATTATGTACCCCAAAATAGCAGCAGACTTGACAGAGGATAGTTCTTTGGGGTGGTGGGGAGAGGGGTTGTTGCTGTTTTCATAGTTTGTAGGGTCAGGAGGGACCGCAACAGATCACAAAGTCCGACCAACTGCCCTGCAGCTGAAGTCAACTGCAATGGGATTAGCTTTGGATAGATGTACTAGCTGAAAAGTAGCCAAATTCTATTGTTCACATAGTCAACTCACCTATGTACTTCACTGTACTTTCATTAGTAGGTGTTTTGGATGGGAAATCCAGAAAAAAGATGACAAAGCTGAGATGGAAATACAAAGCACCCAAGAGAGGAACTAACAATCGAGGGATGGGGGAGAGGAGGGGAACACGACTAGGTTACAAGCGATACAATGTTAGCCAACTAAGCCCGGGGGTGGGGGGATGTGGGAAG
>NW_017728916.1:14147220-14149148 GCF_001723895.1 Crocodylus porosus
GAAAGGAGATAGATACACACAACCCCGTTACAGTGGTCCGCAGTGTTGGAGGAAGTGGCTCGGAGAAAGCGTCTCAGTCCATAAAGTCCAATCGCGGACTTTATGGACTTATAGTTGTGTGGTTATAGCACCCATGCTATAACCACACAACTATCAGCAAAGTTAGAAAAGATCAAGAATACCAACCACCAGTGTTCCCTCTAAGGAGTAGCAGTCCATGAGTGTGCCGCCTCGGTCTGGCATGGGACACTTATCGAAGGGGACTGGAGACCAGGGGCTAGGGCCTAGGACCTGGAGACCGCTGGCCAGAGGATGGGAGCCAGAGGCTGGGGGCCAGAGGCTGGAGCCAGGGACTGGAGCTGGGGACTGGAGGCTGGGGCTGGGCCTGGGCACAGGGGCCAGAGCCGGGGGATGGCATGGACTCTGCCAGCTCTGGGTAAGTGCTCCGCTCCCCCACATCAGGGCCAGGGAATGGAACACTTCCCCAGAGCCAGCAGGTAGGATTATCCCAAATCTCTCTCTTTCTCTAGCACTGGACTGTTCAATGTGCAGCCTCCATGTGGCCTGCCAGGGGTTCATCTGTGGCCCCCAGGTTTTACACTCAGTCATCACTCCCTCCCCTACTTGCTCTGGCTGCACCCAAGGTACCTGGGTGGCACACTGTACAAGCAGGCCCATAGCCCTCACTGGAACAGGAAGTACTGGAAGTCCTAATGCAACTATGGAACTATGATGCAACTAATATAAAGGAGACTCGGTGCGATAATTAATAGAACTGTCGTACTGTCACAGACTGGTATAACTCGATCAGGAAGGACAGGCAGAGTGGGGGGGGAAGATATGATGCTGCTCTACATACAGAAGACAGACATACTTTTGGTTCTAAGGTGTGGTATGAAGTAGGAGGTGGTACTGCCAAAAGTCACTGGGTCAAAGTAATGGGAAAACAGGAAGCATGATGTCATGGTGGGCATCTGATATAAGCTACCAAATGAGAAGGAAATGTAAGAGCCCTTTTTCAAGCAACCAATTGAAGTTTACAAATCTTTCCAAGAGAGACCCGATTCTGATGACAGATTTCAAGTACCATGACATGTGCTGTGATTAAATACTGGAAAAGGCTACTTTGAGGCACTGTGGAATGTCCATATTTAAGTTTATTTTTAAATTATTGCAGGCTTTAGTATTAATAAAAATGTTATTCACAGTTGAACATCAAACCTGGCTTGGAAAAGCACAAATACTGTATTAACTCGGAATACAGAAAAGCACAAATACTGAGCCCCTCCCCCAATCAATATGGGGGGGAAAAAACAAGCTTCTCATCTTGGATTCAAGAACAGTGGGGGCAGGGAGAACCTGCTGTATCTGTGACTGCAGCTGTTGTCCTGACCCAGGCTCAGAGGTTGAACTACAGCCACTGACCTGTCCTCCCACCTACCCCCTGCCTTCTCCATCAACCTTTTTTCGCCTAATTGCCTGCCTTCCTCTACCCCACCCCTCTAAACCCACCACTACCAGTAACCCAGAGAGTTGCAGCTCTGGATCCAACTCCAGCTCCAGCACTGCTCAGGCCCAGGGCACTGAACACATGCTGGCACCAGCCCCAATCTGTGCAGAAAGCAGCAGCAGTAGCTATAACACTGGTCTTAGGACTGGAGATGCCACTGCTGTCTCGCTGGACAGGGAACCACAGCCTGCATGTGCTCTGTGCCCCAGGCTGAAGCGGAGCCAAAGACATGACTCAAGGTAAACAGCAACATGGGCAACTGACGACTGACGCCCAGGAAAAAGCCAACCTATTAAATAGGTACTTTGCGTCAGTCTTTCACCACTCACACAGGATGCCCATGCCTGCTATGGGACAGGGAAATCTGGGTGAGGGGGATCCCCTACCCTCCATCAATGCTGACCTCGTGAAGGAACAC
>NW_017728916.1:14149248-14177405 GCF_001723895.1 Crocodylus porosus
CAATAATCACTGTATTTATCTGAATCCAAGAAGGGGCATCACCCCCCACCCCCTCCAGTCAACAAAAGGGGGGAAGAAACAGCTTCATCTTGGATTCAAGTAAATCGGCACGCCAGCTCTGCCCCAGGGGAGCCAAAGCTACCAGGACTGCCGCTGCTACTTGGGAATCATGAAGTCAGCAGCCATGTGATAAGTGTGGGTCAAGGGCCAGAGGTAGAGTGTAGGATTGGGTGGTAGTGGGTTGGAGGGGCAGCAACAGTTCAGGGATCTGGTGGAAGACCATGGGATAGGACAGCAGTGCGTGCCACTGCCCCATCACCTGATTTATACTGTTCCTCCTTTCCGTGATCCATGTTGCGGTCAGGACAGCAGTGTGGGTCAGGGAATGTGGCAGCAGCCCACATTGCTTCCCTATCCCCTAAACCCAACTGCTGCCTGATCACCGAACATGTGCTGCTACTGTCACATCCCCTAACCCAGCTTCTGCACATCAGCAGTATGGGTCAAGATATCGAGCAGCAGCACATGTCAGGGGATGGGAAAGCAGAGGGTCCTACTACCACATCCCCACACAGTGATTCCTCATCTCCTGACCTGCACTACTGCCCAATCCCAATATGAGTTTTTACAAAAAGGATTGCTGAATTTCCATAGACTTGGAGGAAGGTTTCAAAGTTCCATGTTACAAGGTGAAGTGACATATTCAGGTTACATAGTGGTGTTCAAATCCATTCCTCCCAAAAAACACAAAAAACCTTTTCATTTCTATCGAAACATGGCAGGCGAGAATCGAGATCACCACTAAAAATAAACTGGTACTTAAAATCTTCATCTTGTTATTGTCTGTGATCTAATCCTAAAGGAGGCGGAAAAAGATATACCTTTACCCGACTACTATTAGGTGTACTCTTTCACAGCTGGGAAATTTGTTCAAGATCTGTTCTCACATCAAGTCAAAAATTGATTTATTTCAAATATGCTTCCAACCCATAGATTGCTCAAGTGTTTTTGTTTTAAAAAATATATACCTTTAAACCATTTAGAGGTAAAATTTTTTTTGTTAAGGCTACATAGAAGTGACAAACGAGAATGCTGTAGGTAAAGGGTGTCAAACTTAAGGCCCACAGGAGTGGATCATCTGTGGGTCACTGCAGCTTAATATTAGTCTCTACTATACATTCAGCAATTCTTTACCTCGTTTATTATGCCATTTAAAAATTCCGTCTCAAAAAGGGTACATTTTCTTCCAACCAAAAGCTGCAAGGCAAACTTCAACAATTTTGATTCCACATTGTGTATTAAGCAAATATGCATGTCAAGTACCCTCTATAATCTCACCCACCCCTATAACAGAACAGGGCAGTCACATCTTTAGAAAAGCACTTATCTAAAAAAACATACTGTAATTACTATTTAACAAGCTCAACCCTTCTCCCAGGTTTTCCTGCCCTGAGTTTAATACTGAAATTTCAGATCACAGATTAGCTCCAAGGCAAAAGAGCCACATAGAATGACTTCATATTATCACCTATCAACACTAGTTCAAAACAAGGAAACACTCTTAGTGACACTCTCTCCTAAAACCACATTCTTAGAAATCTTCACATAATGCTTATGATTAATTAGTTCCAAAGGCTGACTGTCATACTCTAAAGGGATATCCCCATAATAGATATTACTTTTTTTACTGCAAAACAGTATATGAATTGGAGACTTAATTCAGTCAAATCCTGAGATGGCTAAATCCTCCTTTGTCTATGGTATTCCACAGTGGCATGGGTTTTTGTTGAGAATCATGTTCTGTACAAAAAAACCCTTATCTGGTCCATTTTAAATAAGGTCCGTATTTCAAGTTCGACAAAGAACAATTCCCAAGTAACTGAATGGGCCTTAATTTAGATCCTAGAAAGCTTTGTGTCAATTGTTACTGTATTTCTTACTTCTTAATATAAGAATTTACTATTATATTGCTAGCATACAGTTAAATGTCCTTGACATCCTATACAAAACAAGGTAAGGTGACCAAAATCTTTTAAGTAGGAGACTTCACATACAAGTGTGTATTTAGAGCAACCAACCACAACCACATTTGTACTCACCAGAACTTTACTTCCAGTTATCTGCATGCAGTGGTCAGCGAAGAGTGATTACGGTGTAAAAAAAACAAACATAGCAAAATTAGTAAGCCATCACACTTCACACAAAAACTCTAATAATTAGTCAATCCTGGCTACATCTTTTTGAATACTTATTAAATATTTTATAAATTAACTGAAGCCATGTAATAGGTACATCATTGGGGTGGAGAAAGTTAAGGTTGTATTTAATGATCAAGTGCCCAATCATTAGTATTTTATATACCCATGCAGCAGCTGATGATCAAGGATTAGAGTATTTTGTAATTTAAGCATCAAGCACTATGCATTAACAAAATATAGTACTGTGAAAAATTTAATGGCAACAGAACACTTAATAGCTTGTTCAATTCCAGCTTTATTCTGGTAATGATGATTCCCTTTACTTAGAGATTTTTTTGTTTCATTTAGCAAAGGCCATTATATTTTTATAATTTAACATGTAGCCTGTGACTGGAAGTCTGACCTTTAGTATTTTATGAAATCTTTTCACATGGCATGCTGTTCAACTGTTCAGTATGGATGCTTTCTATTACACCAATTATCAAGTAAAACCCACAAACCCCGCCCCCCCACAAAAACTAGTGTCATCCAGAATTTGGGAACTCTTTTTTTCTGTGCTGCCCCTGTAAGATGCTTTTATACTAACAAAGTTGGACTTTCACAATCCATTAATTACTGCTTAATTCAGTTACTCAAAGTGGATAGGCCTAAAAAAGCACTGTTACCTTTACTTCTCCTTTGGCTACCTCCTGCAGCCCAGTACAAATATAGGGTGCCTATAGACATGCTCTTTAATGTTCTAATTAGAACAAATTGGTGCAGACTTGATTAATCAAGTCTGCTCTGCATTCTAGTTGGAATGCTCCAGCATCGCCTCACCAACATGTGCATTAAGCCCCCACGTGTTTCAAAATGGCTGCAGGGGTGCTTTATCTAAACCCTGTCAACTGAACTCTAGCAGCTGTTTTGAAATGTGCAGGGGCTTGAACACACAATAGCGAGCCATTTTAATCAGAGGAGCTGTCTGAAAAGCACTCTTATTAAAATGCCCCCACCCCTAAGCACATGTATAGGCAGCCACAGTCGACTAAGAGAGGTTATTGATAAGGATAAGAAGAACAGAAGAACCAATTTAGTCCTTTCTAGTGCCAGAGTCAGCCTAGTTGCAGGATTTGAGAGACTATTAAAAGCAAACCTTAGCTTGTTTTAAACACCAAATTCCTACTTTACAGATTAACCTGATCTGCTGCATGATTCATGACATTACCACAAATGTGTTATGAATGCTCATCCATATATTTCTAGTTTATACACAGAATGATCTATGGCAACTGGTTTACAATATGGTTTGCATGTGTCTGAATTAAATATATGCAGATTTATTCATGAATTAGAATTAAAATGTTTTTGTTAAAAAGTTGTAACACCTAATAAAACATCCATAGGAAAAGCTGAGCAAAGTTGGAAGTGTTTGTGGGTAGGTGCTTAAAGATACTACAGCAAAAGCTCTCTTATCCAGCACCCATGGGCAATGGGGGGGGCGCCAGATAACCAAATATGCCGGTTACCCGAGAAACCCGAACAGGCGTCTTTGCCTTTTCAGGCTGCTGCCCCTCCCACTGCATCTGGTGCACCACTGCCCCTCCCTGGCGTCAGCGTATCAGGGGATGGGGAGGGGAGCCCCATGCAGGCTGCTTTGCCCTGGTGGGCACTTCCAGTTTGGCTTTTGCTGCATTGACCAGCATGCCAGTTAATGGAGCATGCTGGTTACTAAGTGCCAGATTTTACTGTAATTCTATTAATGTTTTATTTAAATCAATTCCTAAATTCATGTCACACTTCCACATACTCTATTCTGTTTGAGATACAAGTTTGTTAAAATGCAAACATAACTTGTTAGGCATGCAACCTTGACAATGCCATATTAGTAAGTTGGCAAATTATGACCCATACTTTGGCATAACCTTCAAGCATCTATGATACAGTATTACTTCTAGCAGTTACTTCAAGAAGACTATTTTCATTTGGTACTCTCATTAGAAAAATCTTCCATTTTCCAAAAAACAGAAAGGTTTAACATGTAAGGTGTTTTCTTCTTGCCAGAAATAGTAAGTTTTAAGTATTTTATCAGTTTAGGAAAAAGAAAAATTAAAGCATCCTAACCAGGAGGTCCAGAAGTAATCCATGGAAAAAAAGTAAAACTGTATTATAATACAGGAACGTTATTTAGGCTTGCATGTTAAATTCAAGTATGTTGTTCCAGACAATGCCTTAAACTCTGGATTTCTCTTTTTCGAAGGACAATCTCTAAGGTTTCACTGACGTTTGAAAACAGGTAGGCTTCTCTAGTCTTACAGCATTTTCATTTACATGTTATACCAGTTTTAAGATAGGTTTAAGTACTTTTTTCTCAAAAAGAATAAATAAAGGTTCTGTATAGAATGTGTGTGTATGTGCATACACAGTCATTTGCATACATTGTATTGTGAAAAATTAGGTGAAGTGAACTTCATTTAGCAGTGTAATTTAAAAAGGTTAAACGTATTCTACACAAAATCCACTAGGCAGACGCAGTAACAATTTTACCACCTTACTTTAACATATGGCCATGTTAAACATGATTGTCCATGTAATGTTAGCCATGTTTTGCACTCACATGTAAAATTAATGGCAACTCTGCCTTCAAGTATCTTAAAAACTGTTTTAAACCTATGCCCTGCATTTCCAATAACATTTTATTATTAAGTGATAAGTGTAAAAATTGAAAGAGATTCATCAAACTTTTAAGTAAAACCTTATGCCTCCCCAGCTATGTCGAAAATTATGCTGGTGGCAAACTTCACTTATCACTTGAAACACATTTCTGTCCTCAGCAAATTAAAAAGTGTGCTGTTACTCTATCCTGGCAGTGCTGCAGTGAACTGTTTAAATTGTTTTAACACTCAGCGCTACCTTACTTAAAAGCAGAAGGAACACCAAGTACAGTAAGGGAGTTTAGGGCAAACTTCATTTCTAATTTATACTGGAATTGCTACACTTACATAATATTTCATATGTACGTCAACTACTTACATAACAATATCCTTTCTATTGCAGATAGACTGCACCGATCAGCCTTATTTAAACAAAAACTTTATGGTTCTTTATGATTAATTCATGTTCTAAATGCTATTTCATTATAATATAAACATTTAAAATATATTGGAAAAAATGGGTAGCGGCAGAACAATACTGCTTCAAACAGACTTTCATTAAAATAGTAATATTTTCTCAGTGACCACTTAACTAGGCAAAGTGCAAAGTTAGAGATTTAGAATCCTACACATTAAAATAAACTCCCTCTGCATGAAAGTACCCTTAAACAGTGTTAAGAAGTGACCACCTTGATAGCAAAGAGATTTGTGAAGCCATTATAAGTGTTTTATGAAGTACAAAAAAAAACCAAAAAAAAAGCCACACTTGACCTAACAAACTTGACTAGATAATACACTTTAGGGCTACCCTCATCATAAACAGACATATTAACTTGTGCTTCAGAATATTAACCAACACCAAAACAAGCTCTGCTACCAGACCTTGTCTAATTTCATTTTTATTACTACTCAATACTTCTATCTTCAGTTGTTATCTGCTATTTTATGTTTTCTGTTTAAATCAGGTGACAATGTCTGTCCATGTCATTTATGGTGTCCTAACTAGATGCCCTAAATATCTGTTAAGATCACCTGGGCAAAAAAAATATGCTCAGAAACATTCTCTCTCTACAGAAGCACATTTTGTGATCTTAATGGTTTATTAGCAAAATATCAAGTTTCAGATTAATGAGCAGCTAAAAGGGATACAAATCAGTTCTTCTGAACCAACTCTACATCCACAGTTGAAGGCATTTTGAAGTATACTATGAAGTACAGATTTTAACCACTCTAGATAAATAAATTGGAGAACAAAGTAAGACTTCAGCTTGAAAAACAAAACAAACAAACAAAAATCACATTAGACTAAACTTATTTTTCTGGTCTGTTCTGGAGAGTCACCTACTTACAGATTTGGCAGTTGCAGAAATGTACTGGACAACCATCTCACGCTTTGTGGTCAGGTCCTTATTCCGTAAAGGAGCTTTCCGTTCTTCATTTAGATTCATGTCTTCCTGTAGAGGCAAAAATGATATAAAATATCAGATTTATATTTATTCTTTGTTTTTTTTTAATCTTCACCACAGCTGACTAATGTGTGACTGGGCTTAGTGGTTCATCTGTGATCACTTAAGTTAACCGTGAATTTTTCCAGTTTGGTTTCATCTCAACTGCCTATTTAAAATGTACTTCATGTTAAAAACCGATTGCTAACTCTAACTTTATAATTTTCCATAATATACCTAAAAACGAGTACTAGAATCAGCACATCCGTTAGAATCACCACACTGGGGTGTGTGGAGGGGAGTGGAGAACAAGATATTAAAAAACTGAGCAAATGTAAATATTTCAAGCATCAGTCCTTAAACATCTAATAAAATATTGTTTCAAGTGGCATACAATACTATCACTTTAGACCACACTGTTTTGGAGCCATCCAAAAAGTTTAAACTTTCAATACAGTACACAAAGAGTATGCTTGAATTCTTTCTTCTTAAACAGCATTCTGTAATGGGCTTCCAAGCTCATATTGGGCACTTAATTACCTTTTCAGTACAATTTCTCATCATTACATTTAGTGTTTTTCCAAGAAAATAGAAAGGAACAGTCAAGTCACTCAGAAGGGCAGGAACAGAACTACAAATGCAAACCAGGAATCCTAAATCCCACTCCAGTGGAATCCATTAGATACTACTGCTTCCAGCACCTGCTACAAGGGATTTATTTAAAAAAATGAAAATGTTAAGTGACTTTGCAGTACCAGTCCCAATGATTTCAAATAATGTGGCCTGACGAAACGTATCGTGAAAACACATCATGGTTTTTCTGACATGAGTTAGATATGTTCGGGTCGACGAGCGGCAGTTTGGGTCCAGGAGCGGGCAGATACACATGGGTGTAAGCCCATCATGCCCCTGCACTCCAAAGACCCCCAGCAAGCACAGTAGACCCCATCTGACCGCAGCAGACCCAGAAGTGAGTGGGACCCATGGTGGGAGGGGACTAGCCAGGGGCAGGAAGGTAGTTGAGAGGAGCCAACTCCCAGCGGTTTGCCCCGCCTCGGCTCCTACTTGGCCCAGCCCCCCAGGGAGCCACATGACCGGAGCCACATGAACAGGATGCTCAATCAGGTGTGCTTCTGGGCCCGGTGCTTGAGTTAGCACAGGAGTTTGCACAGGAGCTCCAGGCACTTAACTGCAGCCAAGGGTCTGCACAGAAGTAGCCAGACTACTACAAGGACCATCAGTTAGTGGGACACATCACACCCCGAGGCTCCCCCCTACACCTGGACTCCCCACCTCTGCCACCAGTGGGGTCTCCACCCAAACGGAGCCCATGATCCAGCCTACACCCAAACGGAGCCTGTGGTCCCTGCCCCTACCTGGGTGGGACCCTCTGCCCCAGCCTTGACTCAGACAGAGCCCCTGGCTCCATGTGGAGGTTGCCTAGCAAGACTGCAGGCAGCTTGGTTTGGGAACATTAATACCTCCCCTTGTGAGGTGTGCCCAATGGTGGAGGCCCTGGAGTACCAGATCAGGGAACTCCAGGCAATGGTTCAGTGGCTGCACTCCATTAGAGATGCGGAGCAGGAGCTAGACTCTTACTTTCAGGCTGTCTACCTGATGGCTGATGAAAGTGTGGCAGAACCAAGGAACCGCCATGAAGTCGAACCTGGGGTTGCCGGGACAGTGGTCACCTCTGGCCCAAAGCAAAGCAGCACAGTGCCAGGTTACCACTCCCCTGGAGCTGCACAACTGTTTTGCACCTCTCACATCAACTGAGCCAGCCATACCAACTCCAGCATGTGAGGACAGAGGGCCACCAGCACCTGTGCCTAGAAGAAGGCACAGAGTTATCATGGTGGGTGACTCCCTCCGTAGGGGGACACAGGGAGCACTATGTCACCCTGATCCCTTAGCCTGTGGGATCTGATGCCTGCCTGGAACTCGTGTCCAAGATGTGACAGAGGATCCCCAAACTTATCTGGCCCTTTGACCATCATCCCATGCTACTCATCCATGGGGCACAAATGATACAGGACAGAGCAGTCCGGGCCGGATCATGCATAACTACAGGGGGCTGGGGGCACAGATAGTTTTTTTTCCATCAATCCTCCTGGTCACAGGACATGGGTTTTGAAGGAAAAGTGCATCAGCGAGGTGAATAGAAGACTCCAGTGATGGTGCCATCACGAGAGGTTTGGCTTCTTTGACCACAATTCACACTTCAGAGACAGCAGACTGTTGGAAAGGGATGGCTTCCACCTCACCTGGAAAGGGAAGAAGCTCTTCTCAGCCAGAATGGTTGACCGTTTTGACAGAGCTTTAAATTAAGACCACTAGGAGATGGATGGTCTATTAACACAGTTCTAGCCCAGGTCATGTCAACCCCATTACTAATAACTTGGGCAGCCCAAGGGAATGCACTCTGACGACAGTCCAAGGAAAGGTCCTGCCTCACTCCATAGGGGAGCATGGGGCTTCTCATGGCAGACTCAACTGCCCATACATGAACACCTACTCTGAACTTTTTCAAAAAACATTTGGATATTTTTCTTGGTGGATCACTTTATCCCAGCTGACTTCCTGCCTATGGCACAGGGGCTGGACTCACGAGGTCCCTTCCAGCCCCTAATGTCTATGAAATTTATGAAATATATTGCAAGTTCACAATCTGGAGTGACTGCTTATGCTCATATTTGGTTTTGTGCTATTCTCACAGCAATGTTATTAAAATCCTAGATTTCTCTTTCAGTTTCAGTGATCACTAACTAAGCATGAAGCCCCAAGGTAAACTAAATAAATAAATAAAATCAGAAACCTTTAAAAATAAACATAAAACAGAGAGGAACAAATAGCTAAATCATTTATGATTTAAAATTAAATTTGCTTTTTTTTTTCTAATCACCTATCATCTTCAAAAAGCAATCCCAGGAACAAGGATTTCCCATGATTGCTGACCCTAGTCAATTACAGATTTCACAAACTTGCTTAGATCTTACTGATTTATTGTCCCTACACCTGTCCTTCACTGATGGTGCCGATTGTGCCATCCTCCTAAATAATCAGGTCATAACCCAACAGCTCTTCTTCTTTTAATGCTTAGGTTTGCCATGCATTCATAAACTTAAACTTGTTACTTAAAATGTTTTTTATAGTTGATATTGTAATACCTACAAGACAGCTAGGTGGGACAAGCTGAAGTTTAGGCATACAACAATTATTACTTTTATTACTTGTACAGTTTTATCGGTTCTGTGGGTATTACTATTGCATGTAGCAGGCTTAAGTACTTCACATAACATTTTAACGTATCTAGTTTTAGCACAAAAATTCACGTAGTTTAACATTAAAGGTCTGGACATTTAACATCATCACAAATTGTATCATCTGAAGTCAACATGAAAATAAGCCACCTTCATGTTAAAAGGTGCGTGTTATACATATTCAACAACACCTTATTTTTAAAGGCCAGCATTACACATTGGCATTCTACTTCTTGGATTGGATGAGCTTGCAGCATTCGTCAGACTTTCAACAGTGTACCATGCAACCACAAGAATGACATCATGGTGGGGGTCTGCTACCAGAACAGGAGGAAATGGTGGATGACGCTTTCTTCAAACAGCTAGCAGAAGTTTCCCCAAATCACAGGCACTAGTTCTCATGGGGGACTTCAATCACCCTGACATCTGCTAGGAGGGCAATACAGCAGTGCACAGGCAATCTAGGAAGTGTTTGGAGAGTATTGGGGACAACTTCCTAGTGCAAGTGCTGAAGCAGCCAGCTAGGAGCCATGCTCTTCTTGATCTGCTACTCACAAATAGGGAAGAATTGGTGGGGAATGTAGTAGTGGATGGCAACTTGGGCAGCACTGACCACAAAATGATAAGAGTTCAAGATTCTAAGGAAAGGAAGGCTGGAGAGCTGCAGAGTAAGGACTGAGGATTTCAGAAAAGCAGACATTGACTCACTAAGAAAACTATGGGCTGGATCCCCTGGGAAGCCAGACTGAGAGGCAGAGAAGTCCAGGAGAGCTGGCTGTACTTTAAAGAAGCCTTACTGAGTACAGAGACAAACCATCCCAATGCGCAGGAAGACTAGCAAGTATGTCAGAAAACCAGCCTGGCTTAGCAGGAAATTCTTTAGTAAACTAAATCACAAAAAGGAAGCTTATAAGAAGTGGAAACTTGGACAAATAACTGGGGAAGAATATAAGTGAATTGCTTGGGCATGCAGGAATGAAGTCAGGAAGGCCAAGGAGCAACTGGAGTTGCAGGTAGCAAGGGACTTGAAAGGCAACAAGAAGATTTTTTACAAGTATGTTGGTAGCAGGAGGAGAATCAGGGAAAGTGTGGGCCCTTTATATAGTGGAGGAGGCAACCTTGTGACAAAGGATGCAGAAAAGGCTGAAGTGCTCAATGCCTTCTTCGCCTCAGTCTTCAGAGGCAAGGTCAGCTCCCAGACTACTGCACTAGGCAGCACAGTTTGGGGAGGAGGTAAGGAGCCCTCAGTGATGAAATAACAGGTTAGGAACTACTCAGAAAAGCTAGACATGTACAAGTCCATGTGGCCTGATGGGATGCACCTGAGGGTGCTGAGGGAGTTGGCTGATGTGATTGCAGAGTCATTAGCCATCATCTCTGAAAACTCATGGTGATCAGGAGAGCTCCCAGATGCTCAGAGAAGAGCAAAGATAGCGGTCATTAGGGCTGTGCAAAATTTTGGCAGCCGTTTCATTTCGGAAGGGTTTCAGGCCGTTTTGGCACCTGAAACACTAAATCCAAATCAAAACAGAAGTCTCAAAAACATATGAGACGAAATGGAAAATTTCAGAGTTTTGGAGCTGGACTTCCAGAAAAAAAGCTGTACACTGCTGACCTGCCACACAACTCTGCTCCGCAGGAAGCAGAGAGCTGTGCCAGGGGTGTCCTTACTAGGGCTGCAAGGGGTAGACAGTGATGGTAAGGAGACCCCAGTACAGCTCTCTGCTCACTGCGGACCCAGGTTGCATGGCAGGGCAGTGCTGGTCCCTGCCGCATGACCTGGCTGCACAGGGTAGGCAGCAGCAGCAAGGAGACCCTGGCATAGATCTGTGCTCCCTGCAGAGCCAGGTCGCATGGCAGGGCAATGCTGGTCCCTACTGCGAGACCTGGATCCACAGGGAGCAGAGATCCATGCTGGGGTCTCCTCGCCACCACTGCCCACCCCCACAGCCCCACATCGCCAGAGCAGCACAGGGTGGGCAACAGTGGCAAGGAGACCCCCAACACAGATCTCTGCTCCCTGCGGAGCCAGGTCACATGGCAGGAACAAGCAGGCTTGCTCACCGCTCTGCGCTGCTTCCCTGCCCTGCAACCCATCATGACAGGGATCAGAGATCCACACGAAAGACTCCTCACCTGCACGGAGGGTAGCAGGCCTCCCACAGACAAGCCACCCACGGCTCCATCCTGCTCCCCACTGGGGCCCTGCAGCCCCCACCCGCAAACCTTGCCCAGCTGGGTAGGGCTGTGTAAAGCTTGCAGCCCATTCAAAACAGATTCAGAGATTTTGCTGAAATGAAAGAGGACAGTGATCCAAAACACCAAAAATAGTCACTGTCCTCCGAAATGGCTGAATCTGAAACCAAATTGAAACAGACTTTTCACACAGCCCTTATGCCCATACTTAAGAAACAGAAGAAGGAAGATCCAGGGAACTACAGGCCAGTCAGCCTCACCTCAGTCCCTCGAAAAATCATGGAACACATCCTCAAGGAATCAATTTCTAAGCACTTGGGGAAGAAAAAAGTGACAGGAACAATCAGCATGGATTCCCCAGGGGCAAGCCATGCCTGACCAACCTGATTCCCTTCTATGATACGATGACTGGTTCTGTAGATGCAGGATGTGGTGTACCTTGATGTTAGCAAGAGTTTTGATACCACCTCCCACAACATTTCCACAGGCAAACTAAGTAAGTGTGGGCTGGATGAATGGGTTGTAAGTTGGCTGGAGCATTGGGCTCAGAGGGTAGTAATCAATGGCTCGATGTCTAGCTGGCAGCCAGTATCAAGTGGAGTGGCCTGGGGGCGGTATGGGGGCATCTTTCGTCAATGACCTAGAAGATGGCATATAGAGTGCACCCTCAGCAAGTTTGTAGATGACAGCAAGCTGGGGGTGGGGAGTAGTACATACACTGAGGTGTCAGAGCTAGGATTCAGAGTGACCTAGACAAATTGGAGGATTGGGCCAATATAAATCTCATGAGGTTCAACGAGGACAAGTGCAAAGTCCTGCACTTAGGACAGAACAATCCCATGCACCAGTACAGACTGGGGGCTGACTGGCTGGGCAGTAGCTCTGCCGAAAAGGACCTGGGGGTTACAGTGAACAATAAGCTGAATATGAGCCAACAGTGTGCCTTGTTGCCAAGAAGGCTAAGAGCATACTGGGCTACATTGATAAGCATGTTGCCAGTAGGTCAAGGGAAGCGATTATTCCCCTCTATTCAGCTCTGGTGAGGACACATCTGGAGTACTGTGTTCAGTATTGGTGCCCTACTACAGAATGGATGCAGACAAATTGCAGAGAGTCCAGCAGTGAGCAATAAAAATGGTGAGGGGCTGGAGGACATGACTTCTGAAGGAAGGGCTGAGGGAACTGGGATTATTTAGTCTACGGAAGAGGAGACAGATGGAGACTTAACTACCTGAAAGGGAGTTCAAAAGAGGATAAAGCTAGACTGCTCTCAGTGGTGGCAGATAACAGAAAAAAGAGTAATTGTCTCAAGCTGCAGCAACCAAAGTTTAGGTTAGACATTAGGAAAAGTTCTCTCACTAGAAGGGTAGTAAAACATTGTGGAACAACTTACCCAAAGAGGTGGTGGAAGCTCCATCCTTGGTGCATTTCAAAATACAGCTAGACAAAACTTTGACTGGTATGATCTAGTTAGGAATGATCTTGCTTTGAGCAGGGGTTTGGACTAAATGACCTCCTGAAGTCCCTTCCAACCCTAACTTTCTATGATTCTATGACAAATCCATCTTATGTCCTAGGCCTGACTGAGAGCATGAGCATGCAGCGGCAGACCTGCTATCCATCCCATGACCAGGAATCTGTGTTTTACGTTTCCCAGAGTAAAACCTGGATCTACTCCTTTAAAGCAAGAAACTAGCAGAGCTCCAGCCTGTAGGGAGCTGCCTGGGTCTGGGGGGAGGGTGTTTGGAGGCAGGGAGAACTGTGTGTATGCACAGACATGTGGCTGGAGCAGGACAGTGCACATGGGGCAGAGCTTTCCCTCTTCACGGCCAGAAGCCATCAACTGAGCCACTTGTGCCATGGAGCCTGCCTGCTGCCTCAGCACTCTGCACCTCCTCCTGTGCCTGCCAGCAGATATGCACAAAGAGGCGGCAGTGGGGAGGCATGGAGGAAAGGGGACATGGGGCAAGAGGACCTGAGGGAGGAGAGGTGGGACAGCAGGTGGTGCCAGGTGCTAATCATGGGCATAGCAGCAGAGGTTCTTTGGGATCTGCAGCAGGTAGGGAGTGACAGGCATCACACAGGGCAGTTGCAGACTTCAGCGTGGACCCTACACCGTGGGCTGACGTACTGTCTGAGCTCTGGCTGGAAGAGAGTCAGCAGCTGTGGCAAGGGTGTGGCAGGTGCCGGAGCTGCATAACAGGAGCAAACCTTCCTCTTCCAAGGTATCATGCCCACTCCCTTCCCCCCACCCCCAGTCCAGGGGCTTGCATTCAACTTTGGCAGGCTCCCCACCCAGGCCCATGCACACACATGCCCAGAAAGCACTCTGCCTGCTTCCTCCAGCCACCAGGCTCTCCACCACCCTGCCTTGCATTGCCCACCCCTCCAAATTTTTTTTGATTGCTAAACACTTCATAGCCTCTGGCAGGAAGCCCAGAAGCAGATGGCTTCATTGCCAAATGGCAATGAATAACAGCACAACCCATACATTTCTCCAAGGTGGCCAGGCATCGCAAAACCTGTCCTCACTAAGACACAGCTCCCGCAAAGTCTTCCTTTGCTCCAGGCATAGGCGGGATTGGAGCAGGCAGAGAAGTGAAGCATGGCCTCCAAGAGGGGACTGGTAGGACTGGGTTTTGGGAGTGAGAGGCAGCAGCAGGGGACGGGGGGGTGTGCGGGGAACAGCACGGGCATTGGCAGAACACCAACATAGCAGGGCTACTCATCACCACAAGAGCAACAAAGGGGACCAAAGGAGGGGAGGAGAGACAGCCACAGTGGGACCTGCGTCATGGTGAGCTCTGATTTTCCATGATAAAAAACAAAAATGCCAAAATATGTAAGTATTCAGAATTTATTATAATTGAGGCACTGGTAGCCTTCAAATTGCTTTAAAATTATAAATATATCAATAAAACACCATGTTCAACTGAGTGTGTGCACATGTGCAGCATTTCCTTTTATTATCATAGAAAAACACAAGTTTGGGAGGTTTTTTAAATCAGAGAATTTGGGTATGCAGTCTCCCACTAACATGATCTAGTCAGCTTTTTTTTTTTTTTTTTTTTTTAAAATAGAGAAAACCAGGATCCCTGCCCATGATAGAGCTAGAACCTACACCATCATGTGCCCCATGCAGTGGCAGCAGCTCCTGCTCTGGCTCCAGCACAAGTATCTGACAGGGCCACAAACCAGAAAGGTAAGGCCATAACAATGTGGATAGACAAAGCAGCTGTGTCAATCCTCATCTTGCCCTCCTGGCTCTGACTGCCCTATCCTCCTGGCTCTGACTGCCTGAAGGCCCTGGATTTCGTAGCAGGCCACTCCCCACACCATGCTGGCAGTCTGGCAGGCCAAACAAATGGATGACACTGGGTGGATCTGGCCCGTGCTTTAAAATTTTTGTCAAAGGTAGCTTCTTATTCTGACAAGCTTTTTCCTACAGCAGTGGAGGCCAACTTTGACACATGCCACAGATGAGCCCCACTCTATCTAAGGGATATTCCAATCACTGACCCCTGCCCAATCTCCTGGTCTGCTTTGTACCCTGTGTTCCCTGACTGATCTGCTCTGCCTTCAGCTTCCCACCCTATCTGGTGCAGTGACACTGCTTATGCCACTTGGGGCAATCATACTGCAGATGGCCACCTCTGCCCTAGAAAAATTTAATTCCTGGAATCCCCCCATGTAGTAATCCCACCCATTTGCCAACCTACTGCTCCATAACCCAACTACTCCCTCAGGCATTACTGCATCATCTCAAAAAAGCAGCAATTATTTGGCATACACTTACATGGAGTGTCAAATAATTCAGAAGTACCTTTCCATATTCCATGCAAGATAATGCATAGCAGAATTCATTATCTGGAAGTAAACTACTCTATTTTAGATATGCTAAATTGAAATAAAGAAGCCATGAGACTATTCTCCATTTAACTTGCATCTTGTACTTCGTATCACCTGGAATGTGAAATATATTTAAAGCTTCATTTTTCCAATTATCATTTCACCATGGCAACCTTAGTTCACCCTACTTGCATATGCCTATTTTCCCTTTATTAAGTACCTTTTCTTACTAATACAACTGTAAAAAAAATCCAGCATTGTTCACCTTGTGAAGAAATCCCCTTTTGACTGTCTCCATTTTGCCATGCATCTTGTTTGAGTTGTATGCTTGGCTTCCTCCCATTCCCCCTTACTGTGTCCATACCCTTTGTCTTAAATTTCCAGCCAAGTAACCTGTGGAACCAGTCTGCCAACCCCAATCACTCCACTGAGGGCTGTTTACCACATCAACAGGGCTCAAATAATGCCTGTTTCTGGTTGAAGCAGGGTAATTAGGTCAGAACAGTTATTTAAGGATCCGGTCACCTAGTTGGGGGACTTCCTCCAGCAGGCATTTTGGAAATGCACACAGAAGCTTGGGCCTCCAGAATCCTCTGGATATATCTGTAAGTAGCCTACCTGAAATTGAGCCAGTAAATTAGGGTTATGTATCTTTAGCCTCATGTTAAAAGGGGCCAAAAAGCCCATTCTTTTGCTCAAGGCATTTTTATTTATTTTTTTAATACTCTTCGATCTTGTACTCCTTCCCCATTCTCTCCCTCTCTGATTAATAAAAGCTATCTGTTACAGCACACCTAATTGTGAATGCTTGAGAGGAGGAACAGGCCTTTTTGCTACTAGCAGAGCTCAGCTGATTATTATCAGATTCTGTCCTACCTGAAAACATCCTGGGTGGCTCCAGGCTATAAAGAGCACCCAGAAATACTACTAGCGAGCAAAGCGTCCCCAAGGTCTGTGTAGCCAGGGCTGCACAGGGCCCTAACAAAGACCAGAACCGGGGTGGTAGCAGCGATTACCCCAGGCTTGAGGGTGTGCTCCAGGAAGAGGGTCAGCCAGATGTAGTCTCCCTTGGGGTGCCACCTGGAGCGAGGTTCTGGTCAGGCAAAGTGATGCAGGTGGCTCAGCCTAGTAGCACCCCCTCCAATCCCACCACACAACTTCCAATTCTGTGTTTCACTCCATGCAGAAAGTCAGTTCATCACCTTTAAGTTCTAAATGACACAGTAAGTAGTTTTGTGCCACACTGTAAAGATGACTGTAAAGATTATCACTCCAAAAGTAACAAAGTTAAAAACTGATATTCAAGTTATTATGCAACTTCAAAATCTAGATATTTCCATTATTCTACCTTTGAAAGAGTGTGTTTTCACAAGCAAGAAACACAGTCATTAACATTTACAGTGACATGAGGAATGAGTGAACTGGAGTTGTGTCAAAAGCCACCTGACTATAAACAACCATCTTCAGCAGACAGTCCATTAGCAAGATAGTTATAAGCCATAAATTGGTTCCACATTTCACATCAACACTTGTTTTAACTAAGAAAAAACAATTTACTGTTTTGGTTAACTGCGCTTCTTTAAATCTCACACCATGAAATATCAAAGTTTTACTACAACCATTATACCTGTAGAAATGTATGTTTTTTCAATATTTCCTACACTATCTCCATAAAGAATTAGGTCCCAGACCCACTCATGTCTGAAACTCAGAGGACCATTTTAACATAGTCATGACAGTACTTAACATATATCAAACGCTTTCCAAGTGCTGGAAAAACAACCCTAGCTAAGGAACTCGTCATTTAAAGATTATGAAACAAACAAAAAAAGAGAGTCAAGAAAATAGGAAGAGAGAGAAAATGTTCAACACAGTCCAAACAACACTAGAAGATGCAGTCATTCTACACTGCCTGATGTTCAAAAGAAAAGCATTTTCCAGACAAGCTTAGTAAAGTCATATCATTAGGAGTCTGAAAGCAAGAAGGCATAGCTATTGCTTGGTTACACCTGACAATGTGGATAAGGTCGAAAGCACTAACAGATATTGCAGATCAACTAAAACTAAGTGGAAATGAGTTTTAAATGAATGACATTTCAATTTGATATGACAGCAGGTGGCATTAATGGAGTGATCCAAAGAATAATTATGTGGCCTAATTATTCTATTCAATATATTTTTATTCTCTGCTTCTGAATTTCTTTTAGCATAAGCAGATAAAGAAATGTTTTATAAGTTGCCTTGGTCAGGTTACCACAGAAGTGGCTATGCAAACCTTGCTCCCATTCACAGGGCTAAACACTAAGATGGTTTCTTTAACAAATTCCAAGAACAAATTGAGCAAAGTTACTAGTATCTCATGCTTTACATATAACAGTGCTCAACAAAATAGGATCATCTCCCCTACTCCATATGCCAGGGGTGTCAAAGATGGCTGCAGGCAGAATCCAGCCTGCAGAGCCCCTTCATTTGGCACCTGGGGCTGGAGCTGACCAGAACTGAAGCCGTCTTTGTGGCACTGGACAAGTCATCCAAGTTTAAGCTATATAACATGCTGTATGAAATGCATGTATGTTTACCAATAGTAGGCTTGGAGCACTGCTCCATACAGAAGCAAGTGTTGCAGTGGCGGCTTGTATGCAGTACAAGCCTTTTCCTGACCTGTAAGTGTAACGTAAAATCCTAAACAATTTAAAGCAGTTGGGCGGTAAACCAACTTATTTCTCTCTAGTTTCACTGAACGATTAGACTACCTAGGAAAGTATACTGGAACACTATTTGTAACTAAAACCCTGTGTGGGTATGTTTATTTTGAAAAACTAATCTATTCCATATTATCATTCAAATTTCTGGAGTGTATTTAACTACTGAGAATAAATTTTATTCCAGAGCAAGGATGTCTACACAGGGACTCTCAAGAATAATGGTTTTCCTTCAATTTCCCACTTTGCCTTAATCCAAGTGACTTTCCTGTGTAAGTAAGGCTAAAGTAATCGCTTTTTGTTAAGATTCCTCCTGAACACGTTTTGGAAAGGTGGCTCTGGCAGATGAGATAATATTAACACAAGTGCACAGGCAATGAAGCAGAGTTCTTATAACCACTTAACATACTAGAGGAGATGTTGAACATGAAGCCAATTCAAAACACTTACTTCCTCTGTCAAGTACCTTCTTTCACCAGACATTCTAAGCTCCATCTGTAGCAAAGAAACAGTTTCTCCTCAGTTAGTTTAACCCCTTCGGAAAGCACACAGTGAAGAGGCCTTCAGAGTAACTGAAATCCTTCGGTTAAATTTAAAATTCAGCTCCTCGTGAGAAACTGTACATGTCAACACATGGGGCATGTAAAACTGTATCAAACTTGACAGCACATCCATTACAGTAAAACTTGGAAACAGTTTGTTTTAAAATACTAAGTGACAAATTCCTTTATCAAGCTTGAGTTGAAGCCGAGTACCATATTAAATAAAACTTAAAAAAAAAAAAAGATTATTATACAGCACAGGCTTGTAAAATGAAAAGTTGCCATTTGAACAATCAGGAGTTGAAATAAATGATGATAAAATGTATTTAGGAAGACTCCAAGTGGCAAGCTCAAATTAACAGAAGCTGGAAAATGAATGGATAAAACAGGAGGAAATAAGTACTCTCCTTTACTATTACTTATCCTCAAGTCCCTTACCTAGTCAGTTCAACCAACAAATTGTGCATCCTGACTCCCTAGCTCCATACTTTCTAGTCAATCCAGGCAACTCTTAAGTATCTAAAGTACCGGGGAAACTTCTACTACCTATATTACCTTAACTGAACAAAGTCCTTAAAACATGTTAGCCTGTTATCTAAAGTCATAGCTTAGTCCATCTTCCCATTTCAAAACTGTTACCTCTGCAGTGAAATTTCAACTTTTTGGAGTAATTCAGAAACACCAAGGTCAACACTATTCAAAAATACTGACGCATATGAAGTACGACTAGAAGCAAAGAACTTACCATCATTTTTTCAAAGAGGTCCATAACTTCTTTTTCGGATAAATTCATAGAACGTTCATCAATAAGTGGCTGAGCAACTGGAAGTTCACTTACAGAAGCTTGAGAATCAATAGGATGCTGAATCAGAGGTTTCTCTTTTTTCACAGCTGACTTTCTAAGACTTGTTAGCCTGTCACGCTGCAAATAAAAAGATATTTAAACTTGCATGTATGTTTACCAAAAAAAGGATGTATAAATATTTATTGAGCACATCACATGCTCAATAAATAGTGTAAACATGTCCAAGGTTAATTTAAACAGCATAGCCAATAAACAGAGACTGTACTATTAATATACCCTTTAACACATAAATAAATATTGTTGCATCTTCAACTAAATTAGTCTAGAAGAATGATATGAGTTTCCATCATGTCCTGTAAGACTGGTTTTTAACTCCTTTCCAAGATTCATGGGAACACTATGTTAAGGTCTGAAAAACTTTGGACATCTTCCTAGTGGACAGAATAGCATGTTCTCTCCACTAGGCAACATTGGCAACATAACTCTCATCAGCAACATCCAATCCTCCTCTGACTGAAAAGCTGTGGCTCTTCAGAGGTTAGTTCAATTGATACAGTTTGGCAGCTTCATCAGAATGAAGTAGTATGTCCTCATAAAAATAAAGTTCCCAAAAGAATACACAACAGAATAGATTTTTGTCAGGACTTGTTTAAAAATTGTTTCAAGTACAGTCTCTTGTAATTAACAGCTTCACAAACCTGTTAAGAGTTTTATTGCAAAGGAGTAGCCATTCATAGTTTAAATGCGTTCGAAAGACATTAGTAAGAACTTATGTAAACTACAGTAAAGTTACTTGGTTAAAATTGAATAGATTTTATTCCTTTCTCTCCTTTTAGCAGCACATGCACCACTCAGTTAATTTGTTAATACAAAAAACAGAAAGGACTGTACTTCAATTGAAAGTGAAACTATATTATAAAGCTGTTTGACACCATACTAATCAAAACATTATCTTATTCTTAGGGACTGGAGTTTACAGGCAGAAAGTTTGTTATTTTACTCTATGTAAGCTAGGCAGGAATTAAGTCACCTAAATAGTGAATTCCTAATACATGCTCTTCAACATGCCCATGCACAAATTAGTACACTTCACTGGGTATGTAGTTTTTATAGATTCAAAACAGCCTTATGAAGATGTTTTTTATTAAGATTGAAATCACAATAGGTTTGAAGCAGCTTAAATAGGGTTACAAATATAAAATGTTGTAGCATTTTCTATGGAAGTAAGCTCAATTTGTTCCATCTAGTTAATGCTTGTTAAACAAATTACTAGACTGAAGTTTAAGTTATCTACAGCTAACATTTGAGGAACCTTAAAGATTCAAAAACTGGCTTAAAGAAATCCCAACCTTGTATAAAATATAGCCAATACAGTTCTGTTTCTCACATGTGGTAAGACATGTTTTTTAGTAAACAGCCATCATTCAAGTGAACAGCCATTTAAGACTTTTGAAATGAAATCTTCATATTCTCCCAAGGAGAAAGCAACTGTGACCACCTGAAACCTGGGATACTGCTCCTGCCTTGATTCAAGGTAATTTGCTTCATAACAGAGTCTCACAGGAGAGCAGAGAGACTTTTCACCAGCTAAGAACTGCCTGCCCAGAGGAGGCTTCCATCTACTGACTCCTCTGTGATATCCTATGAAATATGAACTTTCACTTCTACCCACGAAAACTTCTTTTATCTGATAAAGGGTGCTTGTGCCCAAAAGCCTGCAGTTAAAGAAATTTTTCTTGCAGAAATCTCATTGGTGTAATAAAAGATATCACCTCTACCATGACCCCTGATTGTTTCAGCCATTTAAGATGCATTTCATTCTACTACTACGCACATAATTTCAAATAAGCCTTGTACTTCAGCCTATCAATCTCCCTAATTTACAGGCACAGGAATCAATCTCTAAAATTTAAGAGGGTGCATGCTTTCAGCAGGTCAGCTTCAAACCAACTGCTCATGTGCATGCTCATACATGAAGTAACCCTACAAGTCACCTTATTCCTGCTAGAAATGTTGGGTGAGGATATGCCTTAAACCCTTGCCACATCATACCTCAAAAAATCTTACCTCTGTGCTAGAGGTGCACCGATACATCAATCCATATTGTATAGGCACCAATAAAAAGAAAATTGACATTATCAGCAATTGGCTTTTTTTGGCTGACGTAGCCGATAACATTGTCTATAAATGCTGCATGCCTGTGTGCAACTGAAGTATGCATGTGGCCAGTCCAGCCCTTGGAAAGCAACATCTAGCTCATAAATTTATTGGGGGGAAGAGGCATGGGGGTGCAGATCGAGGCCCCCACACAGCAAGAGAGTGGGGCTAGTATGGGGCAGGCATTGCCCAGCCAGGCAGGGTAGGACAGAGCAGGATGGGACATACGACAGAGCTGCAAGTTGCTCATCCAGGGAATGGGGGGGGGGACGGGACCTCACTGATGCTTACACCCTTGGGGGAGGCATCATACCCCCCAGATCTGAGCACAAGGCGAGGGCAGGCTGCTGCTGTGGGCTGGAGCCAGGGGTGGCACTGGGCTTTTCCTAGCAGGGGAGGAGGGCTGGGCTGGGTTGGGGTTGTGCTCAGGGTGGGCAGCAACAGCACTAGGAGTCAGGGCTACAGGGTGAGCTAGTTACCCCAGAATTTTCTGTAGCACACCCCCCCCCCCAAAATCACCCCTCCGAAGGCCACCACCTGCCCTGACCACAGCCCCAGCCCAGCCTGCCCCCAAGAAGAGCCTGGTGCCCCACAGCAGCATCCTGCCTTCACCTCACACACAGATCCAGGTCCATGCTTCCTCCAAGGGTGTGCACAGCTGCAGGAGCTGCCCCCCTTCCTCCCTGCATCCCCCAAAAAAGCCACTCATGGCTCCGTCCCACACCATGGCCAGCCTTGCCTGCCCCTGCTCCAGCCCCACTCTTTCCCTTGCCATGGGGCCCCTGATCTGCCCTCCAGACTTACCAGATGGATGCTACTCTCCAAGCTCTCCGGCTGCATAAATCAACAATCTGATTGGTATCGGCCGATATGGCTCATTAGTAAATCAGCCATTGGTATCAGCCCAAAGAATGTTTATTGGCTCACCCGTACTATGTGCCCATACCCAATAAACATTGGCAAATTGGACTAAAAGTCACTAGTCTGTTTTAAACAGAATATTTCATACCTGTGCACCTCCAGTTAAGCTTAATTTCTGTGTTTAAATTAAAATTCGCAACATATCCCTGTAGTTTCCCTATCAAAGCATGATATGCTTTTTAAAAACTATTATGAAACCATTTCCGAGTCATGATCAATGAGATCATCAACAAAATCATACTGTCTATTTGGTGCTATATTTAAAAAGCAAAATCATTCAGTCTAGAATGACAGTAAGTTGGGACAAAAATATTTTTTGAATATGTGGTAAATTATGTATTTAGCCACAGTGAAATCTGATTGGAGTTTATAATATATATGAAATTACACATTCATGGGCCATTCAATTGTATTTAAGTTGTGCATGTGTTTTGAAATAGCCTTCCGAGGAAGCAGGATAAATTCATACTGCTGTATTAAAACTTAAATTCAAAACTTTTTAAAAAGGTTTTTCTTCACAACACATCTCCAATAATGCACTTTCTTTTTAGACACCACCTAGTAAAACATTTATTCTTTCAGCATATGTTTCATTGTCCACAGCTTTTTGAGCAAGTGCATGCACTATAGGTCAATTATAAACCAAATTGCCATGAGGACCTTACCATATCATCTGCCAAAGTTTTTATGTGAATGTTCTATTAAAATCAAAAGAAAAGAAGAAAGTTACTTTCTCATACAGAACATTAGCATGAAATGTTAATACAGACATGGCTAAAGTAACAAATCTCATAGCCAAAAAAACTTATTTTTAAGTAGGTTAAAAATCACAAGCAATTCATTACCCTCTCACCAGACATTATGCTTTAATTTTTTTAAACAAGTTCAACATAAAAGAAACCTTTTCATCTGAGATTCCACAGAACCTAAAATCAGTACACACGTTTTGATTTGTATAATGCTTGACTTAATTTTAAATGTTTGAAAAATTGCCAATTTAAACTTTGTTTGGATGAAATAACTGCCAATTCGAGCAGCATTCCTTACTCTTCATTTCACTGGCAAGCTAAAAGTTTGAGATTATAGAATGAAGGAAGTTTTTCATTTTATTCTGTAAGCAGTTTACATTATAGGTAATATTATTACCATTTAATATTTTCCCACGCAAAAGTTCATAGATCCAATAGTCAGTCATTTCTACTGGCTTTGGGTTTTTTTTGAGTTGTAACATCCCAAATTTGAAAGAAAAAAAAAAAAACTTACAGTGTTTTAAGTGACTTGTAAATATAAACCAAACAGTTGCAACTAGCATTTGTCACTATAATTAAGTCAGCTTGAAGCTTTTGCAAAAATTCTTCCATGTCATCTTTATATCCTTCTTTAGGTGCCTAGTTAAGTGCACTGAAGCTCCTCCAACATGACTGAGTCCACATGATAATTACCGCGCACCAGTAGACTCCAGTGTCATGTGCATCAGCACCCCTACTCTGAAAAAAATGTGTTCAACAACCTTTAGTTAAAGTGTAATATGAATTTTTGCATATAAGTTATTATCCTTAAATGATAACAGTATTGAACTGATCAACCTCAATGATTGTATGAACAATTAAAACTCCATTTTGTGCTTTTCCCTGCTTGACAAGAGTAGATGAAATTCATATGCTCTGTATACGTGAATGTCTGTGTGAGAGGGTGAACAGAGAAAGAATGGTAACTATTTGCATGAAAACAGAAGATTTCACTGATTCTGAAAGCAACAAGGCGCCAATGTATAAATTACCATACAATAAACTAATTAAGCTAATTAATGGACGGCTGAAGAGCTTGTCTGTGATCAGGTACAAAGAAGATGGTAAGAAAAAGGAATTTAGCATATCCTAGCATTTGAACTACACAATACTTCAAGGCAGAGATACCAACTGCAATGCTTCAAAGATACAGTGCTTCAAGGCAAAGATCAAAACCAAAATACTACACTTTGAAATAACCAACTTTACTAAAATGACCTCATTGAAGATACCAACTTTACTGGAATGACCTCAAGCTGAGATAACCAGAAGAAAAACCTCTAATTAAAGACTGAGCATGGAAAAACCCTAATGCTGAACAAAGACCTGAAATACCTATAAAAGCGAGATGCAGACAAGCCAAGATGGGGAATCCACTCTCTGCAACCTCATGGAGCACAGACATGCATGTCTGTTCTTCCCCCGTTCCTATCACCCTCAATAAGCCTGGACCCAGCCACCCAGTGTTAATATTGAGTAACATCTCCTGGTAACTATAACATCTTACTGGAGTGGTTTTTCTGTATGTCTGTTTGTATGACTGGTGTGTTCAAGCTTATGTATCTGCTTCACATAACCAATAAAGACAGCATTTTGCCTTATCCCCCTTTTAAGGTCTTGCGCTTAATTTGAGTTTTGGCAATTTTAAGTAACAAAAGTGCCCCTCCAACCTTTTTCCACTGCGAGGATGCCAATACACATGACGACCCAGGCACTTTAATTAGAGTGGCTGTCATAGTGCCCCTACCTCCCCCTGTCTGCCAGAGCATGTATGTAAATGCCCTTTATGTCTAATGTTTAAAATATCTTTCAAGAAACTCCTATATATTTCAAACCCCACACACAGAGCACAAGCAGTGGGACATGCTAATTTTCCGCAACTTAATTCAGTAAATTAAAGTTCATGCTCCAATACCATATAGGTAACAAAAATAACAATCCAAGTCACATTAGGGAGGGCAACACTGAGGATTATCAGAAAATGGCCAGTACCAACTAAGCCATCTTACCACCATAAATCCTTAGGGCAAAGGGCACTTCTCAAGTTGGAAAGATGAACCAACAAGACTCCTGGGGAGAAATGACTTTCTAATGTACCAAATGTTTGGAAAATATTCAGTATGGACTACAAAGTATGTGTCTGAGTTGCTACCTTTTCACTCAACTGTATGAACAAGGAGGTTAATGTTGTACATCAGGGACATTTCCTCCTAGTGTTAATCCCCAGTAAATCATCCATCAAAATTGCACTTGTTTTATGTCCAGGTCAATAGTCATATAAGGATAAATGGATCTGAGGCCATGAAATATCGTAAAGCCAGATGCAGAAGACAACCTAGAATTAGCTTCTAAAAAAACTGAAAGAGCGGAGAAGACACTAGCACATCTTGTATCAATAAGTACAGTTATAGCATTTACATTACTTAAAAAAATACCCCCACAATCACTTTTTATGCAGCCTTTCTCTTGTCCTCCTTGGCCACATCCACACATGGTACATAAGTTTTGTTCCCTGGGAACAACTAGCAGCGGCGCACTTTACAGAGCCACTAGTTGTCCCTGGGGAATGTCCATGCCACGCTGTGGCAGAGCACCAGCGGGGTGCTCGCCACTTAGGGAAGCTGCAAACTCTGAAGGAGCTTCTTGGCTGAGCAGCAGGGAATATGCAGCCCCTCCCCAGCCCTCAAAACATTTTAAAGGGGAAGGTGTGTGTCAGAGGACTCACGGTGCTCTGCCACTTTAAGAACTGGGCCAGGCAGCAGGCAGGCAAAGCCCAGCCTTGACAAGCGGCCATCTTAAGACTCAGGCCAGCAGGACTGGAGGCAGCAATTGTTGCCTGGCATGGAGGAAGGAACATATCCTGGCAGAGCTGCTGCTCTGGAAACAACACAGAGGTAAGGGCAGGAGCTATGGAGTGATTTGAAAGTTCCTGGTCCCAGACATAACTTAAAACTGCACCCTGCCAGGATAAGGAGGCCTGGTGCCAGTGACACAGCAGGGCCAGCAAATGCCAGGTTCAAGGACCATCTTGGTGAAAAGAGGGTCAGGGCACTTTAACCTCTGCCCCCAGCATCTGGTGGGTGACTAGTAACATCAGAGGGAGTTAGGACCACATATGTCTAGACAGGACACCTGAACCTGATGGGGCACAAGGCTCCACAGAGTGGGTAGTGGAGCCAGGCATGGCTGAGGCCACCTAAGCCCAGAGACTTGCAAGACCCTGGGGAGAGAAGGAGAGTTGTGGGCCAGTTGTACACCAGAGAGGGGTACCTGAGCCCACAGGGATGTTTGATGCCAGGTCCCAGAGAAGGGGGCTGAGTATGTGCCTAAAGGAAGGTGAAGGTGCAGAGAGGCACCTGATGGGCTGCATATGAGTAACTGAACCAGCTGAGGCCCTCTGAGTAGGGGATGTGAGTTGAGGACTGCAGCCACCAAAGACTATGGAGCTGGTGTCACTGCGAAGGCTTTGGCTTCCATGACCACCGCCCACTCTTTGGCAAGAAAGACAGCAAGCTGCTGGGAAGAGCTGGCCTCTACCTCTCTCCCACAGGGAGGAGGTTCTTCTCAGCCAGACTGGGTGACCTGCTCCACCAATTAAGCTCGCTAACGGACAGGGGAACTACCACCACTGCTGGCCCGCTAATCAACCCTTGCAAAGCCAGCAGGCCAACTCACTTAAGGGAGTCCACCCCTGCCCCAGCCATGGTATAAATGTGTGGGCAAGGCAAGAACCCCCAAGGGGACACTTGCTTGCCTGTATACAAATGCCAGGAGCCTGGGGAATAAGGAGGAGGAACTCGTCCTCCTTAACAAAAATAATTACAACGTCATAGGCATAACGGAGACCTGGTGGGACTCCACCCATGACTGGACCACCGGTATAGATGGCTATACCTCGTACAGGAGAGATAGAGTAGATAAAAGGGGCTGGGGTGTAGTTCTCTATGTTAAGAAAAGCTATGCGTCGCAAGCTGATACTGGCGACCACGGTGGACAACTGGAGACCCTCTGGGTTAAAAACTGTGGGGAACACGGCACAGGGGATACAATGGTGGTAGTCTAAGCTTGACCAGAAGTTCACCCAGGAACTGGCTGAGGCTGCATGCTCCAGGACCATGGTTGTCATGGGTGACTTCAATTACCCAGATATCTCATGGGAGGATCACTCAGCAAAATCCAAGTGGTCACAAAGCTACCTGTCATGCATGGATGACCTCTACCTGACTCAAGAAGCCTAAGGGCCAACAAGAGGCAAAGCGCTGCTCGACCTGGTACTGGCTACAGGGGATGAACTAATTGCCGACCTAGTGATTGATGGGAAGCTGGGCAACAGTGACCACGAGATGATCACCTTCACACACTCAGGTAGGCTCTGGAGTGGTGCGAGACGCGCGGGTGAAGCCCGCTGCGCCCCCACTCCCCCGAAGCCCCCCAGACATCTCCTCAGCAGCCGCCAAGCCCCCTGCCGACCCCCAGCACAGCCAGAGGTGAGCGGACTCGTGGTGGGAAGGGGTTAACTCCTCGCTTGCTGGGAAGACGCCGCTGCCTGGTGCCGGGCCGGGTCAAGCCCCGCCCAGGACCCTACTTGGCCCAGCCCCGCAGGGAGCCACGCGAGCGGAGCCACGCGAACAGGCTGCGTCAACAGGTGCTCGAGTTAGCGC
>NW_017728916.1:14351527-14353009 GCF_001723895.1 Crocodylus porosus
GCGCGTCTCTCACAGCTCCAGAGCCTAACTGAGCTTTTTTTCCCTGTTTGGCGGGCCCTTTTAAACTGCGCGCATGCGCAGTGGGCCTGCCGTCAAGGAAAGCTGGTTTCTCAGGCCAGGGGGGCCCTGCCCGGGATTTGGGGGCCCCTGCTGTAATAAGACAAATTGTCAACATTTCTCTTGGGAGGACTCTGTTACCCACTGTGAAAAATGCAGCAATCAAAATGCCTGTTAAAGAATCCTTATTTGGCACTACAGACTTTATTAACTACTTTTTCAACATTTTGTGTCTCTTTTCTAAGAAACCTAATATAAAGACTTCCAGCCTCCAGTGGCACTTAGTATATGATTGTAAATATATGTCATGTTTCAAGGCATGTTACTTAAAAGAAATCCTAGCATTTTGAGAAGGACTGCCCAACTTGCTTGGCTCCATGGGCTGGATTTGGATCACTGGACTCCCCATGGGCTGAATGACTCACCTCTGGCATCCAAAGACCCTGAATTCATTGGTGGACAAGGAGTTGCATAGGCAGAGGCCTGTGGTGTTCACCCCCAGAGCTATTCCAATGAAGTTAGCAACTGTGCTAACATGCCCTGTGGGCCTCAACTTTAACCCCTTGTGGAAAGCATGCAGCCTGTGAATGGTTAGTTTGATAGCCATGTTCTTGAGATTGATCAGCACCTTTTTAAGTATAAGAGAACTGTATTCATTTTATTTATTTATTTATTTATTTATTTATATATTGGACCTCCCTAAATATTTTTTTTCCATTGCTAAACCTTCCTATAATGTTTTCAAGAAGGGCACATGAATGAACACAAGCACCCTAAAAAGGCACATATTTGGATAGACAACTTATGCATTTTAACAGTTGTTAGCATAGAGTTAATAATAGTTCATGATTATATAGCTGCACCTTCTGCAGATTATTCAAAATATGTATGTAGTCAGTGAGAAAGTGGGTGAGACAACACTGACTAAAGTGCTAGTGGTACTTAGATGGCAGCAACCTGCAATTGCTTTTATGTTAAATGTAAACAATACCTTATCTGAGCTCTCATGGTACTTAGCAGAAATCAGCACATGATTGGACAGCTCCTGGTTAAAGCAAAATCGGTCTAAGACAGAGAGGGTATTATCAAGAAGAGGAAAAGACTCAACAGAACATTAATCTTTTATAAAAGAACTGAAGTCCTTTCTGGCCTTGTAGCGCTACTGAATGTTAGGGTGCATCCAGACAAGCATGCCCTGTCTCAGGGCAAGAGGCACATGCGGGAACAAGAAAATGTTTCCCATACTGCAAACTTGCAGCACAGGGAGAAAATTACATCCCTGGACATCCAGGAGTCTAAAAAAAATGGAGTTAAAAAAAGCAGGGCAGGGTAGGGCACGTTCCTACACTGTGCTCTGAGGCAATCAGAGGCTGGGTCCTCCACAGAGATGCTCTGGCTGCCAGAGTGTTTCTGTGGTTGGCCTCT
>NW_017728916.1:14353533-14355203 GCF_001723895.1 Crocodylus porosus
AGCCCCTGTTTCTAAGGTAAGTAGAAGCTATTCCCCCCCCTTTTTTTCCCTTTTTTAAGTGATGGTGCCTTGGGTTGGGGGGACAGCCATGGGGGTGCAAGTGGCAGATAGGTCCAGGCAGGGCAGCTATTGGGGGGATCTGGGAGACCCAGGGGGCATCCAGCAGGGGACTGCAGCAGTTCATGGGGGATGGGGCCAATTTGGGCAGCAATCAGGGGGCTGGGGTGGGGCCTTGCAGGGGATGCAGTGGCCATATCCCCTGTTGAGGGGCAGCAGAATATATATATTCATGTATTCATGAAGCATGTATTTAGAGTTCACTATATTATTATGATAGGCAGGCTTCCACATTGCTCTAACACTGTAGAAATATCAATAAAACATTGCTCAACTGATCTCTATCCTTGTCTCACACACTCTCTCTCTATAGTGGTCTTTTGTTTTAATTGTGGAGGAACATGGATTTTGGGGGTATTTTACAGTGTAAATATGGGATTTTTTTTATGAGGGATTTTTGTTTTCCAAAAGGGAACACAATTACTCCTGTTAGGGAGGCCAGTGGCAGAACCCTGCCTGCTCAGAGCTGGCACCTTGGACCCAGCTCACTGTGTCTGACCTCATGGCTCCATGGGGCCAGGAGGACATGCTTTGACAGTTGAAATCAGGCCACCACACCTGGAACATTTTCCAGGTGATAGCTGCCCAGATAGCCGGTCAGGGGCCACACATTGCAGTAGTGCCACACAAAGGCCAGCTCTGCAGCCACAGCCCACTGGCAGCTGGCTCAGAGGGGCAGAGGCCTCTACTGGCTGTGAAGTCCCCATCCAGGTCATAGAAATAGGGTCCAAAGGGACCTTATAGATCTTCAAGTCCAACCCCCTGCCAGGCCAGGAGGAAACAAACTGGGCTCAAATGATCCCAGCTAGGTAGGCGTCAAGCCTCCTCTTAAAGACCTCCAGGGTAGGAGCCAACACTACTTCCCTTGGAAGTTGGTTCCAGATCCTAGCCGCCCTAACTGTGAAGTAGTTCTTATGGATGTCTCATCTCCTCTCCAACAACTTGTGGCTGTTATTCCTTGTTATGCCAGGGGGCGCTAGGGGAAACAAGGTCTCACCCAAACCCTTCTGGTCCCCCCTACTGAGTTTATAGACAGTCACCAGGTTCCCCCTCAGCCTTCTCTTGTGAAGGCTGAACAGGTTCAGGTCCCGCAGTCTCTCATTGTAGGGTCTGCCCTGTAGTCCCCGTATCATGCAGGTGGCCCTCCTCTGGACCCTCTCAATGTTGTCCACATCCCTCCTGAAGTGGGGTGCACAGAACTGGACACAGTACTCCAGCTGTGGTCTGACCAGAGGGGGAAGATCACCTCCATGGCCCTGCTAGAGATTCACCTGTGGATGCACGACAAGGTCCGGTTAGCGTTTCCAACCTTGACCTTGCATTGTCGCCTCATGTTCATCTCGGAGTCAATAATGACTCCAAGATCCCTTTCTGCCTCCGTGCTCTGAAGAAGGGAGTTTCCCATCTTATAAGTGTGCTGCTGGTTACCACTGCCCAAGGGCAGCACCCTGCACTTGTCAGTGTTGAAGGGCATCCTGTTTTTGCTAGCCCACCCCTGTAACCTATCCAAGTCTTGCTGCAGTCTTTCCCTCCCTACTAGCATGCTCACCTCA
>NW_017728916.1:14356437-14361985 GCF_001723895.1 Crocodylus porosus
TGAGGATGGGGTGGGAGACAGTGTCAAAGGCCTTGCTGAAGTCCAGAAAGACTACATATGCATGGCAACACCTGCATCCAAGGCTTTTGTGACTTGATCATAAAAGGCAATCAGGTTGGTCTGACATGACCTCCCCCTAATGAAACTGACTGGTTGCCCTTGAGCATCATCTCTGAGGCCAGCCCATTTCAGATGTGCTCCATGATGATCTTCTCAAAGAGTTTCCCTAGGATTGAGGTAAGACTGATGGGCCTATAGTTGCCCTGGTCCCCCCTCCTCCCTTTTTTAAAGATGGGGACCACGTTGGCTACCTTCCAACCATCCGGCACCTGGCCCAAGCACCATGAGTGCTTGTAAAGCCGTGCCAAGCCCTGCAATAACCCCTGCTAACTCCCTCAACACCCTGGGGTGGAGAGCATCTGGACCTGCTGATTTGAACATGTCCAGTCCTTCCAGAAGCTCTCTAACTCAGTCCTCTCCAACCTGAGGTCTGGAGGCTTTCCCCTTGAGTCTGTCTTCCATCCCGGTGGGGAAGTCCTGGTCCCTGCCCAAGAAAACAGAGATGAAGAATTGGTTAAAGAGGTCTGCTTTCTCCTCTGGCACAACCACCAGATTGCCCAGAGGATCTTTCAGGGGCCCCCACATTTCCTGGTGCTTTCTTCATCCTCCCTATAAATTTGAAAAAGGGCTTTTTGTTATCTTTGATTTTGGATGCAAGTCCTAGCTCTATATCCGCCTTAGCTTTTCTGACAGACCCCTACAGGCCCGAGCAAAGGAGGTATACTCCTATTTGGAGATAGCACCCCCCTTCCACCAGGTGTACGCTGTCTTTTTGGTGAACAGGCATTCCTGGAAGCACTTGGTGACCTAGGGGGACTTTTGGGCACTCCTGCCCCCCTTGCTTTTTGTTGGGATGGTCACCCCTTGGGCCCTGAGTAACGTCTCCTTAAGGAACGACCACTCATCTTGGGCACTGAGTTCCCCTGCCCTTGAGAACCCCAGTGCCTCCCCCACTAATCTCTTCAACTCGTTGAAGTTGGCCCTCTTGAAGTCCAACTGGCCCTTGACACCCTGTGCTGGATGCTAAGTGTGCAGCAACATCTGGCAAGTGTGCAGCCAGTCACATCTAGGCAGCACCCCCACTGCCAGACTGCTGCAGTGGGTAGAGGGAGTACAGAACTCTCAGGGCTCTTTCAGCAGTGCAGCTGGAACAAGGGGTAGTGTCCCCAGGTTTGAATTGGCTGGTGAAAAGAAGCTGCTAACTATTTGTAACACCCAATTATTGTGGACTCTGAAGCCCACATGGCTAACAAATAGCTCCTAATATATGGAGCCAATGGATGGATGATGCAGGAAAATACTTGGGACAACTAATGAAAAAAATTAGGATAGGATTGTCATGTGAGTCAAAAGGTCAAGGCATGAAAATAAGTGCACCTGAGGGGGAAACTGAGCAGAGCCCCCTGGGCTGCACCCAGTGCTCCTCAAAGGCATCCAAGGAGCCAGTGAATGCCATCCACTGGTGCTCTACCCAGATACATGCACAGACAACTGAGAGGAAAGTGGCAACACAGTCTCTGGGCACCTTCCTGGCCACAGCTTCCTTTATAGTAAAATACAAGGCCCACTTGGCCAGGGCCAGGAGGAGGTTGACCAGGAGATCCCAGGACTTGGTGGGGACAGGGATGGGGAGACCAAAAACAAAAAGGTGTGGGGTGAAATTCAACCAGATTGAGGGGCTGAAGTCTGGTGTGTCTCAAGAGGTAGGAGAACAGGGTGTCTGAAGTTTGCCACATAAACAGCTGTGGTGACAGCTCCTTGGAGGAGCCACCAGCTGAGGTCCGCAGTGGCTCATGGGATGAGGGTGGAGTACAGAATCAGCCACTCAGGTGCTCCCCAATCATGCCTTTGCTGAGCAGGTCCTGCCACTTGCTGTTTGGGCGGGAAGCAAGGGCGGCATGATGGACAGTCTGATTCATGAGCATGCAGAGGTGGCAGCAATGGACAGTGGAAAAATGGACCAGTCTGGTGTCCTTCAGCCACCTCAGATGGTGGAGTGGGGAGTGCCATGAAACTGGTCAAGGCGCTGGCCCCACAACAAATTCCAGTGGGCTGGAGGACATGGTGGGGTGGGACCACTGTCATGCAGGACCTGGTCAACAAAAGCAAGGTCATTGGGAGGTAGGAAAGATTTCACCTCCTAGACCAGGTGGCAGGTTGCACGTGTAGGTAGAGCCATGCACCAGGCCAGTGCAGCAGGGTCTACCCACTCCTGGCTATTGTAGTCCAGAGGTCTCCAAAATGGGTGACACCAGCCAGGTTCAACCTCTGTCACAACTGGGGCACCTCTGCCATCAGCACCTCCAGCTGGGGGTTCCAGAGGACAGGGTGCAACGAAAAGGTTGGCACCCTGGGCAACTCTTGTAGGGCACCTGGAGGTGGAGACCATCCTCCAGGCCCAGAGGAGGTCCTGGTAGAAATCTGGCATCCCTCACAGGTCCTGCAGGTAGAAGCCCCACAGACTGAGGAGCTGCCAGTCAAATCAGAGCCCCCAGATGTGGTGGTGGAAAGCGCACCACAGGTGGCCCTAGGCCATGTAGCTCTCGACACAGTATAGCAGTTGCTTCAGGGCCTGAAGGTGGAATGCCAATACCTGACTGCCAGGCAAACCAGGCCCTAGTTGCCTTCCCACAAGGGGAGACTTAGGACCTCTGCAGTGACTCAGTGCCATCCTGGTCAGAAAAACTCCAACAGCCATCTCTGAAGTACTTTCAAAACCTCAGGGGGCACAGGCAGGGTGTGTAAGCAGTGCCAGAACATGGACAGGATCAGCTGGTTCAGCACCAGCACTGTCCCATGCAGGGAGACTCATCTCAGGAGCTCTGCCTATTCCTGGAGCTGCCCCACCACCCTTGCCTCCAGCTGGTGCCAGTTCTCTGGTGGGGAGGAGTCTGTGGGGGACAGGTAGACCCCCAAGTAGATCAGCGAGCCCATGCTCCAGTGGATCTTGTGAGGCATGGGTGGGAGTGATCCCACCTGCCATCAATCACCCACCACTAGGCCAAAGCTCTTGACCCAGTTGATCAGGGCAGAGGAGACCTCCACCTGCACCAGGTTGCCTGAGTCCTGGACCATGAGAAGTACATTGTCAGCATATGCTGACAGGATGAGCTGCACCACCAGTGCCTGGAGCATCAACCCCACCACCCACTTCTACAGGAGAATGAGGAAGAGATTCAGGGCTAAGTCCTACAGCTGGCCTGACAATGGGCAGTCTTGATGCACCACTCTCCTGAATGGGATGGGCTCCATCAAGGTACAGTTGAGCTTGACCAAATATTCTGCAGAGGCTTATAACACCTGGATAGCCTGCACAAAATGCGGCCCAAAGCCAAAGTCCCACGCATGCCTGTGAGGTACCCGTGATCTACTATGTCAAATGCCTTCTCCTGGTTCAGGGATAGGAGGGCAAAAGACAAGCCCTCCTGGTGCTCTAGCTACAGGAATTCCCAAATCAGGTACATGTCGTTGAAGACAGAACATCTTGGTGCTGTGTATGTCTGGTTGGGATGGATTACATCCATCAGCATGGACCACAGGCACAATGAGATGGCCTTCACTACCACCTTGTACTTAGTGCACGAGGGACACGAGAAGCCAATTCCTTAAGTCACAAGGATCTCCCTTCTTCAGCAGGAGGGTCATCATGGCCCTCTAGCACAACAGGGGGAGCTCCCCGCTTCCGTCAGATTTGGCCCAGACCACAGCAAGGTCCGGGTCACGGATGTGCCAGAAAGCCCAGTAGAACTCCGAGGTCAGCCCGTCAATGCCCAGTGCCTTGTTGCTAGGTGTGGTGGGCCAGTAGGGGGTGCTCCTGCATTAAGCCACCCACCTCACTGTGCCCAACCACCTTCCAGGCTCCAAGTGCCTCCCTGGGGTACCTCGTATCTGGCCAACCCCCTTCCTGGAGCACACCTGCTAGCCTGGGGTTTCCACTGCCACCACCCAGGGCTCTGGACTGATTCTGGCTCTGGGAACCCTGGGAACCACAGGCATAGTAGTCTTCAAAGGTACTTGATTCACTTGAAGAAGTTGGGATGCTTCCCTCAGTCAGAAGCTCAAGTAGTGGTCTCCCTTAGTTCAGCTGAACTAAGGGGACCCCAAGGCATAATCTAGACCCACTCCCAATAAGTGTCCCACAGTAAGTACAAAGGAGAACTTTATTGGTTATAGAGGGTAGGGTTAGAATAGGATACAGGGTAGAGCAATGTCAGAGAAATCCCAGAGAACAAACTCCTGTGGCTGGGTAGCCTTTGATCATGCATCTGAGTTACTGCAAGCTATATATCTAGTTAGATCTTAGGTAGCTTACTCACAAGTATCATCCAGAGGCAGGATGAGTTTCCCTCTGGAGGCAGACAGTTCCTTGATCATGAATTTTGAGAAAGCAAGTTTTAGATGGTACTGCTCTTCTCTGTCTCTGAGTCTCCCTCATGGCTGCTGCCCCCTCCTTCTGGGCGGTCCTTAATTTAAATAGCCCTTGTGACATCAGTTATCTGGTCCAATGGAGGCCAGCACCTGTTGGCTGTCAGCCAACCAATTTGAAATACATTACTAGTTGCTGGGCAGTCTCTATCCCACCAGGGAGCAAGCCCTTCACCCAGGTATGTGATACCAGTCATGTAGGCAGAGGGAGCAGATTTCCCCCCTCCCTCAGGAATGTATCCATCTCAGGTTACCCAAAGAGATAGAGTAAAGGTGTGTCTCCTCTGCTGAGCCCATCCTAATCAAATTGTCACACAGCAGAGTTTTTGGGGAGAAATAAAGGTGGCCTTCTGCCACACTAGGCATCAGGTGGAGGTTGGCCAAAAACTCAGGCAAAGTGAAAGGAGCTTCCAGCTGGTTCTGGTCACCCATGCTGACCTGCGGGAGGCCCTGCCACAGGGTCTGACAGCTTCAGCATCAGTCAGATCCAGGGAGAAGAGCTCCTCATAGAAGGCCCGTTCGTGCTGGCACTTCTCATCTGGATCTGTGAAGGGGTGCTGTCACCCACCAGAAGGCAGGTGATGTACTTCTTGGCCTCCAGCCTCCTTTCCAGGGCATAGAAGAAGTGGGAGCTGTGGTTCATCTTCCAAAGAAGCTGGACACATGAGCAGACAAATGCACTGTGGGTGCTGTGGTCTTCTAGACCAAGAAGATCTTCCTGCCTCTCCTGACACAGTCCACAGAGGGACGGGTTAGTTAGGTCAGTGGCCAGAGGCCTCTCCAGCTCTAGCACCTCCTGCTTGAGCTGCTGCCAGACTGCCTCCCTCTGCTGGGTGGGCCTCCGAGTGCAGCCATGGCAAAAAAGCCAAATGCGCACCTTCCTGTGGCGAAATGCCAGGCTAGCGGCTCCGGCACTGCTTAGGGGAGCCGCGGGCTTTGCGGAGTTGTGCGAGCGCGCGGCTTGTGGGGCGGAATTGAGGTAGCTCTTAGCCACCCTCGAGGTTCGCCGAGTTGGCACAAGTAGACGAATTAGGGTAAGTAGTTAGTGTCTCTTAATCTATAG
>NW_017728916.1:14362595-14380492 GCF_001723895.1 Crocodylus porosus
ATTTTCTTTTACATAACAGTTACTAGGCAGATTTTCTACACAAGTTTTGTCTCTGTAATACTGACACTTTTTAGATAAGAGGTAAAATTTATAGAGTATAGGTGTGGGGTCTACTTCTAGCAGAGCATAGTACCAGGCACTTGTTTAGACTAACAGTAAAACTGTAAGGCAATAAAAAGCGGTACCAGGCACTTGCTTTAGATAACAGCACAGGCCTCAAGGTTACATAAATGTGAGAGTGCCACACGGCAATTATACAGAAAAGGGAAAATAATATAAAGTCTTTGCTAAAAACTATAAGATAGTTACACTTCCCAGCATCCCATCATTTCCGAGCCACAGAGAAAGCTGCTCATTGCTCCTGCCAGGCAAGCCAGAACTCCAGGAAAGCCTCCCTGATGCCCACATCCTCCAGGCCAACCCTGGATGCCCAGGCCCTGGGTCCAGAGAAGGTGGTGATTGCTGAAAGGGGTTGGGTGGATGCCAGAGGAGTGGGCCTTGGCAAAGTGCGGCAAAGAGATATAAACCCAGTCTAACCAGGAGTGGCATGCCTACTCCTCCTCCATCCTCACATAAGTTAAGGCAGGGGGTTCAGTGGGGTGACAGGCATGCCAGATGTCCATCAGGGAGTACTTCATCAAGATCTCCCCAATGATGCCCATGGCAGCCTCATTCCACTCCTTGCCTGACCAGTCTTGTACATCTAGGGTAACATTAAAGTCCCCATCAAGGACCAGGCACTCACAAGGTTTGAGGGTGCTGATGGTTTGTCGCCAATTTGGTTTGTCGGCTGCAATCACCAGGGTCTCCTGAAAGAATACCATGGGGTACCCTCCCTGCTGAAGGAAGGAGATCACCTGGCACCTCCAGAGACCCTTCCTGCAGCCATGGATGTTGAGGATCATGATCTTAAATGACCTCATGGCTGGAGCGGGGTGGAGTAGATGGTTCAGGAGGGGTCTTGTGCATCTCAATGCTCAGTGTGGGGTGCACTGGTTCATGTAGCACCCTCCCATATGTATAGAGGGCATCTATGAAACTGTGGGCCCACTTATAGATCCGGGCATTGCAAATTTTGGGCCCCTTGCCTTCCCCTGCCAGTGCCTTCACAGTGATGAGGACGCTGTCAAAATCTCCAAGGCTAGCTGTATCTTGTTGACGAAGTGGTGGGTGTAGTCACAGTGAAGAAATACAAGTAGCTCATCCCTGGGGACCACTGGGACTGAGAGGTCTTCAGGCTCCATGGGGCTTGCTGGTTCTTAGGGATCCTCCTCCTGCTCCTGGAGCTCAGAGGTTTCTTTCAGCACCATCTGAATCCACTGGTCTGCTGAGACCCCGGACTCTGGTTTGGATTGGGAAAGCTCTGCAGCCCCCTGGGACAGGGGTGGGGGTAAGGGTGGGGCTCATTCACAAAATGGTGGGGTAAAGCTGGAGCCCTGGGAGGTCTGGGCAGGGTCCCCAATGAGATCAGCCTGCTGACTAGGGGACCCCACCATGACCTGCTCTGGTGCAGAACTATGGGGCAGGCTGGAGGTTAGGTTTTACTGGAAGGGGAGTGAAGAAACCTGCCAAGCACTAGGGTGGCTCCAGCATCTGCCTTGGGGTACTGGGAAAGGGGAACTCCTCCCTCAGGACTCATTGGGGTGAGCCCCAGGGCCTCTATATCCCCTAGATTAGAGAGAGGAGGCTCTGCTGCCAGGCCTTCCTTTGAGCAGGCCTCAGCCTCAGCCTGAGTGCCCATGGTTTCAGGGAGTAGGCCTTGGCCAGCAGAATGAAGGGCTTCCCCCCTGAAACCTCATCCATGGGGATCACCCATTTGAGCTTTCCCAGGGGTGGGATGTCACGCACAGGTGGAAAGGCCCCAGGAGGCTGGGATGCTTGTTCTCCCTCCATGTGGTGTTCTTGGGAGAGGAGTCCTCCACGTTAGATGGCTCCAGCTGTGCCTGGGTCTTCCTCTTGCCTTTATGCCCAGGGGGGACCTGTACCCACCCAGCCATGGGGTGGTCCTCAGGTGGACAGACTCCAGCAAGAGAAGGTGAGAACTGAGGGGTGGGGCAGCCATGATGGGGTATGACTAGGGGCAGGGAATCCCTGCTCCCTCTCTCCCCCCAGTTGTTGGTGCCCTCCATGGGAATCCACTAAACTTGGCTGCAGGGAAGGGTCCCTTGAGCTCACAGGTGGGCTTGTAGTTGTGGTTGAGGTGCCAGGGGGGCAAGAAGGAGTGGAACAATGGTGGTAGGGGCACCCCTCTTGCCAGTGGGATCCATGGATGCCTTCCTTGCCTGGTCCATGGGGTACTCATGATGCAAGTGCCCTGGGGCATGGCATTGGAAGCACCACAGGTCCCCCAGTGTATACAAAATGCTCACCAGGGTCCCCTGATAAGGAATTACCAGGCACCCCTCAGCCTCCAGCTGTGCTCCTGCCACCAGCTGGATCATGACCGGGTGACAGAAAGAGCGCATGTGGCAGAGGCAAGGGTCTCGGCACCCCAGTGAGGGGGTGTGAAGCCCATCTTGAAGAGGCTTCTGGGAGGAGGCCAAGCTGACACCCCGAAGGGGGGATCAGCTTCGCGGAAACTAGAAGCCACGGAATAGTGACCTAATGCATCTGCTGCTGTTTGCTGATATGCAGAGATGAAAATAAAAAAGGGGAACTACCCTTGCCTGACCAACGGCCCTGGAAAGTCCCGGCCCATGAGGAACTTAAAGATAACAGCTTTTTACTTAGACGTGACAGCTTTGCAAAATAAGATAATAGCTTGGTTCTAATTCCAGAAAGGCAATAAGGCTAAAAGTCATTTCCATTGGTAAATCCCTTCTGGAAGAGATAGTTAATGAGCGGGAAGGTATAAAAGTCAGAAGAACTGTGCCCCGGGCAGACTTGCTTCAGGGAGGACAAGGCTGAGGACGCAATAAAAAAAGTAGTCTTGCCATGAAAGTAGGAGGCCACCATGATCTTGCAGGCCACCACTACCAGACCCAGGCCTGCACCCAGGTCTCAAAATGCAGGTTCCCCCACTTGGGCAGTTGGCACTTCACTCCATGCCTGTGGGTGAGTGCTGGAAAGGGGGCCTCACTGCCCGAGCTGGAAGGGCCAGTGGTGGAGGGTCCAGGCCCACCACCTTCACGTCTCCCTGCAGCTGCCTGTGCATAGCTGTGGTTCCCCCCCTGGGGAGCCATGTTGGTGGGGCCAGAACTAGGGCTAGAGACAGGGTGAGTGGGTGTGCTGGCTGGTATAGTACACCTGGTCCCCTCAGGTGCTGGCGGTCTAGACTTTGGGGCAGGGACCTTGCCCTTCCCACCCCAGCTGTGGAGGAGGCTGAAGAGGAGCCCTTCCCACTGCCCTCCCCTTTAGTCCTCAATGTTGGGAGAGGGAGCTTGGGAACTCCTCTGGGGGGCGGCTAGCCAGGGGTAACCCCCTAGCCCTGTTGGCTCCTTACCAGAGTCCCACCTGCTCCTGCAGCAGAGGTTGCAAGCTTCTTCACCCTCAGAGGAAAGGTTGGTTCGACTCTGCCTCCAAGGTGGAGGCTGCACTGGCATGCATCCCTTTGGGGGCTTGGCTGGGATCTGCCCCCATAGTGGGTGCTGCAGGAAGCTCTGGGGGGGCATCTTCCCCCCCAGAAGGTTCCTGCCCTGCCATTGTTTCACATGAGGGCAGGGGTGACAATAAAGAAAAATAAAATATCCCACTGGGCTGGTGAATCTAGTAGGGGAGGCTGGGGTTGTGCGGCAGAAGGGGAATAGGGAGAAAGTGGGTCAAGCTCAATGAGCCACATCCCCATAGGAAAAAAAAACAAGGAAGCCTACGCTTTGAGAATGTGGCAGGGAGAGGGAAAATGTACACACACACAAGGGCTGGGGAAGACTCGAGCTGGATTACTCAGCCACACTACAAACACCAGGTCAGGGAGAGTGGACCACAGGACTTACCACATGAGGGCAAAAAACACACAGGGATGGCTGCTGAGGTAGATGTCAATGATGGGTGGAGCAGTGGAGTGGTTTTGTTTGTGGGAAATCTGTCCAGAAGCCCCTCAGGCCTCCAGCTTGTTGCTCAGCAGCAGAGCAGTAGGCAGGAAGACACATCAGGATCAAATGCAGTGAGGTATCCATGCAGGAGGGTAGGAGCAGTCAATCAATTAGGAAGTGATCCAGTGCAGGTGGTGTCAGGTAGCACAGCAGGGAATCTCCATCTCTCCTGAAAGGTGGCAGCAGCAGAAAGAATGGCAACAGCAGCAGTGATGGTAGGAGCTGTCCAGTTCAGCCACTCAGGGTGTGCTTCTCGTGAAAGTGGAGGTGAAGGTGGGCAGGCCACTCCCAATAAGGAACACCAGCATTTCTGCTAGGGAGGCTAGTGGCAGGACTCAGGCAGAGGAGCCTGCTCAGAGCTAGCACCTTGGACCCAGCTGAAGGTGGCTGACCTCTTGGCCAATTGAGGCCAGGGGGACATGCTTTGACAGTTCAAAGCAGGCCACCACACCCAGAACATCTTCTGGGTAATAGCTATCCAGATGGCTGGGCAGATGGCACACATGGCAGTAGTGCCACACAAAGGCCAACTCTTCAGCCACAGCTCACTGGTACCTGGCCCAGAGGGGCAGATGCCTCTATTTGCTGTGAAGTCCCCATCTGGGTCTGGCAAGTTAACAGCAAGTCACAGCCAGGCAGCAGCCCTCACTTCCAGACTTCTGCAGTTGGTAAAGGGAGCAGGGAACTCTCAGGGATGCTTCAGCAGTGCATCTGGAGCAAGGTGTAGTGTCCCCCAGGTATGAATTGCCTGGGCCCCAGGAGCTCCTGTGAGCAAGCAGCCATGAGCTACTTGCCAAGGCAGCTTTTTTTACTGATGGGGCCAGGACAGGGCATCTTTTTATACTGCTTGGGACAGCACAGATGGTGGCCTCAAGCTCTAGCTCCCACTGGCCACAGATCCAGGAGAAGCCAGGCAACATTATTTTGCCAAATGGAACAATTTGCCCCACACCAAAGTGTATGTCTAGGTATGTGCAATGAGGCAAAAAATCTCATCTCAAATTTGCACACTTCTATTTCATAGATTCATAAATTCTTAGATTATAGAGTCAGAAGGAACCCAATGGATCATCATGTCCGACATCCTGCCCCTGGCAGGAAAGAGGATCGAGGTCAGATGACCCCAGCCAGGTGATTGTCAAGTCTCCTCTTGAAGACCTCCAAGTTAGGTGATAGCACCACCTCTCACAGAAGCCCATTACAGACATTGGCCACCCTCACTGTAAAAAAATGTCTTTCTAATGTCTAACGTAACTCTGCTCTCCATTAGTTCACATCCATTATGCCTAGTTACTCCCTGGGGCACTGTGGTAAACAGCATATCTCCAATTCCCTGCTGCCCTCCCCTGATAAATTTATAGGTGGCTGCAAGGTCACCCCTAAGCCATCTTTTGTATAGGCTGAAGAGATTCAGATCTCTCAACCTCTTTTTGTAGGGTCTTTCACGGAGACCACTAATTATGCAAGTAGCCCTCCTCTGAACCCTTTCCAGATCCTCAGTGTCACCCAGAACTGGACACAGTACTCCAACTGCAGCCTGACCAGTGCCGCATGGAGGGGGCGCATCACCTCCCTTGATCTGTTGGTCATGCATCTGCTAATGCATGACAAGGTGTGATTGGCTTTGTTGGTGGCCTCGTTACACTGCTGGCTCTTGTTCATCTTGGAGTCATCTATGACTCCAAGATCTCTCTCAGCCTCTGAGCTGCTGAGGAGGACATCCCCCAACCTGTAGGTGTGCTGGGGATTCCTCCTTCCTGGATGGAGTATCTTACATTTATCTTTGTTGAACTGCATCCTATTTCATTCTGTCCATTGATCTAACCTGTCCAGATTGGCCTGTATCTGCTCCCTGCCCTCCCTGTGTATCTCCTCCCTGTGTATTAACTTTGCCCCATAATTTGGTATCATCCATGAACTTGGAGAGGGCCTCACCATACCCTCATTCAAATCGCTGATGAAGATATTAAATAACACTGGCCCAAGAACCGAACCCTATGGGACCCCACAGCCCACCTCCTTCCAGGCCGAGAATGACCCGTCAACTACCACTCCCTGCGTGTGGTCCCTAAGCCATACTCCTGGTATTTGTGTAAAGACATTTTAGCCCCCCAGTGGGTGCTCTTGCTTTCCCTTTGCCTTGATGGTGTTTGTTCCCCTTAGTGCTTATCTGGCTAGGTCTGGTGCCTTGTTCATGGCTTTCCAACTCTGGGTTCTTATCTACCACCAGTTCCCCATCCCCCGTTGAACCTAATTTAAAGCTCTTTGGAGAAGATCAGCCAACCTGCGGGAGAACAGATGCTTACCTCTAGGATAAAGATGAAGATCATCCCATCCTAAGAAGCCTTCTCCCTGGAAGTGCTTGAGTATCTGAGCTGCTGCAAGCACATATGCTTGCAAGTGTAAACACGCTCTTAGGTGACAGGTAGCAAAAAACCTATTTTCATCTGCTAAAGGCTACTGAGAACTTTGTCAGATAAGGAGCCTGGCAGAAGTCTTCATCATCCATTGTCCAGTTTTAAGTGGTTGACATTACATACTGTGGTCAGCTACATAACACAGCCATCAATTTGACTTCTCTTCTTGGAATATCTTTAAGGCACAATTCTCTAAGTTTATTCCCCATGTTCAACTAACATTTTAAAAGGGAACATTATATCTACTGATAAAAGTTTCAGAATTAGCAGCTTAGCTCAAAAATCTGTATATTGTTCACTTGTAGAATGTCCATGAGCTGCCCACATGGCGCACACATGAGGATGCATTAGGCAAATTAGTTTTTGATATAGTGAGATAAGTGCTAATATTCTTGTGCAATGCTTTGCTGAAGCCTCATTTAAAATGTGTGTATAGTTCTAGCTAACTATATTCATATATTACATTTAAATGCATGTGAATAATGCTTTATTTGTTTTTTTAAAGGAGAAAAAAGTATTCCTATCTACCATGCTTTGAACCTTCAGAATAGGGTACAATGAAAGGGAAAACAATATTTCTTCTAATAACAATGAGAAATTTGGTATTGTATGTGCATATGTAGTCTTCTATTTCTTGTTTTATATCCAACATTATTTTAGGACTTTCTTTATGGGGAAATGGATGAGTGTGCTGAGTTTAGCATGTTTTTCTAATTTTATTTCTTTTTAAACTTTTTTCCAGTTTTTCAGTTGCTTTAATTTTATTTTTTGTTGAACAGTGTTGACTCTTGGTGAAATACAGAACAAGATTTGTAGAAGAGCATACTTTAGAATTCACACCAGGAAAGAAATATAAAATGCTTTGAGAGAATGTTTAGTAATGAAGTCTGAAAAAGTGTGTGCAGCAGAGTGTGCAAATCTTGGGCCATATAAGAAAACGATGAATGAGGTGGATGTGAAATTGGGGTGCAAATTTTTGGACCCTCATAATTCAAAAGAATCCATGTTTGTTTTTGAGTGATCATGGGAATGGCATTCATAACCCAAGGCAGTTGTCTAAGGCTAGGGACAGACATTACCCTTAAACTGGTTTATGTGATCAAAATGGTTTAAACCTGTAACAGAACAGGCATTCAGTGTACATAAATTAGTTTCAAAATGGTTGAAATGAGTTTGTGATAAGCTTGGTTGAATGTAGTATCAGATTTAACTGATTTGGCTCAAACCAGTTTATGCCATGTCTGTCCCAGACCCCTTCCTGGTTCATCTTAAACCAGACTCCCGCAGCATCCCGGCATGCTCTCTGTACTGGGCTCTCTGCTCTGGTCCAGCAGGGCTGGACCAGCCCCTCTGCTTTAACCCCAACCTTGACCCCCACAAGGAGCCCAGCCAGCCAGTGTCTGTCCATGCCCTCACCCGGCCACTGCAGGTGGAGGGGACAGGGCCTTTGATGGGGGCAGCTGTCCCTGTGTTAATGCTGTGGAGTGTTAGCCTCTTCCTAGTGGGGGGCCCTCCTGTGAGGTGGGCAGAACTGTGGTGGGCTGCATGCTGCAGCATTTGAAGAGCACCAGAGACCCCCAAACTCCTTGCAGCACTGCCACTCTTTGCAGCAGCTTTGCTTTCCAAAATTCACCTGCCTCACACTGAACTAGAAGATTGGCTAAAATAAAGAAATCTAGCATTTTTTTTCTAAAGCAACCTTGACTTACATATGTGCTACCTTGCAGATTTCTGCTTTGAACCTTCTGTAGCCCCTGCCTGTCTGGGTTTTGCTGAGCTCATGATGTTGAGCTGGACTATTGTTTTATCCATATTCTGGGCCATCTGGGCGCTGAAGTCATCCCTGGCATAAATGGAAAGGGAAGTCTTACCTGGGAAGTTAATATGACTCTTGGTTTCCTGCTGTTTGGTCTTCCCTAAAAACCTGGGTGGCCGCTAACTTGCTTTATTAGGTTTAGTTGCCCCATTTTTAGTTACCATTCTCAAAGTCCTACTTGCTGGGATTTTGTGTTATGTTTACCCATTTGAAAATGCCAGCTAACCAAGTCTAAAACCTATCCTGTATATGAGATCATTTCCCCCTTGCTGTATTTAACATAACTTTGCTTTACATATAGTCTCTCTCCTGTACTGTCAATTCCTTTTTTTTAAAGCTTTTCTGTTTACCCCATTTTACTGAAATTAAAAACCTGATTACTGACTCTCTATAGTTCCACTTCAGTCTCCTACCAGATCCTCAAGGCCTCCTCAAGCTCTTAGTATTTCTTTGCATTTTTTAATTTGAAATCTCTCTACACATGCTGAGCTTGTATTCCCCTAGTCTCTCTACATCTTCCAATCTGTTCTCTCTTCCTAGCTTCTCTCCTATGGGGTAGTATTTGTGGGACTTATCTTTTGTTTTCAGATAGTAGGTAGTAGACAAAAATTAGTTTTATGATTCCTCCCAAAGCAGAGTTTTATGGCTGTCCAGTTTAGTTGGAATCAAAAGAAAGTATAGGAGCTGAGACAGTTCTTTCCCAAGTTGAATGTTAAAGGTCACCCAAAGCTAAACCCACCGAACAATCAAATTTGAATGTTGTCTTTCTAATTTCTATTGCCATATCAGACACTGACAGATTTTGAGTATCTAAACATAGCAGAATTCTTTGATCATGGGGAGGGAAATGATTTTGTGATTGTTTGGGAATTTTTCATGGAAATATTTTTCCACTGAAAAATTCCAGGTCATTGAAGAAGAATTGGTTTGCATGAAGGGATTATTTTTCTCAATGTACAAAATATAGAAAACAAAAGTTTAAACATTTTTAAGGGACATCTAAAGGTTTAAAGTATCATTATTCTGTTGAAAAACACTTCTTGAATTTAACCAATCTTGTCATAAACAAGTTGAAAATGAACTTTTTGTCCTGATTTCAGGATGGGGGGGCTTTGTTGTTTTTTTTTTAATTGAAAAAAGACACACCTGGAATTGTAAAAATTTAAATTAGGTTTAGAACCATTTGTTTTCAGTCCAAAGCAAGTAGAGGTCTGGTCTCTTCTCACAACAGAAAGCCAACTATTTTGTGGTTACTGTGTGTGGGAAGTGAGGTAGTTAAGCATGACTTACTTTTGTTCCAAATGCATGTATAGGGATTTTTTACATTAGTAACACCTTTTCTATTTGTTAAAAAAAAATGCTTGCAGATTCAGTTTGACAAGTGAATGCCATTGCATTTTATTGTAGCTTTAATCTTCCATTAGTTGATTGTCTGTTTAACAGCAATTGAATTTTAAGACTATTTTTCTGCTTTTATTATCTGTATTTTATGTCTGGAGCTATAAAAGTGGCTATTATAATCAACCCAGACCAGGTTATTCTGATGGAGACATCTTAACAACAAAGTCACAATTTTATGCATGATCAGGTAGCATAATAGAAATACTCATATATCCATGAAACCTAAAGTAATTATTTCAACCTTTAGTGAAAGTTACTAAATCTCCATGAATAGTTTGATTGTGTGTGCATCCAATATTTATGCATTTTTGCTTTCTGGCCTTACAGCATCGGGCACTACTAATTTTGTGTTTTCAGGTTAAAAAAAAAAGTTAGTGTCAAATAGGTTTCAAGGAGACAGAATTAGAAAGCTTAATCAGATATTAAAAGTGAAGATGAAACAGACCCACTTCTTCAGAACAATGTCAACACAATTTATTTTCATTAGAAAGGCAAAACAGATTTAAAATCCTGGGGTATTGGTAATTTATGTTTGCATTTTCAATTTTAATTATATCCTTGCTGAATCACACATTGCATTATGAATTGTAAGACGGTGATGGCTAGAATCTCATTATTAAAGTTAGTTTTTTACTTAACATTGTCACTAGCATTGCTTTTCTTCTCAATAATACTGTAAAGCTTTGTGTTATCTGTGGGGGATCAGGCAAATTATAAAATAATGTAGGCTCAAAATCCAGTTAATAGAATGGATTTTGAGCCTACATCATGTACACTACAACATGATGTGTAGTGTATTTGACTCAAATGCATGTTTGAGTGTATTTGACTCAAGACAGACAGATGGTTTATAGGGCAGCAGTGCTCAACCTCCAGCCCACAGGCCAAATGTGGCCCATGGGGCCATCACATCTGGTCTGTGGGCTCCTCATGGGGTGGGAAATTTGCTGATTAGGGAGTGATGGCCATTAATATGGCCATCCTCCCCTGTCAAATTCCAAATCCCTGCACTGCTGGTTGCAACTGGGCTATATCCTCTTCCCCCGTTTCATGTGACCCTTTCTCAGTAATCAAGGAGAAGATCCTTACTTACTATAAACAGTGTCTTATAGCAGCTTCTTACAGAGCTGTTACAGGGCCTGCTGTTCTCCTGCAGCCTCTCTAACTCTCCTCCTCTTCCTGTATCCTCCCCCTCACTTCCTGTTCCTCCTTCAGATTCCTCCTTTCTGCCGCTGCTGGTTTCACCTCTGAGATCTATACAGCTTGTTACATCTTTCCTTTCAACATTTCAAAATAGATGATTAACTTATTCCCCTGGTTGGGCCAGAGTTTGCTAGCACGTAGCCCACCTTGGAGACGGAGCCTTTACCGCTGGTCTGCTGTGTTCTTTAGGGCTCATCCAGGTATGCTGGTCATTGTATCAGCCTCCCACTTCTTTTTTGGTTGATTTTTCTGGGTGCTATGCCTACTTCTGTTCTGTCCATGTCTTTGTTTTGCAGCCTGGACTCCGGTTGTGAACCTCTTTCCCTTATGGAGTCCATGGAGTCTTTCTCCCTTATCTGGGGCTCACTGGTGACTGACCATTTGTCACAGTTGTCTTGGTCCTGATCCTGAAATCTTTTGCTCATTTGTATTTCTGCTCTGCCAGAAATTGTGTGTTAGCACCCAGCTGCTTCTGGTTATATCTCAGTCATTGTCCACTATCTGTGACAACTCCATAGGTTCTATCTCCCACTGCACCCTCAATGGAGGCCTTTTGCCATTCATTCACATGTGGACTTACTAGTTGCACCCAGACCTTTTCCCCTCTGCACAGTGGTCTCAGGTTCCTGGCTCCTTTGTTATACTGTGATACTAGCTGAAACTGTTGCTTTTCTAGCTGCTTCCATGTACTGGCCCCCCTTTGCCCCTGGGGTTGTAGCAAACAGTCTCTCATGGGGAGTAACATATTAGTTCTCCAGCCCATTAATATTTGGGCTGGGCTACTGTCCATTCCTTGGGAGAGTATGTTGTGATGGTCCAATAGAGCCAGGTGGGGATCCTCTGCAGTCTTATTTGCCTTCAACAAGAGTCTCTTGGTTGTCTTTACTGCTGGTTAAGCCTTCCCATTGCTTTGTGGGTTACCCAGGAGATGATGTCCTCTGCTGGAATTCCCATTTAGTGCAGAACTGTTTGAATTATATTGAGGTGTATTGTGGGCCATTGTCTGAGAACAGTATCCAGTATCCCATGCTGCACAAAATAAGCTTTTAGCTTCCTCATCAGTTCTTGCCTGAGTGTCTCTGAGGTAATCCATCTCCTAAAAATTGGAATAGTAGTCTACAGTGACCACATAGTTTCTGTCATTGACATTGAACAAGTCAGTCCCTATGTTCTCCCAGGGCCAAGAGAGGATGTCATGAGGGTTCAATGTCTCTTTTTGCTGTTTGTCACTGTATTCCTTGCATACCTCACACTGGTCCATGTAACTTCTCAAGTGGTCATTCACGCCTGGCCAGTAGATGCACTCCCATGCTCTCTTCAGGCATGACTCTATTCTCATATGTGAAGCATGGAGTCAGTTCATGATGTCTCACCGCAGAACTTCTGAGATCACTACCCTGTCTCCCTTGAACAGAATTCCATCCTGTATACATAGTTCATCCCTCCATTGGTAGTATGCAGCAACTTCTGGTGGTACTTGAGCCTTGTGCTGTGGCTAACCCTTTAGGATGGTTCGTTTAACTGTTTGTAGCACACCATCCTTTTCCATACTCTGTTGTATTGCTTTGAGACTGCTTTCGGAGATGGGTAAGTCTTGTACCTTATTAATGGACTCTATCTCCTGTTCTACAGATCCATCTGTACTTCACTCTGGATTGTATGCTTTATTTAGTGCGTCCGCCACTTGCAGGGACTTCCCTGGGTAGTATTTTATACTCACATCATGGGCCTGGAGTCTCAACAGCAAGAGTTGAAGGCTGTCAGGAGCACTCAGTAAGGGTTTTTTTATTATGATCTCTAATGGTTTGTGATCTGATTGCACATCTACTTTCTCTCCAAAAGTTAACTGATGGAACCATTCCAGTCCAAACAATACTGCTAGTAACTCCTTGTCTCTCTGTGCATATTGCCTTTCAGTTTCAGTCATTGCTCTACTAGCAAAAGCTACAGGCTGCTGGTTCTGCATCAGTAGTGATCCCAGACCTCCTTCTGATGCACCACACTGTAGTACTAGTTGCTCAGCTATGTTGTAGTACTTAAGTGTTGTGGCCTCGCTGATGAGTTTTTAAATTCTTTTGAATGCCTTCTCCTGGGTTTGTGCCTATTCCAAGGTGGCATCACTGTGTGTTAGCAACCTGAAAACTTCCAGAGCTGGACTGATCCCCATGGGCATCCTTAATGAGTGATACCTGCCAAAGGGCATACTAAAGGTTGTCAGGTGGCTGGAAGATTCATCTAGCTCCACATGCCAAAATTCATTCTTGAAATTGCAAAGTGTGGACAGTTTTGCCCTAAACTAGTCATGTAGTACATCCTTAATTGTTGGCAGTGGGTAGTGGCTTGTTTTGAGTGCCCTGTTAAGTGGTTTTGGATCAGTGCAGATTCTCAGTTTGCCTGATGGCTTCCTTACTACTACTAGGCTGCTGATCCAGTCAGTGCTTTTTTCAACTGGTGCGATGACGTCTTTCTTCTGCAGGTTTGTCCCTTCTTTTCTCAGTGGCTTTTGTAGAGCTAGCGGAACTCTTAATTTTTGTAGTTGTACTGGTTGCATCTGTGGATATATTTCTAACTTCAGTTTGCTTCAAAGAGTCCAGTGCCCTGGAATATGTCTCCATATCTTAACAGAATGTTAGGGAGTGAACCTAATGACCGTTCTTGCTCATCTGTGACCTGGAGGATATTGTGGTGTTCCACTGTAATTAAATCCATGGCCTGTGTTGCCCGGCTGCCCAACAGTGTATGGGTGTCTGCCCTGTCAAGCACTATAAATTCCAGTCAACACTGTTTCTTGTTGTGTGCATTTATTATAGTCAGCTGGCACTTTCCCAGTGGCCTCACAGTAGTTTGTTTATACATTGACAGGACTTGGTGACATTTTTCCGTTCTGAGGCGGCTACTCAATAGATTCAAAGGAAGGACATTTCAAGTGGCTCCACAATCCACCTGGAATCTTATAGGTCTTTGCTCTAGCATCATAGTTGCAATATGACTGAATTGTTGCCCACCTTTTTTCTGTAATGTGTGTATCAGGTGAGTCTGTGAATCTGTCAAATTTGCACTGAAAGCTTCCTCCTCATGTCTAGTCTCCTGATCTCTCATAGCTGCATGGATTGTTTTTTTTTTTTCTATTTGGGTCGCTATGACACTGGCCCCTGAAATGATGCTTTTTTCCACATTATTTTGCACTCTTTTCCATAGGCTGGGCATTTGTCCTTCTGCCTTTCATGTAGCTTCCTACAGTATATGCACTGAATCATGTTGTTGGAGTTTGTAGTTGGCCTGTCAGGTTCCTGCTTTCCAGAGTCCTTTCGGTTGAGCCTGTGAACCTGCCCTGTACTTGTGGCTGTTGATATCATTTTGATCCTTTGTTTAGACAATTCTGCTGCTCTTGCAATTTCCTGACATATTTCCAGGGTTAGATCTACCTCCCTAAGTAGTCTCTCCATCAGGGCAGAATCCCATTTGCTACACACAACCCTATCCCTGATTAGGGAGTCTTTTAAGTTTCTGAAGTTGCATGAGGATGCCAGAGTTTTCAGTGCTGTGATATAGGCCTCTATTCCTTCTGTTTCCTCTTCATTTTGGTGAAAAACTGATATCTCTCTACAGTCTCATTTTTCCTGGGGTCACAGTATGCATCAAATATTTCTATTAATTGTTCTCATGTGTAAGGGTTCCCTGGCATCAGCGTTGCACTTACTTCATGGCCTTTTCCCCCACTACATAGTAAAACAGCTTTACCTTCATTTTCTCTTTACCAGCCATAGTTAACTCTGTATACAGACTGAATTCTTGCTTTCACTGTTTCCATGTCTGTGCCAGGCTCTTTGTGTTGAAATCCAGCTGTCCTGGGGGCTTCAGTCCCTCCATGCTTCTTGCAATCTGTTTGAATCACTGCTGGGGCACAGGTCCCTCTCTTCTCCTGGGTTTCCTCACAGACTTTCTGCTGCCACTATGTTTCATGTGGCCCTGTGTGGGTAATCAAAGAGTAGCTCTCTACTTAATATAAACATTGTCTTTATTATAGCATTTTCTTACAGAGGCGTTACAGGGCCTGCTGTTATCCCGCAGCCTCTCTAACTCTCTTCTTCTTCTTGTATCCTCCCCCTCACTTCCTGTTCCTCCTTCAGACTCCTCCTTTCTGCTGCTGCTGGTTTTGCCTCTGAGATTTATACATATTGTTATACCCCCTGCCGGGCTGGTTTGAGGGCCCAAGCCACACTCTCTCATCCTCTGGGTCTTGGTTGAAGCTGGGATCCCGCTACCCCCATCTACATGGCCAGATGGTTTCCATTGCCTCCCTCACCCCATGCTGGATCAGGACCACTGGTGCGATCTATCCCTTGAACAGATGGGGCACTGCCCATCTGGCCCAGTGGTAAAAAGGGTAGATCACCACTCTTATAGGGTACTTTAGGGATTATTTATTATAAAATGTGTGCAAGCATTAATTTGCTACTGGTGGAATCACTGGTAAAAACCCAAAATGTACATGCATTCAAGCAGTTTCTATAGACCAAAAATGGCAGGTCCAGTAGAAACTTATACCATCTATGATGATTTAGAAGTCAGCTCTGGTAGAGCTTCTCCTGGAGGAACAAATGCTTGTACACCTATGCTCCAGTATTCCAGCATGCATTTCTCTGTCATGGCCCCCTTTAAGGACACAATATGTGACTCAGGGTGTACTCTATTGGTGAATCCTGAAACACAACAAACCATTCCCCCCTGACAACTGAGACAGTGGGAAACCCAGCCCTGTTCCACAGCTCTGGGCTTGTGAAGCTCTTAGTTCTGCCATCCTGAGCAGGCAAGGAAACCTACCTGCCAGTACTCAAACCTGATTCACCAAGCTTCCTCTACCCCTGCCCTACCCCTGGGATTGTGTGTGTGTGTGTGTGTGTGTACACTGGTGCATGCACATGGTGCAGGGGTGAACCCTGCAGGGCCACTATGTGTCCGTTTGATGGAAAAAAATAGGCATGTAAGGTGAAGAACATTATATTAACTATAAAAACAAATGAAGTTGTGAGAAGAAAGTTTTTTCTTTATTGACACAGTGAATGGTGCCATGCCCATTCCAACTAGAAAAGTAAGAGGCTTCAGAAACTTTTATGCATAGACATGTTTAAGGTCAGGTCTTTGCCTTGAGTGGCTTACCAACCCTGGTAAACAGAATATATTATTCTGGGGATAATATATGCATGACATTCTCATCTTGTATGAAAATAATTCACTGAAACATCTTTTGAACAATTTTGCTTTCTTATACAATCAAAGGTGTGGCTGTAAGTGTGTAGATGTACCAACATTTGCTTTGAACTAGCTAGTTCAGCTGCTGTTCTTAGTGTAACTATAGCAACATGAAATGACACAGACTAGTTGCCCATGAAATTATCTAGCTTATCAGATGGCTCTGTACCCCAGATTCAACTGCTGCCACAGCTAAGCTTTTACCAGTATTCAAGCTGGTGAGTTAAAAGCTAGCTCTAATAAGACTGCACAAACTGCAGTTGCCTTTATAGTACTTGATGATAGTGCAGGCAGATCCTAAAGCTTTCCTTTTTGGCTATTTCTCCTAATTCTTAATATCTGTGATCCCATCTGTGCTGCCCTCTTGCTATTTATGTTCCTTTACTCTCATTGTAGGTCTTTCCTCCTAGAGTTTTAAGGGCTAGAACTTCTGTTGTTCTAGATCTTTTGTGTTTTTGTATTTGCCCCCTCAATTTCTGGACATCCCTCTCCACCCCGTCATGCCACCCCTTTCCTTTGCTTGCTGGACTGGTGTCCCATGTCATCTTTTCTGCTGTGCTTGTCTCCTACTGGTGTATTTTGGAGTGAAGGATAAATTAGCTAGCAAAGTGATTAGTGAAAATCTGACAACCCTTCTCTCAACCTTGGGTTTCCAAAGAAATATATTTCATTCTTGTGTGTCAGTCAGAAATGAATGCTGTAGATAGATTTTAAAAGGGTTGTAATGAAAAAAGCAGAGAAAGTATCCTCCACAGGGAGTTTCTTCCCATTGTACCTATTTCTACAGTACATTAGGTCTTGGAAGTTGTATTTCTAATGCTTTCCTCAGAAACCAACCTTGTTTTATTCTCTAAAGAACATTATACCTTTAGGACAGAAACCACTGTTGCATAACACAGTTCAAGCCACAATTCCATTCCAGTGTGAGGGATTATGTTACACATACGTGTAAGAGTACCTACCCAATAGAACATATTTATCATTCAATAAATTGAATGTAAATTAAGACACAGAGCAGCGGTAAGGATTTATGTTAAATACAACAAAGCAGAACCCTCAAAATGAGGAAGTTAAGGAACTGCTCTTCTACATATCCAAAATTGTCTTCCTGCTATATCTGAATGTGTTAAAAATATGACTTCTTGTATTTGAAAAAAAATTAGGGGAAAAACATTTAAAATCAGAAATCACCTTGTGGCTTAGAGGTCTTAATTATTAATAGATCATTATTTTAGAATCATTTACAGGCAAATCTACGAAAGGAATTAGATGCAGTGTCATACGGACTCTGCAGTCTTGGGTAAAGCAAATTGTAATGGGACACTCAGTACATGGCAAATGCACTAAAAATACAAGCCTCTGCATGTTCAAACAGTAAAGCAGGTATTAAGTTTGATCATATTATAGCTGACTTTTCATGTGAGGATGTATTAAATAACACACCTTCGGCTACCATTAGCCTGCTCCACAGAAATGCTATGAGCAATCTATGGTCCCTGACATCCTAGGATGTGAAACTGATCCCAAGGCTCTGGGAGAGTATCCACCGGCTCTGGGAGAATATGATGCCTGGACCACACAATGTTATCCCAAGCACCTACTGAAAGCTTCAAGGTTTGCCATTACCTGCCACCTTTGCTCAAGCACTCCGAAAAATCAAACAGCTAGTTCTGTGAACCAAGCTTCATAGTTTCATAGTTTCATAGTAGCTAGAGTCGGAAGGGACCTAGGTAGATCATCTAGTCCGACCCCCTGCCTTGGCAGGAAAGAGCACCG
>NW_017728916.1:14381408-14390235 GCF_001723895.1 Crocodylus porosus
TTCATAGTTTCATAGTAGCTAGAGTCGGAAGGGACCTAGGTAGATCATCTAGTCCGACCCCCTGCCTTGGCAGGAAAGAGCACCGGGGTCAGATGTGGTTACTGCTGGTTGAATTCCATATGCCAGTACCTGTGGGGGAGGGGCATTTGGCTCAGCAGAACTCCTGCCCACATGACTGGGGTCCACCTCTCCCCCCAACCCCCCCCCGGACAGATTTTCATGGCATAAAAATGCAATCAAAGGTTTTATTCATATCTGAATGCAAGAAGACAGGTGGCAGAGAGGGCAAATCCCCAAGAGGGGATAGGTGTAAAGTAGACTGTAGGCCTATGCTGCCCCAACATCTTTAAGACCCAAATGCACTGTTGGTATGGATTCTGGCAGTCCCATGTGTTTCTCTGGGGGCCAAGCATGGATAGATCTGGCACCAGGAAATTGTTTAGGTCCTGGCACAATAGCAGTGTCCATCACCCCAGGGTTACCGGGGGCAGCCATTTTGAGTGTTAGTGAAAGTTGCCATTCTTTGGGATACCAGGTCTCCTTCTCAGCTCAGGAGTACTGTGAAAGCAGACCCAGAGTTTTGGGGCAGTGCATGGAACAGGGCACTGTTCTTCAGGTAGTGGAGGCATGGGGAATCCTAAGATCAGTTGGTCAGCTCTGTATTATGCTATGTAGTGTTCTGCAGTGATTCTCTTGGATTTCCTGTTGAAGCTGTTCCACTGTGTACAAAATATTTAAATACTCATTAGATCAAAGAGATGATTAAGATGCTCCATAGTCTGATGATCCAGTTCCTTCCCTAGCTGTCCCTTATATCTTATCCAAAACAGCCACCTGCCCAGCACAATTTCATTGGTTTTTGTACATGAGTCCATGTTGTGGAAGTGAAATATAAGTTTTTAGTCAATTTATGGCTGGAGGGAGAAACATTGCTTCTTATTCTAGGAAGTAAATGCCTTTGCTTAGAAAATTTTGGTACTTTTAGCATGTGTGTATGTGGGGGAGGGGCATTCCACAAACAGGTATCTAAAAGGGTAGAAGTTGTAACATATAAAATATGTTCTACTTTCTCAAATCTATTTTTTTCTCTTTTCTAATGTAACATAATGATAGTTGGTTCACAAAGAGTGAGCTAAAACCAGATCTCATTTACAGCTTTTCTAACAGACAGCAAATGGAATCTGTCCTCCATGCTTCCACCACACTGTAGCTTTGCTGTCCATCTCAAAGTTAGCAAAAGGATGCTAGTTGCTTGAGCTCTGCATTGGGTTACAGTGGGCTTACATTTAGGCACTGGGCTTATATTCAGCCAAACCCTGTTCATTAGGGTTAGGGTTCCTTCTTACAGGTATATATTTATATAGTGTACATATAAAATTGATCATGTACAAAGTAAATAATTCCCCCCTGATTCAAACAGTCTCTAAAATACTGTATGGAAAATGACTGAGAAAAAAGTGTGTGTGTGTATGTGTGTAAATTACTGTGTTCATGTTGGAAATTCATGGTTGAACTGTTACAGATTTTTTTAAATGATAAAAAGATTCAGAGATTACTGCTCAGCAAATACTATTTTCAAAGGTTTTAAACCGTTGAAAAGCAAGATTTGAAGCCTGTTGTCTTTTATCTTACAGAAGCTAAACAACCCATACTGCTATAGTTATGAGTCTTTGGGCATTTTATTAGATACTCCATAGTGTTCAGCCTACATGTAAACAGTGAAGGGTTTAGTGTAACTTGCAGTCCTTTTTTACTAGATTGGCAGTGGTTGAAATAGTATACAAATGGCCAGAGCTGGCTTTAGGGAAAATGGTACCCTGGGTGAACTTGTATTTTGGTGCACACTTCCATTGCACCCCCTCCCCCTGCACTTCAGTTGTACTACTACAGCCAGAGGCAGGTGGGCAGGGCACAGGGATGGACAGGCTCCACCCCACCCGCACTACCTAGTACAGGTTCTCTTAAGCAGCAGCCTCAGGGACACCAGCTCCCATGCTGCAGGCGGATGGCACCACCCTTGTTCAGCCAGCCTGTGATAGGTTGGCCTGGCTGGGCTAGATATGGCTTCTCCTGCCTGAGGCATGGATTGGGTAGGGTGGGGTGTAGCAGTGGGGTGTTTTGCACCCCTGACCCTGACCATGACACCCTGGGCTATACCGCTAAGGCTGGCTCTGGAAATGGCATTAAAGTATGTAGGTATGCAGGTCAGTTAGTCTTCAATCTTGCCAATGCAAAGCATGAATTTATGGTCTCTGAAGAAATATCTAGCTCCATTTAATTAAAGGTCCTTAAGTATTTCACTGATGAAATAAATGGCCTCTATTTGTGAAATACGTTGGGATTTTCTATTAGAAATGGGTTATATATAAATATTTACACCAAAATGATTGCCAATTCTATTTTGTTCCCAGTTGTTCCCAGTATATTCTATCTAAAGCAAAGTTAGGTTGACTTTGAGTAAACCCTCTTTTGACTTGCTGCAATATCTCATGGGGAGAAAATGCTTGATTGAACATTGAGGAATCAGTACCCTCCTCTATCTTCAGGTTTGTATTTTTTGAAATTTCCCCAAAACTATATTTCTCAGTCTGAAATAAAAGACTTCTGGATTTCACTTTCTTATAAATTTCAATGGAATTTTGTTATGCCTCATTAGCATCTACTATGTGAATATTTAAACCTGCATATGTTGTTTTAGCTCATAGAAATTGGAAATAATTTCTTCCTGAATTAATTAACTCACACATAATAATTGATATGGGCAATTCACAAGATTGTTTGCTATGCTATTTTTACTATACACAAAAAATTATGATTCCAACAGCTTTTGTTCTGATTTTTATAGTTCTTGGGTTTTGACTCATTTGCTTAGGGACATTCCTGATTTAAAAGCTCCCTATACAACTTCCTTTAGAAAAAGAACAGGGTTGAAAACCAAATTTGTTCAGTTCTAATGAACACAAAATCAAGTCCTTATCCGGCAAAGGCACATTTCTAACAGCATGGCCTATTGGATTTAAATGATGATAAACACATATATAGTGTGTAGGGCTGTGCAAAAGTTTCATTTCAAAGCTGTTTCAACATGTTTTCAGCTCAAAACAGCAACACAGAAATAAAACAAAAGGCTTCAAAACAGCTTCAAAATAAAAAGAGGGCACCCAAAATGTTTCATAGTTGGTAGGGTTGGAAGGGGCCTGAGCATATCATCAAGTCCAACCCTCTGCCATGGGCAGGAAAGAATGCTGGGGTCAAATGACCCTGGCAAGGTGTCTATCTAGCCTTCTTTTAAAGACCCCCAGGATAGGAGCAAGCACCACTTCACTTGGAAGTTGGTTCCAGATCCTAGCCACCCTGACTGTGAAGTAGTGACTCCTGATATCTAGCCTGAATCTACTGTCAGTCAAATTATGGCCATTATTCCTTGTTACTCCCAGTACTGCATGGGGCAACAGGAACTCTCTCATTGCCTGCTGGTCTCCCTTGGCCAGTTTATAGATAGCCACCAGATCCCTTCTCAACCTTCTCTTGTGGAGGCTGAACAGCTTCAGGTCTCATAGCCTGTCCTTGTAGGGCCTACCCTGCTGCCCTCTGATCACGTGAGTGGACCCTCTGGATGTTGTCCACATCCCTCCTGAAGTGTGGCATCCAGAACTGGACACAGTACTCCAACTGTGGCCTGACCAATATTGCATAGAGGGGGAAGATCACCTCCTTGGATCTGCTCATGAAGCCTTCCTGACTGCGTCCCCACACTGGTGGCCCATGTTCATATTGGAGTCTATAATGACTCTAAGATCCTTTTCTGCCTCTTTGCTGATGAGAAGGGAGTTCCCCAGTCTGTAGGTATGCTGCTGGTTCTTTTTCCGTAGGTGCAATACCCTGCATTTGTCAGTACTGAGTCCCATCCTGTTCTCATCCACCCACCCCTGTAACCTGTCCAGATCCAATTGCTGCCTGTCCCTGCCTTCTAGCATGCCCACTTCTCCCCACATCTTAGTGTCATCTGTGAATTTCAAGAAGGTGCTTTTCGCTCCCTTGCCCAAGGCACCAATGAAGATGTTGAACAGTGCGGGCCCAAGGACTGAGCCCTGGGGAACCCCACTGCCCACATACCTCCAGGTCGAAAATGACCCATCCACCACCACTCTCTGGGAGTGGCCCTCCAGCCAATTGGTGACCCATCTGATGGTGTAGGCACCAACACGACAATCTCCTAATTTTTTAATGAGAATGGGGTGAGAGACAGTGTCAAAGGCTTTCCTGAAGTCTGGAAAGACTAGGTCCACCACGACACCTGTATCTAAGGATTTTGTGACCTGGTCATAGAAGGCCACCAGATTGGTCTGACAGGACCTGCCTCTAATGAACCTATGTTGGTTGCCCCCAAGCATACCCTCCCCTGCTTGCCCCTTGCAGATGTGCACGTGAATAATTTTCTCAAAGAGCTTCCCAAGGACCAAGGTAAAACTAAGAGGCCTGTAATTTCCTGGGTCCTCCTTCCTTCATTTTTTGAAAATGGCAACCAAATTGGCCCTTTCCCAATCCTCTGGCATCTCACCAGAGCATCACAAGTGTTTGTAAAGCTGTGGCGGGGTCCTGCAATGACCTCTGCTAATTCCCTCAGTGATCTGGGGTGGAGATCATCAGGACCTACTGATTTGAAGAAAACATTTCAAAACATTTTGAGTTTTGAAGCTGGGCTTACTTGGGTTCAGTGCCCAGCACCAGTCCCAGGTGGCAGAGGCAGCCTCCTCTCATCCAGTATGTAGATCCAGGGGTTCCAATCCCTGGGAGAAGTCCAGCACAACCTGGCAGCCCTCCTGGGAGTGTGAGCCACCAGATCTCTGCCCTGGATAAGAGGAGGCTGCCTCTGCCACTTGGGACAGGTGTTGGGTGCAGGCTGCACCCAGGAGCAGTGAAAGCCTCCTTTCATCTGGCACACAGATACAGGGGCCAGCACCCCCAGGAGGAGTCTGGCAAAGCCCCTCAGATCTGCACACCGGATGAAAGGGTGCTGCTGCTGCCAGCAAGTGTTAGGAGTTGTATTTTGAAGAGTTGGAGATGTAGTTTCCCAGAAACCTCTATACCTATCACCTTAAATCATGGCAGGCTTCATGCCCTCAGAAGGGGTTACCAACCCTGCAATTTGCATCCAAATCAGACAAGAGATGACAAAGTTTTAGGCATTTTCATGATTCTCCATTATAGCCTATAGGCAAAATGTTGAAATGTGTTGAAACAACTGAACAGTTTCAATTAAACAAAATGGGAATTTGCTTTGAAATGAAATGAAATGATGAAATGAAACACTGTCCCTTCAAAATGGTGGAACATATGTCAAAACAAAACAATGGTGTTTCTCACAGCCCTATTAGTGTTTATAAACCTGGGGGTTGTTACAATAATGGTTTATTGAAAGCACCCTAAATGTAGGCAGTGTTAGAGACTGAAAGCAGGGGGGACTAAAAGAAAAGACAAGAAAAAAACTAAAAGAAGATTTTTAGAAAAGTCTTATTGTTGTTTTAATTGAAAAGTTCTTTGCAAAACTATAGCATTTTCTGGGAGAAAGATGTGGCTCAGGTAGGAATGTTTTTAAAATACACAAAAAAACAATAAAAGGGTCCTTTTTCCTCATGCATATGTCTTCAACATACACAGACAGATCAAAGATGCCTTTTTTAAAAGAAACACCTTGGTGCAATGTTCTTACATTACATATATTATAATACACATTTTAAATCAGATTACAAAGCAGTCTTTTAACAGGATTCAGTATTGAATTTTCTGATGCTGTCATGTGAGATTGCTCTGTACTTTTATAAATAATTTTACAGACAAAGATCAAAAAGTGAAATCCTGGTCCTGCAGTGTAAGGCTTGATATTTCTCTCCTTTTTAAATCTGAATAAATCAACAAGAAGAATGATTATTAATCAAAACAGCTATCATTTTTTGTGGTTTTTATGGGCTTTTTGTGCCAAAAAGAAGCTATTTATGGAGACGAACAGCAATCCAGACTTCATTGTGTTTTTATATCCCAGAAGTGACATCCTCACAAAGACTACACTAGTTGTGGATACATTGCCCTGTTGGTGCCTATGATCAGGTGGGGCTCTGGGGGTGTAAACAAGAACTACCTGGAATGTATTTGCTGTATCACTTCCTCTCTTTGGCACTCCCAAACTATGATCAAATGGGGTTTTGCCTTTCCTTCATTTCTGTAATCTCAATTGTAGTTCTCTACATCAGCAGGCTGCTATATTCACATACTCTATCAGTCTCTTGGGCTTCACTGCTTAGCTATGCCTATGGGCTTTCAGTGGCTTTCAGCTTCTAAATTGTGAAATAGTAATAAGCTGTGAATTCTGCCAGCCCTGTGATATAAGTGGATTCAGATGTGACCACTAGCATTTTTACTGAAGAAGGAAGGAGTTACAGGCCAGGATATATGTTTTTTTCTTTTTTTGCATTTGAGAAAGGGCAGGACTATTAATTGTTGAAATAGTTTGCCACTGATTCATCTGAAGTTTTTTTTTGCAGTTTGTAATTGTAATTGGGTTTGACCATTTATTTTCTTCTCCTTTCTTGTATTTCTTACATCATTAAATCACCTTTTTAAGGCATATTATATGCACCTGGTCATTTCTAGTAATATCTTTGTACTTCACATCTGATTTCTTCATCTGCAGAGCTTTTGTCTCTTTTAATCACTGGTGGATCAGGGTAGATGGATTTAATTTGAGGTTCATCAGTGGAACAGGAAATAAAATCTACCTTTCTTTAACCTGTTTCTCTTTAAATGGTGGCAGTGGTGTGTTTCCAAAGAATTACAGCACTAATTACAGCTTTTGGATAAATCTGCCTTATAGGGCATTAATTTTTAAGGATTCCTCAAGGCAAATGTATGAATGTTTTCCTCTTAAAACCCTTCTAGACAAATTCTAACTTGATAGTAATGAACAAAGAATTGATTTTTATTTTTAGTATAGTACTTTTGAAATGGAATATGACTGGTATGAAGTGTAGAATTCACAAGAAGGGACAGGGAAGGCTTGGGGGTTTTTTCAGCACAAAATATACAAATCCCATATATAAATCAGTTGTATAGCTAGGGGTGAAAGAGTGCACCGCTTACTTAGATGGGGCTCAAGATTGGTGGAAGGTGCCACGGGAGTTTCCGTCCCCAAAGCTGCTTGTTATACCTCTGATCATTTTATGGGTATCTATGTACAATTAGCAATATCTAAAGCATGAAATGCCTTTTCATTATACCATTCCAGTGGTATTCCTTAAACCAAACCATTATATTTACTGGCTGTTAAGTATTCCTTAATGATGGGGGACTGTAAGGGTGATCCTTCTGCCTATATATTATGAAAACTTATATTAAGACTTCCCTTTGTAAACTTTTTCAGACAAAGGATTTCTCTACCCCCTGTGTTTGGGACTAAAAATCAGAATGCAATATTCTGAACTGAAATAAAACAAGCCTTTGGGATTTTTTTTTTCAAATTACAGTCTTTCTGTACATTTTTTTCAAGTTTTATGTTACCTGGGAGCCTAATGAGAGCTATAGATGGTCAGAATCATAGCCTGGCCATATTCAGATGAAAATTTAAGAGCCCTAACTTTGCTTATGAATGAAGTGAGGGGGTGGGGGAAAGAAAAGGAGAAACCCTAAGAATCTTGTGGAACAAACTGGTGATCAGTATGAATCTGCTTAATGCAAAACTTAAAGTTTAAGCTTTTGATGAATGGCATGTGATTTTGAGTGCCTAAAATTTTAGGGTAGCCAATTTCAGACATTTCAAGAGGTCCTAGTTTATAAGGCAGGCCTCTTTGGGCCATGTTGCCCACATGGGATGTGTTAACAGCACTTAAACAACAAGTAACTGCATGTTCAAGGAGTAAAACAAGTGCTAAATGTACTTGTAATCATAGCTAAGTTGTGTCTTTTTGTGGGAGAAGTATCTCTTGATGATATTAAGTAATATGTGTTCAACTGTCATTGGACTGCTCTACAGAGATAATGAGTTCAGGATTTTGGTTCAGGGTGTGTGGGCTGGGATCAACAACCAGATGATTATTGGTTCCAGCCCTGGCATAACACTAGAGCCACTTCAAAATTCCTGTGTGGTGCTGGGACTGGGACCAACAATCATTTTGTTCATCTCAGCCCAAGCACTACACCAAAACTAGTTCAAGGTTGCCATCAACAGAGACCTGGCTCACTCTGTGCATCAAGGAGCAGATGTGATTCCTAGGCTTGGCTCCCTATGTCTGCCTCCACCTGCTATCTATGGCAGAGACCCAGTTCACTCTGGCATGGCAGGGGCCAGTGATCCTGGGCTGGACAAAGCTGGGCATGTGGCAGGGAGGGCATGGCTTCTGGACATGGTGGGTCCACAGACATCCTCAACTGTGGCACTTGGTGCTAGGTCACTGTCAGCAAGGTGAGGATAGGGAGGAACAGCTGGCTCCAGCCCTGTCCAGATCAGGCTACAGTTATAGTAAGCATTACCGTGTGTAAATTCCTGTAGCAAATCATGTACTGCTTCAGCACAGAATATGCACAAACAAATAAAATATTTGAATTTTGTGTATTTTTTAAATCTCTCCAACTTTCTCTGTCGTGGCTAATATTTAAACATATAAATTGTGAGGAGTAACTCTATTAATAGCAGAAGTAGGGACATTTTTTACACATCCAAACTTTCTGCTTTTTTCTGTTTTTTTTTTTTTTTTTTTGCTTGCTCATTCTGTCTGTGGTCTATGTCAGCTACTTGAGTTAAGAACCAGAGGACAACTGGGACACCCAAAGAAAT
>NW_017728916.1:14390335-14415387 GCF_001723895.1 Crocodylus porosus
TGTGCCTTTAATTTTAATGGGGATTTTGGGAACATCTCCACACTTTTCTGCTTTTTTCTTTTTTTTTTTTTTTTTTGCTTGCTCATTCTGTCTGTGGTCTATGTCAGCTACTTGAGTTAAGAACCAGAGGACAACTGGGACACCCAAAGAAATGGAATTGTGCCTTTAATTTTAATGGGGATTTTGGGAACATAGAGCTGCCTCTTTTATGCAAAGGCACATCATGCACATCATATAAATCTCAGCTAGTGTAGATGCTATAGCACTGCAGTAGATTTTATGGCAGTATTTCAATTTGCAACCAGGGAGTAACCACAGTAGTAGTAGAAAATAGTCAAATAATGTGGGTTTTAAGCAAATGTTTATTCATGAAGTGCCTGTTTCTTTGCCAGTCCTTTTTGGATGACTGGTTGCTCAGCATGTACTGTAACAAACTCCACATGGTAGCAGGAGCTGAACAATTAGCTGTAAGGCAACTGCTACATAGTCAAAAAGGGATTTAAAAGACAACCCTGTAGAAGAATATATTTTATGAAGTAAAAAATTCATTATTCTTTTACCAATTTTTATAACAATAAGAGAAAAATGTTTGCTTACAAATTAATTGTTTCTAAACAGGTGGTTTGCCTAACAAGAACGTTGTAATAATATTCTTATTTTTTTAAACAAACAACAGGGTCAGATATTTTAAAATTCAGTTTTCCTAATGTATATAGTTCCATGACATCAGATAATTGCATAATCAAAAGTCCCTATGAATATTAAACCATGTTTAAAGTGTTATTTTGTTGCCTAGAGGGGTTAGGCCAATGCTCAAGATCTCAATATTGGGCTGTTAGGAGGGTGTGGTGTACAACTGTACATGCACACATAAAAATCAATTAAGCATACACTCACTAGGTGAATACACCCCTATTAGGCATACACACTCACACTACCAGCTCAGGCACATGCATACCTATGATCAATTTAAGCCCATACACACTACACACACCAAATTTATACAGAATCAGTAACCAGTTACCAACACCTGCACATTCCATACACATATGTGGATTAGTAATTCATATATCACACACACACACAATGTTATTTATATATGTATATATATGTATATTCACTAATTTACACACATACCACCCACCCACACATACATACACATCACAACACCCTACTTAGGAACTCACTTGTGTGTATGTATGTGCTTGGTGTACTTGGGATACCTGGGGAAAGGTTAAGGTAAGAAAGTAGAAGTGTAGGAAGTTAAAGTTACCAGGACCAGGATTAGACCTGGTAAACTACAGGGCCCTGGGCTGAAAAACTGAGGATCAGCGGTAACTTTAGGTTAAATGGTCGTAATTGATTAAAAGATAATGCCCAAAGCCTGCAGAACAGGGAAGCATGCCGGCACAGAGTCTGGGACTGGAGTCAGATCTATGGGGGACCTGAAAAGATAAGTAGGGAGAGGGGAAAAAGGGGACTAAGGGAAAGTGTGGTTGTTAAAGAGGGGCTGTGGATATGGGGAGCCAGAGGATCGCTTTAGGGAAGCTAAAGAGTGGCAGTAGGTGCTGGAAGCTGGAGAGAACTGCAGGACAGCTAATAGGAGCTGGGAAGCTGCAGGGGGAAGGGATAGATTACAGAAGGTGTTGGGGGGAAGCCTAAAAAAAGAGACAGGTGGCAGAAAATCACAGGAAAAGCAGCAGGCAGCAGGGACAGGAGGAAAGCAAGGAGAGGCTGAGAGGTGGCAGAAAAGGGGAGATGGAATTGGGAGGAGATAGGGAAACTAGCAGAGAGGGTGGGAACTGGAGCTGAGAGACAGGGAGAGAGAATGAGGCTGGAATTAAAGATAGGGAAGGGACTGGGATTCAGTAAAACATGACCCAACTTGGGGTTGCAAATGACAGTGGTTTTATTGAGCAGGGGACATGGTGACACAATGTCAAATTGGTTCCCTTACACTCACACCCACACACCTACACACACAATGGCAGCAGGGGTTAGAGAGGCTTGGTGCAGGGGCTGAAGTCCACTGAAGTCCAGGAGGAGAGAGAGAGTCCAAATTGTAGGAGGAGGTATGCATGTAATATCTACCTATCCAGGCTGGAAAGGGGTCTTTGTCCAGTAGATGTTGTCCAGAGGGTGGTTGCTGGCAGGGCCTCTGGATGGATAGGTTGTGTGGCATGGTGCTGGTCCAGATGGAGAGGGCATCCCACTGGGGTTGTCTTCATGGCCCCTTTTTATAGGGGAAGACCTTGTGTGACCCCAGTGACAGGAGGAATGCCCAGGCAAGAGTCAGCCCCTGGTGTACTGAGCATGTGTGCTCCATGCAGGGATGTGGAGTTTCAGGTGTCTGTAATGGTGAGAGTTGCTGGTTCCACAGGGTCTTTTGTCTTTCAAATGCTGGTCTTGTCTCTGTTCCTGTGTGAGGTCCGTGGTTCCTGGATGAATCAATGTGAGGTGATGGTCCAGTCATTACAGGCCATTCAGTAGAGGCCTGCTACCATTGTATTTCAATCATTTCCAATCACACTCATTCATCGCGGAACCAGTTTACATGGGAGGGGTACAATGAATCATATTGTTGCAGCATGGGATGCCCAGGTAGAGGACAGAAGATGGAGGCTTGACATATAAAATGGAATCTTGACATGACTTTGGTTCACTTACAAACACAGGCCTAAACCATACAATATCCATATGAAACAATAAAAATCAATACAAAAATGATAATAATACAATATGCAACAGTAAAAACTAATACAAACCTTATAATTATAAAACAATGGATATCCAAAATCAAAAACTTGCTACCAAAATAAAAATGTTTAAAGCTTATCCTAGCTCTTAGCTTACTTGTACTTATCTATAGGGAATAGAGAGGGAGATAAAAAGTCAGAAATTGTTGGGGAAAGGGAGTGAATGCAATAAAAAGAAAAGAAAAACAGAGGGTTTTGCTACAATTTAATTATTTAATATGTTACTACCCCATGCTTCTCATCCATGTGGGAACTAATGACATGGCCAGGAGTAATCCAGACTGGGTCATGAGTGATTACAGGGCTGTGGGGGTGCAAGTAGTCTTTCCTTCCGTGCTCCCCAGAAGGGAAGAATGCATTGAGGGAGTGAACTGGCAACTCCAATGTTGGTGCTACTGAGAAGGCTTCATATTCCTTGACCATGGTGCACACTTCAGGGAGAGAGGACTCCTGGGAAGGGACAGCATCTGCCTCATGAGGAAAGGTAAGGCCCTGTTTCTGGCCAGAATAGCCAATCTTCTGTATAGGGGTTTAAACTAAGATTGCTGAGACTCTGTAAATGTTTTCAGTGCAGTTTACTGATATGGCTTTATAGATGTCAATGTCATTTTTAATGTAAATTGATGCCACATAGGTAGAATGATTAATTGATGCAGCCAGCCTGAATCCATAGCTTCTCCTCCTATTTGTACCTGATGATCATCAGCAGTGTGAGTTTCTTGAAGGGCAAGAGCATCAATGAAAGTTTCTTCCAAAATTTTGGACAAATATTCACTTTTGGCTCAGCTTATCTTCTCAGTATTGAGAAGGCAGAGTACACAGAGAGGTGCCAATGTTATGGGTATGGAAATTCTTCAAAGACCTTTTGATGTTCATTTGTCTCCATGATCACTGTCTGTGAGGTCCAAAGGATGGTTCGGCATCATTGTGTTACCAGATTTGCCTGTCCCTTTGGGATGGGCTCATTTATTAAAGTTAAATTTCTGGGGTCTCTGTAATTTTAACAATGTACTGCTTGTGTCACTTGTGCTTCTATGTGGAGCTCTATCTCTCCCTTCTGCAAGTCCTCACCCCCAATGGAGGTATGTTATAGGGTTTAGTTTCAATGGGACTGAGTTTCTCCAATTACTGAATCAGTCAAACACATATACGCAGACACACACATTTTAACATAGGATATCTGAGTGGGCAGGGTCCCTCAGCATTTCCAGGCTGACACCCTCATATGTCCCTCAGCAAAGGAAAAGAGCATGTCTGAACCAGCTGGGTCAATCAGTAGGCCTGTGCGACTAGGAAAGTATTTTATTTGGATTCAAATTCTGCCAATTCGGAGGCCATCAATTGGATTCAGGGATTCAGATCTGAATCTGTTCTGAATCAATTCAGCCAAATAAGCATCAGAAGATTCAGCACCAATTTGGAGAAATTCAGAGATTCAGTCACAGAGTGTAATGTGGAATCACTGAAATACCTGCACCATTGTCATTTTTTGGCTGATTCAAACGAAGCTTGTAGAAATGGTAGCCCGCTCTGAGGGCATGAAGCTTGCCAAGTGTCAAGTGTCCAGGTGTTTCTGGGAAACTGCACCTCAATGACTTGAAAGCAAAACTCATGCTACATGTATATGTTACTGCACAGGGGGATGCAAACTGCAGATATGGTAGCCCCTGTTGAGTTCAAGAAACCTGCCAAGTTTCAAGGAAAGAAGTACAGGGGTTTCTGGGAAACCACACCTCAAACTGCTGACAAACAAAACTCATGTCACGTGTGTGTGTGTTAAGCCACAGAAGGGTACAAACTGCAGGTATGCTATCCCCCACTGAGGCCACAAAGCCTGCCAAGTTTCAAGGAGATAGGTGCAGGGTGTTCTGGGAAACTGCACATCAAGTTGCTGACAAGCACAACCTGCCAGACATATGACTCTGCAGGTATCTCTCCACTTCCACTTTTTCCTGCACTGCTAACCCTCCCCCGCCCCCACCACTCCAGCCTCACCCCTTAATGACTCCATTTCCATTTTCATTGACTGGATTTTTGGCCTGCATTGCATGTCAGTCTCTGGCTTCTTTACTTTTCCTTCCATCCAGGAATAGTACACACACAGACCAACTCCAGGTGCTTCCTTGGCCTGACAAAGAGTTTTTCAACCCTAAAGTTGGCATCCCAGGCAGCTAAGATGAGCTCACCTGGAGCCTCACAACTCCACTACAACCAGCAAGCCTCAGGCCTGTGAGAAATGTGGTGGGTCTGGACTTTCCCCAGCCAGAACTGCGTGGGTGAGTGTGGTAGCTGGAGGTTATGGTGCCACACCACGAGCAGTCCCACCAGACCTCCTCAACCTTGGGAGACTGCAGTTTTAGTGGTCATGCCAAAGACATGGGGCCTCCTTCTACCCATATCCCCAGCCCATACCTCCAAGTTCATCCTGGCATGGGAGCTCTGCAGGGACATGTTTTCTTTGCTGGCTGGTGATGCAGTGAGTACCCCTGCAGCTCTGAGAGCTGGGCAGTAACTGGTTTAAAAAAATCAAATGGAAGTAGCTGCAGACAGAGTGAGGAAGGTGGCACTTACTCCATCTGCAGGTGGACCTTGGGGAACCCCAGCAGTGGGAGGTTCATCATCAAGAACACCAGCTTCTCCAACAAACCAGGATCCAAGCAGGTGCAGTGGTGTGTCACAACATCCCGAGCAATGCTCAGACCACTGGTTGGTAGACAGGATAGTGTGGAAGAAATCAAACTTCGCGTTGTGGTTGAATCAGAACAGACACCAGCAGCTTTTCTCTATTTAAGGTTATACTGTGATCACACGGAGAATTCCATACAGCAAGGGGAATCACCCATTTGTCTGTTTCAAAGGATTTCTCAGACTCTCTAAGTTTACAAGTGTATTTATACTAAAGACAGAGAAAGAGATAAAAAATACACCTTCGAGAAACAAAACAATAGTAAATTACACAGAAACTTAGAAAGTTTACTTAAACAAACTATCTATGCATCGGGCAAGATATCAAGATAACCCAAGGCATACAGGAATGCGGATTCCTTATCTCAGAACATTTGAATTAAGCAGTATCAGCGCATCTGGTCTTTGTCTGTTTTTCTAGTCAAGTAAGTCAATTACTTCTACAATAGGTATTCCTGGGCTACTGTAGCCAGGTCCTTCCACATCTGCTTGTGGCTTTCCCAGTAGACCAAGGGGTCGCAGTCCAGTGGGTCCACATCCTCAGCAAGATAGGTAACCACTGAAGCCTCAGTGCTACCTCTCCAGGGTCTGGTTCATCTGGAACCAACATTGAAGCCATGCCCTTGGCCCATATTTGCAGTGGGTGGCATGGAGGAGACTGGCTGGTGCTGGTGCTGAGAGTGTTGGCATGGGAAAGTGTATCACCCCACTTCTACATCCCCTGGCCTCTTCCCTTCTGCCTCCCTGACTCTGTGGACTAGGACCTGCATCCAGTGATCGAGGGTTTTTGTGCTGCCAGTGCACATACTCTGCTTCACCCTCAGGTCACACATGCCCAGCAACATGTGGACTGTATTGGACTGTAACGGATCCAGCCATCTCCTGATGCACTCCTTCAGCAGCCTCACCAGTGCCTAGACACCTGGTGACAGCAGCTTCCTGCCACCAGAAACATTGATCCCCTGGAACGTCTCCACTTGGTTATCAATGTGGGAGGGTGTCTGCTGTCTGCCTCTTCTCTCTTCAAAGACTCACCTGCCATGACTATGAAGATGAAAATAAATTTGATGTTAAAACCTTGAGGTGAGTGGTAAAGGATGCCAGAACACCTAGTAGGATTCTTAACAAGTCTCTGGGATTTGAGCCTCTTTCTTCTTCCCCCATCCTGGAAGGACTTTTCTGGCTGGTTGTTGGTCCCTGTGGTCCCAGATGGAACTTCTGCATTGCTCCTTTCCCTTTGATTACAGCAGCTCCATGCTACTCGCACCACTCAGAGCTGCCTCAGGGTTCTGAGTGACAGGAGATCCTATCCCCCATCTCCCTGCGGTCTTGCTGGCTGATCTCCAGTTGCTTACTCCTATGGTAAGGGTTCCCTCCATGCCTTACCAGACCAGAGTTTTCTCACCTTGCTTCTGCTTGTGGCCTTCTTCACACTCCAGGTAATTATGTGTAGAAACACATCTTCTTCCTCTTCTTCTTTCTAATGCTCTGAGGGCAATGTCTGCTGTCTCACCCCTCCTTTTATGTCTGGCAGTGATCATTATACCCTTCTGTATCCCCAGTGTGTATGCCTTCATTCTCCTGTTCACCTGTGTCTTAGTTTCACCCCTAGTTTCACTCGTAGTAACAGGGCTTGGCTACAGCCCCCTGTTACACTCAAGTTCTCTCACTACAGGGATCACCTGGCTAAGGAGGGCATTATCAGTGCTGAGGGTCTTGGTGGCCTCGAGGAAGGGCTTGAGGACCACCAAGATTTGGGAGATGGTATCCCGCTCAACTCTGTTAAGGGGACCACTAATCCCAATCTCCCCAAGCAAGGCCATCTTCTGTTGCTCTACCAGCCTTTCCAGCATCAGTTATGTAGAGTTCCACCCAGTCTCCACATCATGCATGATTTTATGCTGAGGGATGCTCAGTTCTGCCTGTTTCTTCTGCAGCACCTCCTCCCCACCTCCCCCCATCCCATGATGCTGTGGTGGAAGTATCCCACCACCTTCCTGCATTTTGAAATGAGCTGGGCGGTTGTGATGGCTCCATCACTGCCAGCCCTCTCCCCCTCCAAGGCATCCCTGACTATGAGGTGCAGCCTGCGTGCCACACAGCAGATGCCAAGAAAGTTGGCATCATGGATGGCTGTGGCCATACTGGTCCCATTGTTAGTGACCTTAAACCGGTGGGTGAGCTCGCCTTGCCCAATAAGCCACCCCTGGACCATGCAGTTCATGGCTACCATAATCTCTCTTGCTGGGTGGGACTCATCCAGCACCTCAGCTTGAAATGGCCTGACTGACTGCACCAGAGCCCTGTTAGGAAGAGGTAGGCATGACTGCCACTCCAGCTGCTCCAGATGTTGGAGGTGAAGTGCAAGGCTACCTGTGACCCTGCCTTGTGCAGCTTCTCCCTTAAGTACTCCCTGCATGCCTCATACAGGTAGGGCACCACCATCCTGCTAAAGGTGCTGTGTACAGTACCTTGGTAAGATGGGGCCACCATGAGCTGCCTGAACCCTGGCCACTCAACTAAGGAGAAGGGATGGCTATCTAGAGAAAGCATCTCCCCAATGCTCTGGGTAGTCTCACTCACCTTTGCAACGCACCCCCCTCTGTCTGCAGCTTTCCCCACTGCTCCAAGGTGGCCTGCATCTGCTTTGGGAGGACATGGGCTTTGGAGTGAGTGGGGGCTTCCCTTTGGGCATGCTTGCACCAGTTCCAGGCTGAGCAGGAAGAAGGACAAGAGGGTGCTGCTTCTTGAGATGCAGCAGCATGACCGTGGTGATAAAGTTTTTCACTTCCTTGCCCTAGCTGATCTGCCTTTGGCAGTGCTGGCAGATAGCAAACCTGGGATCATATTCCACTTCAAAATGATCCCACAAATATACTACTCCCCTGCTTCTGGGTTGAGGGTGGGGATCCTGTCTTATCCCCCTCCTCAGCAGGTAGAGGCACAACAATAGGAGGAGTTGACTCAGCTGAGCCTTTTGCCCCCACAACCTCCTCTAAGCTGTCTTCCTGAGAAGGAGACGTGAGTCTAGAGGAACCTTGAGGGGTGTGGAGCACAAAGTTAGATTCCCCTCTGGTCCCCAGAATTTCCTTAGCTAAGGCGCTCAGGTCCCCTGGTTCAAGCTCCAGCTCCTCCTCTGGCACTGGGAGGCTCATGCTGGGAGATGGAATTGGGGTGGAGGAGATGGTCATTCTGCTCCTGGTGCCTATTTCTGGAGTTAGGGGAGGTGGTACAGGTGCAGGGACAGGTACTGTTCCCATCTCCTTCCATCCACTGGCAGTAGAAGACTCATGGCTGCCAGTAAAGCAGGGGAGGGGGGGACTTGCAGCTCTAGCTCTCTCCCTACCCCCTCTAGCCCTTCTCCTCCCCCCCCAAAGACCTGGCACCCACCTTTCCAGCACACTTCATAGTAATCTTTCCTGTTGTGGAAAATGTTTCTGTGTGTGCAACTAACTAATAATATAGTGTATGTCTTCTTTTCTGATATATGACTGACTGTCTGACTTTTTCTGTTGTGTTTTGTTTACTGTTCTATGTTGTTTTGTAGTGTTCCTAAAATATCTATTATCTTCTTCTTCTATGACTCTCTGATGTGTGAATCTGTATCTGAGTTCTGCATTGTTTGTAGTATGATTGTACTTCCTTTGCTGGCTGGTGTATGTATGGTGACCTCCAGAAGTCCCTTCCAACTCTATGTATGTGTGTATGATTGTATGTTATTATTAATAACTATATATAATTTGGTGTCTTCTTCTGTGACTCTCTCCCTGACTTCTGTCATGTGAATCTGTGACTTCTTCTTCTGCATTGTGTTTTGTTTAATGTTCTGTGTTGTTGTGTAGGGTACCTAAAATATCTATTGTCTTCTTCTCTTCTTCTTCTATGACTGACTGTCAGACTTCTGTGTTGTGTTAATCTGACTTCTTCTTGTGTGTAGTAGTTTGTATGTAACTAATAATTATAACTAATAATATTAATAACTATATATAATTTCTTCTATGAATGTGTGACTTCTGTGTTGTAATAATATCTGCCTTCTTCTTCTTCTATAATGTATGTATGTAAGTGTGTGTAATGTGTGCTTCCCTGTACAGCGTTGGATCACACTGCCAGGGAAAACAGGTTTTTTTTTTTTAAAAGTTTTGGGGAAAAAAACCCCAAGAAGAAATATAAATTCAAAGAGCTGGATAAGTAGAGGGGTTACTTCTAGTAACCTAAGCTATACCCAATCCTTTCCAAGTCAAAAAAGTAGTAGGAGACTGACTAGGAAGCCAAGCCAGTCCAGTACCTTTCAGGCGCTGTTGGTCAGGCAGAAACAGCTCACAAAAGGCACAGAAAACCTGCAGACAGAGGCTTATTAGCTGTTTCTATGTCCCTCACCCAGACACTGTGATTAGAATGTGACTCAGAGAGAGATTACAGTCACAGGTGAGCTAGAGATGTCAATACTTCCCCTCTGCTCCCCCTCCCTCTTCTCAGCTTCTGTTCCTCTGAAAGATCACCTCCAAATTTCCAAACCTATGAATCTTTTCTAATCTTTTCTGAATCAATTTGAAGGCTCCGAATCAATTCAGAAAGTTTTAAGCTTCTCCCAGTTTGATTCAGATTTGGATATTTGGCTTCTGAATTGGGCTGAATATTTTCCAAATTGAAACATGGACTGAAGCTTCACACAGCCCTATTAATCAAAATTTACAGGCTGACACTCTCATATGCCACAGTCTCAGCACAGAACTTATTTCAGAAGGGCAACAAGAAAATGCAATCAGACACATGCACACAGGTTAACATGTCTGAATGGGTAGGGTTACTCAGCATTTATGGGCTGACACCCTCATATGCCACAGCTCAGCACTTCCCAATCTCTTGTCCCAACTGTCCTTATAGTAACTACCTTCATGAGCAGACCCCACAGAATTTTTGGGCTTTACAGGTATCTTTGTCTTAAGTAAAAAAAGCATTGTTGCAGAGCAAATGAGGGGGTTGAGGAGAAGAAAGGATAAAAGAGGTTTGGAGAGAGAGTATGGGAACCAGCTTGACCATAAAGTTATTTTATTGCCAGGTATGTGAAACTTATACTAGTAGTAATAGCCATTTAAGGAAAATAGAACAGTTACAGTATTACACAATTTCAATTGGCCATTTGGGGAAATCTAGCTCAAGTGTGATCAACAAAAGTCAGTTTTATAAAGTAATGCCTGGAGTAAGAAAGAAGGAAAGAGAGAGAGAGAGATCAAATCAAGTCTGAGGCTTAGAAAGTGGGCTTAAACAGAGAGAGAAAAAGAGAGAGAGAATAGGGATCTCACCACTCTGTGAAGCTTGAACCAGTCAAGGTTCCAGGTGTTTGTTGAAGCTTGCAGACAAGCTGTTTGGTTTCAGAATCAGAGTGCTTGAGACAGTCAAAGCCCCCAGCATGACCAGTGGAGGTATTCCAGGCAGAAAAGGAGAAAGTGAAGTCCCAGTGGAACTGGTGCAGCGTTTGGATTCAAGCACCATAAAAGAAATGTGAGTAGAAGTTTTTGTAGGGAAACAACAATGGTTCAAGGGAAAACACTCTTTTTTTATGAGTAAATGATGGGTCAAGGGAATATACCAGAGTTGTTTTCTTATGCTGGAGTGGGGGAGTTAGTCTATATTACAACCTGGGGTCCAGGTGGCAGGATCCCTTGCTTAGGCCTCTGAGATGTGCTGTGCATGAGCCAGGGTCAAGTCCATGGGGCTTTGCCAGAGCACAGCGGTTCTCCTGGGCTCAGCGTTAAGTTTGTGGGGTGGTGCTTTGAAATACGGTGAGAAATCAAGGTGGGTAATGATTCTGTGTGGTCCCAGATGTGTGAGAGCAATGCTGGGACAGGACTGTTGGAGAAGCCTCTGTGTTCTCCCTAACCTCCTGCCTGCTCCTAGCTGAAGCTGGGAGCCAGACAAGGATTCTGTGTGGTCCTGGATCTTTGAGAGCAGCACAGGGACAGGACCACAGGAGAAACCTCTGTGTTTTCCTTTATCCCCCTGCTTACTCCTTGCTGGCTTCTAGATGGAGCCAGGAGCTGGAAGCCAGGACCTGACGCTATGCAGAGGGGCTGTGTGATCTTGGCTCTGATCTTGGGGTGGGGTCAGCTAGGTATTGGGCTGGAGCAGTAAAGCATGAGCCTGGGATGCTGGTGGACAGTCACCTAAGTTGAGCTGGGATGGAATCTGGTACAGAAGTTCAGTAGACTAGGTTTACCTAAACTGATTAAGTCTGATACCACATTGATCAGGATCTGTCTTAGACTGGGATCTGCCATTTTAAAACTAGACTGTGTGCTCCAAACTTCTGTTCTGTTATGAGTTTAGACCAGATTCCAATCTCTTATACCAATTTACATGTAAGGTATGTACCTGGCCCATTGTGTATACACGTGTATACATTATGTCTATCATAATCTATATATAATACTCACATATGTGTGCATATGTGCACGCATGCACACAGACACACATCATATTTACCTGAATTCAAAACAATTCTGGATGTAAGACAACCCTCCAATAATTTAATTCTACATCTGTAAATTGTATTTATTTGTTATAATTTTCCATGCCTAGAAACTAATTATTGGAGAGGCATCCTAAATTTGTCCTCCCCACTTCTGCAGTGGATAAAGCAGCTGTAGTAGGGGGAGGTGGTGCAGAGGGAGGCAGTGGTAGGATCAAACAACTTGCCTCCTGCCATCTGCCCCTACCTCCCCCATTTGTCCCTACATTACTTCTATGCCCCCCCACAGTCCCTGCCCCACAAAAGCCTTGAGACCCTCTTCCCCCTTCTCTCTCCCTCTTCTCTCTGCAGCCTCTTCCCTCTCCACCTCTTATCCTTGTTCTGCTCTAGCCTGGAGTGTGGAACATGGGGTTTTGCCTCCATTTCTGCCTAGAGCATATGGCCTGTTGACATGGTAGCTCTGGCCTTGGCTCTGGAGCCCAGCCTGAACTGCTGCTGCACCCAGGCATGGCTGGCCCATGTTCTGGCTAGAGCCTGCCAGAGCAGAGCCAGGGTAAGTGGCAGGGGGTATGGGGCAGACTGGAAGGCACTGGGTACTGGGAGGGTGGAGATGAAGGGAAGTGGGGGGTGCAGAGACAGCGGTCAAGTAGGCAGCAGCTGCAGCTTTGGCTCCAACCCTGGGTCAGGGCTAGAGCTAGAGCCAGAGCCATAGCAGTTGCCTACCCTCCCTCCCACTGCCTCATAGTTGAATCCAAGGCAGGGGTGGGCAATTATTTTGGGTGGAGGGCTGCTTATCGCATTTAGGCTAGCTGTCAAGGGCTGCATGGGTAACCCCACCTCTTGAGAGTTGTCCTGCCCCTGTTCACCATATTGGGACTGGAAGTCCTTCCCCACAACCCCTGGCCATCACCACTGGAAGTCCTTCCCTTTGCCCCAGAAGTACTCAATTTGGGAGGAAGGGTACTACAATCTTGAAACCAGAAAAAAAAAAGATATACAACAAAAAAAATACTATAACTTATTTTAATTTTATTTCAAAATATTTTTGTAGTTATTTATGTGTTTACAAAGGGGTGACTGAATAATAGCTCAAAATACAGTCCTACTCTATGTTGTGTGTGGACAGTAAGGGGGTGTATGTGGTGGAGTGTGGTTGGGGAGTGTGTGTTGGGGTGTGGGTATGATGGGTGGGTGTGGGGTTATGGTGGATGAGGTGGGAGAGAGAGAGGGACAGGGCTGGGCTGCCAGCTCCATCATGTGTGGCTCTAGCAGACCGCATGGGAGCCTCACATGATACAGCCAGGCAGACTCCATGCCCCGGCTCTGCACTCCTGCTGCCCCACCCTGGGTCCATGGCTTCCCAGGGCACATGCATGGGCTCTGTGTCCCCCCAGCCATTTCCCTGCATTCCCTGCCACTTGCTGCACCACTCCCCATGGATCCTGCCACACTGTGTAGCCTCTGCTGCTTCCCAGACCACTTCCTGTGGTCACCACCACTTCTTGTGCAGCTCCTCATGGCCCCTGCCACTTGCCATGCTGCTCCCCATGGCCTGCACCATTCCCCATGGTCTCCACCACTCCCAGCAGCCCCTGCTGCTTACTGCACCATTCCTTGTGTTCCCTGCCACTTCCCACACCAATCCATGCAGACTCTTCCACTTTCTGTGCCAAGCCCTGTGGCCTCTCCAACTCCCCACAGCCCCCTCCATTCACCCTCAAGCCCCCACTGCTTGCTGCACTACTCCCTACAGCCCCTGTCATCCCAGCCACTACCTGCACAACTCCCTACAGCCCCTGCCACTCCTCACACCATTCCCCATGGCCCCTGCTGCTCCCTGAAGCCTCTGCTGCTACCCATGCACCCCTGACTGTGGCCACTTCTCTCTGCTACCCCCCTTCCCACTGCTTCCTGCTCTGAGTCCAGTCTGGTCCAGGAAGCATCATGGGGTTCCAAGTTGCTGATCTGTTTACAGCAGTTTGCCTCCTCCCCATCCAATCTGACTTTACTTTTTACTGAGATGGAGGGGGAGGGCAGAATAGTTGTGAACAGCCCAGTGGCTGGAAGCCCCATAGTGCTTTTCAGGCCAGGCTGGAGACAGAGCACGAAGCAGCAGGCAGAGGGTCAGAGGGAAGTGGCTGCAATGGGGGGGGCATGGGGGATGGTAGGAGCTGTTCTCCCTGCTCTCTCCCTCCAGTCTTACCTTACTTTCTACTTGGATGGGTTGGGGGGGCAGCTCCAGGGTCATAGGGCCAGAAGCCACAGAGGTTTCTGGTTCGGGGCTGAGGGGGGAAGGGAGATGGGGAGCTTGGAGTGGGGTGGGGTGGGGTGGAGCCAGGCTGGCCTTGCTGCTCAGTTGCAGGCTCCCTCTGGCTCCTGCTGCCTCTGGCTGCTTGTTGTCTTTGACAGGCAGCCAGGAACAGATAAATATTAATTTTATAAAGTTTTAGAGGTTCATTGGGCCAGATAAAATGGGCTGGCACACCCATGGGCCATATTTTGCCCACCCCTGGTCCAAGGGCAAGGAGCATTATTCCCTATGTTAACTATCTTGTAACATAAGCTATCTTTTAATATTCAAGTCATGTCAGAGGAAGATGCTTGTGATATTCAGTTACTCTCAGTTATATTCAGATATACTGTTTTATCTTATTTGGAAGCAAATGTTTATTATATTGGAAAATGATGGTAGCTGGGAAGCCAAAATGGAATGTATTAAATGTTAGTATAAAGTAATTGGTCCCCTTCAGTCAACGCTTTAATGTTTAAAAATATTTTCTTTGGTTTCAACACTAATTTTGATTTGGAATCAACATTAAATACAGGAATTAAAGAAATAATAACAGTAGCACTGAACATAGCCTTCCCCCGTTATAGCAATGATGCAACTCCAAACTGTTTACTTTTTAAAGCAGAGACTGGTGTAATGTTATGCTATATGGCTTATAAACATGCAACTATTCTGAATATAATGTGTCATAAGCCTCTCAGGGTTTGTTTGTTTTTTATTTTTGATAATGCTTTGGCTGAAGTGGAATGTTTCTGTTAATTGTCCATATGACCATAAAAAAGATTCATTTGATTTTGTGCCTTTATTTTAATATTTTGGCTAAAAGTATTCTGCTACTGCTATTGAAATGGCATTCTCAACATTGATGGAAGTAATATTAGAGTGATGCTGTAGCTGTGACGATTCAGCAAGAGGCAAGGATTTAGTGGGGGAGAGTTGTAGGTTGATACTTTTTATTGGACCACTTACATGGTTGGAATAAAGTTAAACCAATTTTTGAATGCAAGACATTCTTCCTCAGGTCAGGTAGGAATTGGGTTTGCTTGGGGTGACATCTCTGATTAAGCTAACTGTTTGTAAGTTAATCGGGGCTAGAGAAGGAGGGTGTGTGAATTGTAATGAATTAGCATGTGCTTAAACAAAAAGAATACTGTGCAAGTCCTTTCAGTACTACTTTTTTATTTTATTTATGCATTGGAGACAGGCCATAATATTGTTCACTGCTTAAGGTAACCTCAAGCACCATAATAATCATTTTTTGTATTTAGCTATTGGAAACTAGGTCAATGATTAAATAAGGAAAATAGTTTTTCTTATAATGAATGATTTAATATATTATGGCTGTCATTGTTCATCTTTTCATCACAAAAAACATCACTTCTGTCTCACTTTCTTTTGCAAAATAACTGTTTTCATGCCCCTGTCTTGCAGATGATTTGGTAGAGGCCAGCATTATCTACTTGAGTAACTAGTTGAACCATGCTGTTTTTTGGTGATCATTTTACTTCTTGATCAGAAACAAGACTTGGCAAATACTTGCTGTCCAAAGGGATTTTTTTTTAATTGAGGTACATATCAAATTATCCTTTTATTTAGAACAACAAACACCTACACTCCACCAGTTTTCAAATAACTACAAAACAATCTAAAACATTCATTCCACCTGTCTTAGATTGACTTCCTTAAATAAATTACGTCTAAACAAAAGAGTGGCACACAAAAGTTTTTGGTTTTGAATGCCTTTTATTTTTCTGAAATAATTCATACCAATAACACAATCATACAGCCAAGATACTTTTATAACTTAAGTGGGGTTAATAAAATTTATCTGATATACCTGTGTATTTTATATTAGAACTCCTGAAGAATTGCATAAGAAAATGCAGACATAGGAAATGATTTTGACAGGAATCCAGATTAAGCTTTTTGTTCTGTTCAAGTTTTTATTTGTATATAAAATATCAAGGCACAAGGCTACCTAAACCAAAACTGTTAGGGTAATGATATAGATTTTGGATGTTGGGGTAATGATATAGAATTTGGGGAGTATTGAGTGTGTAGCTGAATAAAGACTTTTTCCTGTACCTCAGCAGAAAGGTGCTGATCATAAGATTAAATTATATATTTAAAGGTAACCTCAGCAAAAGCTGTTGGTCACAAGGCTAGCTGATGTATTCAAAGCAACTAACTTAGCTAATTCTTAAGTAAGCGAATACTTAACAAAAGGATAGGGTGCAAAGTGCATGATGTGTTAAGTAACTAGTGTCAGGATACAGAAGTAAAGATACAGCCTTGGACATGGGAAGTCAACAAGAAAACCAGCAAGAACCACTGAGAAACTGCAAAGTGATTGAAAGAAGATAGTGGTCAAAAGTGTTACACATATGCTCTTAGCAGAGAGCCATGTAAATGAATGCAATGCATAGGAAATACCAAGCTAAGGAAGCAAACAGTAAACATAAGTGGAGCTTGAGAAGGGAGAAGAAATGGGTGGAACCAAAGGAAGGTTATAGGCAGCGTAAATGTTAATATGTATGAACCAAGATGTATAAATGTTGGAGAGAACTGTTGTTCAGGGCAGTTCCCCAGTTTGTTGTTTTTAGAGACCCTTGTCCAAAGCTGTCTCCATTCTGAACAAAGCTGTTGTGAGCAATGTGTGCTGGTGTTCGCTCTCTGCTCTGCTCTGGCTAATGAGTACCAGGATCCATGGGCAATTAAACTGTCGTCTCCCTAGTACTCAATTGGACCATCGTCTCCCTAGTTGTTGGACACCGCATGGAGTCGGGGTCTAATAAAAACTATATTCTTTGCAAAGATCACTAAATCATAAGAAGCCAAAGCATCGCTTGTTTTATCTGTGTTTTTAATAGCTTAATATCTTAATGATATATTTGAAGATACAAGTAAATGTTCATAGTTAGAAGTGCATAAAAGATGGTTAGAAAAACTATTTAAAATATTAAAAACAATCCTCTGTTTAACTAAAAGCATTGATCATACTTCTTTAGCTGTGTATTTATTCAATGTATTCATAGCAATCCCCACAGGGGCAACATTGTGTTTTTATGGATATAAAACTTTCTTTTGCTAGCAGTCTGTATTTTTACTATCTGTAGACTATGTAGTTAAAGCTGTGCAACTGCAAAATCTGTTGTAAGAATCCATGTCTTAAGAGTCTGAACTATGTTTATTACTTTCATGGTTTCAAATTTTCTCATGGTTTTTTAATTATTGAAACTAAACATACTGAAGTCTTTCTAAATGCTTGCATTTTAATGCAAGCAGAGTGCCCCTTTTGCTTCATCAAAATTAACCTCTGTCAAACTGATCTCGTAAAAGTGAAAATGTTAATATTCAGATACTTTTTATTAAAAGTGTTTTGAGGTTGTTAATTTGAAATGTCATAATAGTCTAGGAGACTCTGCTAGTAAGCTAATCCTGGATGTCTGAATTGTGACTTTCTTATTTTAATAGGTATGCATTGTAATAAGTTTCTTAATAGTAGAGATGTGTTCAGGATATATTAGGCTGTATTCTACCAGTCAGAGATGCAATGGGCTATATATAGGCCCCCTCTTATATGTAGGCCCCCTCTCTATACTTAGGCCCCCTCTACATGTTCCAGGTATCATGCAATTAGCTGGTTAATTCTGCAATTACCTTGAGACCAGCTATCCCTGCAAAGTTCTTGTCATACCATAAAAGCTCCATCTATAAAAGCTAGACTTTGAAAATGTTTACTTGCTTTATAGGTGGTAGCTATCAAGTTCTAATTTGCACATATAGCAGGGTCTGCCTCTGTGCCTGGGAGCCCCACCATGGGAATCCCAGTTACAGGAGTGTACCATTACCAATGGGCGCTGATAATCCTGAAACTGAGAAGACTCTCAGCTTCTGCAGTTGCCAACTCTGGGTTCTGGCAGTGTACATCCTGGTGCCAGGATCCACCTGAGGTCATGGAAGTGTATCTCCCATCTTCAGGGGTACATGGGAGCTAGCTTCTTGCCAGCCCCTCCCCTCCCCGATGCACTAGGAATAAAGTGTGGTGGGATCCTACAATTATGCCTTCTGCCACAGACATGTGGCTTTAGGTCCCATGGCATATTTAGAGGGGTCCTCAGTTTCACTTTAAATATCTTTTTCTAAAAATTGTGCCTGAGCAACATGTCAACTGTATAACTTTATAACTGGAGGGAAATGTGTTGATCTTCTTCAGAAGTGGAAGATTGCTGCTCCCTTGGATTACACCTTCCTGTGGAGCATCATACACATGTTTAGAGGGACTGTTCAGAAGTAAAAGTACCTGTGTATGTCTAGTCTCTAAATACTACTCTATACTTAGACTCTTTTTAGATTAATTTAATTATCAGCAGTGTTAGAATGAGGGATGGAAAGGATATCAGTGCTTCTAGACAAAAACAAAAAAAGGGAAATTTACTTTGTTCCTCTTCTCTGTTGTACTGACTTAATGCTGAACCTGTGGCTAGACACTGGAATTGTAAGAAATCTTACAATTACTTTATTCTAGAAAGGAACAAATCATGATGTTTGTGGCTAGAATGTCCTTTGATTGGGAGCTGGCTGAATGAGAGGAAAAATACTTGTGGAATATTCTTGCAAGTAAATTATCTTTTGGTATTCATGACTCCTTTTATTTACTTGTGAACACTAGGGAAAAATAAGTTGTTTTTCTTTTCACCGCAGGAAAGTATTTAAAGGAGAATATCATGAATAGTAGCACAAATAGTGATGAAAGTTCCCTTCAAAAAGCTATTTTGAAAAAAAAAGAAAATGTTTTTAACATTTCAAATCATTACTGTTTTGAAATAGCTTGAAAATAAGATAAATGGGACAGCTCCTGAACTAAAAAATACTATTATTGGCATTGCAAAATACCTAGGAGCTTCAGTCATGGGCCAGGACCAGTGTGTTAGGTGTAGTAAAAATACCAAATAAAAATAATGTTTTCTATCTCAAAGAATCTACAACTGAGCCAGTGGAGAGAAATGTAGGCCAATATAGGATTTTGGAAAAGGGGATGCAGAAGCAACAACCAGCAGGAAGGGAGGTGCTACTGAGCATGAACAGGAAAGAAAGGATTCTTACCTTGTTTGGGAATTTAATTCCCAGTTACTGCTCCTGCAGCATGATCTGAAAGGGGGTATAGGAGATCACCATACCTCTGCACGCCTTTTGGATCCACCTTTGGAAAGTGTCGCCGCCGGGACTTAACTAGCCGCTCTCGTGCTGCTCTCACTCGGGTGATTGATGTTACGCACCTCTTGGGCTCGCGCCTCTGCCTCAGATGGTGACTTCTGCCAGAATCCTTGACCCTGTGCTCGCCTGCCATGACTTGATGACCTCAGTGTCTGGGGCCATTCATCAGGTGTGCTCGTTGGCCCTCAGGTTCCCCCTGGCGGTTACTCTTGGGGCTCCGCCACCCCTACACCCCAGCCTCACACCCCCTGTGTAGCGGCAAAAAGCTGGTTGGTCTCTCGCTCCTGGGACCCTCGACCGGGTCCTGCTTGGGCCCCTCCCAACACTATCTGGCCCACAGTGCATGTCGGCTACCCTCCTATACCCCTTGGGCCTGGGGTAGAACCAAAATCAACAAGAAAGGAAAAGGAAGCCCAAAACACAAAACCAGGCATACTGCCCCTTTAACTACCCCCCGCACATTTCATCGGGACACTGGATGCCTCATCCCCTTAGGCACCCAGTTCTTTGCCTACTCTAAAGCACCTCCCAATCCAGGGGTGATGTTCCCTTCAGTGGGAATTTTCCCTGGACTCGCCGTCCCTCTCCTTCGGGTCAGATCTCTCTCGGAGCGCCTTCTGCCATCCCTCCACAGTGATCCAGGCGTCCTCATGCTGCCTTGTCCGCAGCATCATTGAGAGGCTCCTCTTCCTCCTCCTCGCTTCTGTCCCGACCATTCCTGCTCTCCAGGTCCTGTGCCTTCACTTGTCTCTGTTGCAGGGACCTCAGCAGCAGCACTCTCCCTCCTCCTGCTGGCTTCACGGTATGCACTGTTATTTTTAGCTGAGCCGGCTGGCATTCAGTGCTGACGTCACCGGCTGGCTGCAGCTGTATAAACAGGCAGCTGATGAGCCACATGGGTTCTGTGTTCTGCCCTCCACATGCTGTTTTCCTAGTTGCTGGTGAGTTTTCTTGCATCCCGGGACAGAGAGAAAACTTAGAGTGAAACATTAAAGTAAACAAAAGGGGTCAGGCAGAAAAAAAATGTTTTTCAAGCCAGCTCTTCCTTTCACTTTCTCTAAGCACTAACTGCAGTGGGGGATTTGGGAGGGAATCAAATGGACTTCCTGTTGCCCTCAAATACCTGGCCTACTGCTATTCTCCCCCTGCTACTAAGAATGTGAGCATGAAGAATTCTGAGAACATATTTCACTAGGTAGAAAATAAATTATATACGTGGTTTTATATCCCAGTTTATATTGCTAGTTAGATTGCATGTAAACAAATGAGGTGTATTATACAGTTGCATTAATAATTATAAATTGTGACTGATGCATTTCAGGAGACCTGCAGAAAAATTATAGTGAACAAACTAACTTCAGTCAATCAGGTTAAAATAAAACAACTTGGGAAATGCTATGAAAATAAACAATTTGGACCAGCATATGGGTTTCTGTGAAAAACTAACTTTACAATGTAACCCTCTACCAGGCACCTGTCAGCAGCACAAGGGATGGGTTCCTATTTTGGGATACTTCATAAATTATGCCTATGGCTCAAGCCCCCATGCAGAAATCTGGGAACACTAAATTAAGTACTCGGGTGTCCCTCATAAACAAAAAAACCCTCTCCTTGTAAGCAGTGTAACCAAAAAAACCCCACTAAAATATTAATACAGAAAACCAGAAAAACCACCAAATGCAATGTGAAATGCTACTAACTACACAACATAGTCTATAGATTGTGCTGTACCAGGGGAAGCTGCTTGAGAGCATGGGTCCTTTGGCTGTGCAAGGGCTGTCTTGGCTTTCTTGAAGGAATAGTCATGTGGCAATCTTTGCTCACATGGAGAGGATATATATGGGTGTGGGGAGTGACTGCACCTCCAGGCAGCATGCAGCTGTATCCTACACTTCTGGGCTGTATTATATGGCCTGCTGAAATTAAAACTTCAGGAAAACTCCAAAGGAACCAGGTTAATTAATAGTTACAGCCAGCCCAAGACAGGTAAGATTAGAAACAATGAGGTTCCAACCTTGTATAAGCTGCCAGGCCTAAATCCTGCTCAGCAAACCCAAGGAACCAATGATCTTTCCCTCAGTATTAATCCCTTAAAGCCTCAAAAGAAAAAAGGGGGGGAGGGGAAGAAAAGGAGGAGAGAGAAGTTCCCAGACACTGGGGCAATTCTCCCCCTCTCTCTCCTCTACCTGAACTTCCCTTTTCACTATCTGCAACACTTTTTCCATTTGAGGAGACTTTACTCTTCAGCAACCGCTAGCAGCTTCTTCTCCCCCAAACAAGCCTAGCTCATCTAATACCCCTTTGCATAACATCACCCTGGCCTTGTCCAGTCATGGAGCACCACACTGCAGTCTTTCTCCCAACCAGTCTGTCTAAAGAATCCCCTTTGTCCTCTGCCCAATGAGGTCAGAGGGTTTTACATATTTCACCCAGATACAAGCCCTATATTGTCATGTGCTGAGCAGTGCACATGGCCAGAACAATGTGGGCTATATTGTCCACACAAAAGCACAATATGCAACAGCCAAATGTGTGTGTGGGTATTACAGTAGATGACATAAGAAGGGATTTATTGTTATAGAAAAAGTAGAAGTCCAAAAAAGAGGCAGTGGTAGAAAGATGGTCAATAACCCTGATAAAGTACCTAACATTTGGAAAGCCTCTAAACAGTTTGAAGCTAGATCAGCCAGCACAAAATTTACGGGATTTAATTGTCTGTCTGACTCGCAAAAATGTAAAGCCAAAGCAATACATTTTTTTCTGTTGTTAATATAGATCTAGTTATTTTAATTTTAGCTACTTATAGAAGTTTGGTAATTATGTTGTCATTCTTTTTTGTTCATAAGTATACACTGCTAAAATAGAGGTACCTTGAAAATCCACAAAAAGTTGTTGTGAAGAAATACCGGCATGGGACAACACTGGCGTGGAGAAATCAATCACACTGGGAGAGTGGCATTTTAAAAGCAGCTGCTCCCTGCTTATAAAGGCACCGTGGGAGAGAGCCACATGGCAGGAAGGAGTAGGGGAAAGGGGGCAGAGTCTCCTCAAAGGGGGAGAATGAGAAGAAGACTGTGGGGATGGGCAAGCTGGGACACCAGTCCAGAAAGACAGAGAGGGCTGGACGAAGAAAAGCAATGAGTGTATCCCGAGCAAGGGAAGGATCACTCTGGAGGGGAAGCGGAGACAGGAGCAGATCCCCTGGGAAAAAAAATAACAAGAGAGTGAGAGAAGAGAGAGAGGAGTATGTGACTGCCGGGCCTTGAACGCACTGTCACGTGCAGGCTTGGTTCGAGTGGTCGATGGTATATGCCCCCCAGTCTCCAGTAAGCCACCAAGTAGGTGTCTGGTCTTTGAGTAGCCTTCCCCAATCTCACCTGCCATGACTTTGAATGTTCCCTAGTGGTGGGGTAACTTTGGGGTTCCCTGGCGGCGTGATATCTGTCTGGTGGTCACCTGTGGGGCTCCACCATCCCTACACTCTGACCTTATGCCACCTTGATGGATCCCCGGGACTTCCTGGCTACATTCCCACTCTTGTCGTATTGTGGAAGCCTGCAAGCTCCTTTTCATCCTGGGTAACTGGTTCTTGGGATGGCCTTGCTAGTTCAGCCTTGCGGCCAGTATTCCCCATAACCTATTCCCTCCAGTATATAACTCCTGGCTAGTACTTTAAACAAAAATAGCAGAGCCCATAATGGCTCTGTGGTGGCTACCTCAGCCATGGCGTTTACTCCTGCCTCTCAACCCCTCCAAATGGGGAAACGCAAAGAAAAACACAAACTACCAATCTACTCTGTTGTGAAGGGGAGCCAGTGTAGCCCTGACCTGGCCCTTACGTCAGGGTGCAGGGCACTTTATTCCCTAAATCTCTCCAGGGGATAATCTCCACCTGGGGTCATGTACCCGTGACCCCTCTCTTGGGTTGACTCTCCCCCTCTTTCTGGCTCTTCTACTGTTATGGCTCCACTCCTCTTCCCTTTCTTTTGTGGTGTCAGTATTCGGGTGCCTTGTGGCCCCTCTGTGAATGCTCGGTCACTCCTCACACTCAGGAGTGGCACTCCGCCTCTTCACAGCCCTTCACGCTGCTCCTGCATGCAGCCTCTTGAAGAGGGGTTTTCTTTCACCTCCAAAATGTCCCCACTTCTCCCACCTGTTAAGGTGTGGGATGTTGTGTCCCTCTCTCTGCTCCCTCTGCTTCTGCCATCTCTGCCAGCTGTAGGAGCTTTCTCAGGTTTGTCCTCCTCTCAGGCGAGCTGTTCCTCACTGTGGTTGTCCCAGTCTGGCTCCTTGTTAGCCCAAGCAGGCTGTTCTTCTGTCTTTCTGTGGGACTCCCAAGAGGCACACCGTGGTGGGGACTCCCTTTGGTCCATTTCCCCTCTCCCCCTGCCTCTGCCAACAGTTTGTTTTATTCTTACCAACTGGTAATTGCCGGTGACTGGCTGGCTACAGCTGTATGAAGGCACAGCTGATGAGCCGTGCGGGTTTTCTCCTCATTCCAGCTGCGCCATTGTTCCTGCTGCTGGTAAGTATTTTCTTTGTTTTATTTTTACATTTATTTTCTTTTCTTTGTGGGGGTTTCTTTCCCATGGTTCCCCCTTTTGGGTATGGCGTACTTCATCCCGCTCTCCCCTGGGACAGACTATGATGAAAATGTAAGGAAACCTTACCTTTGATTTTTGGATGTTCAGTTGTTTACTATCCCCAGTGAAGGCTAGTGGACAAAACAAAAGCAAACAAACAAAAACATTTCTTTTACTTACCTGAATGTTAAAGGTGGAGATTTCAAGGCAATCCCTAGTTTGACTTTGAAAGGTAGACAGACTGAACAAGGCATCAATGAAGATAAGAAAACTTCAAAGGCATCTCTAAAAATATATATATTTTTATTTATTTATTTATTTATTGTAATGGTCAAGAGTGTAACAACATTCAAAGGACAATAAAAGGAGATGCTTACTTATGACAGAGTGTGGTTTGAGTGTTGCACAAAATCCCTTGCATCATTAAAGGAGGCAACAAAAAGGTGAAACCACAGATAAAAGGGGTTAGGGTTTGCCAATAGCCTATACTACTTTCCGACTAATAACATCAAGACGTGGCAGATGAGAGTCGGAAAAGATTCAGGAGGTGAAGGCCAAGACTATCAGAGCTAACTCCCCCCCCACCACAGTTGTGTGTGTACCATTCCTTCCTTCTTTCAGCAACATAACCAGTCCTGGAAATGAAATAGAAATCGATATCCTCCATGTTATTGTATTTTACTTCTTTAGCACCTGGGTTTTATGACTAGTAAGAACTGTATTTTCAGTGATTCATGAAATATACAATTCACTGTAGAACACATGGATATTATATGACATCTTCTTATACCATGATTAGTGTTGATGTGCAGATGTCACCTAAATATATTATGTAAATAGAAATCATATATATCACTCCCCTGGGTAATAGCCACACATTTTCATTTATGTAGTATTGGTTAAAGAAAAAAGGTATGAAAACATTATAGTTATGATGTTTGTACCCTTTTTTAAAACTCTGCTTTTTTGTCCTTTAAGTCAAAGAATGTTTAGGGCCCTAAATACACACACACACACACACACACACACACACACACACACACACACAC
>NW_017728916.1:14415487-14418036 GCF_001723895.1 Crocodylus porosus
ACACACACACACACACACACACACACACACACACACACACGTATATGTATATGTGCCATAGATAGATAGATAGATAGATAGATAGATAGATACAACATCTATCTATCTGTTATTTGACTTAAAGGACAGTTATTTAAAACAGTACAAAAACTATAATTATTTTAATCTTTCCATACCTTCTTTTCTAAATCGTTACTACCTAAACAAAAAGTTATGGCTATTACCCAGGAGAGTGATAGGTATCTAAGCACAGATTGCAATACAGGTTGAGCTCCTCCCCTAACAAGACTTGGCAATGTAAAAGCTACAATAAGAAATGCCATTTCAAAATAGGCAGTTCAAAGGTAAGTGTTTCAGTGTAAATGGTTAGGGGAACAGTTCTGATAGTGATTGCATCTGTGCTCCCTAATTATATCTTTTTTTTCTAGATTTTGTTAGTATGAATAACTTAAGCAGTTCAGTATGGCTGTATGCATTCTTGCCTCAACAAAGTTCTTTATTTAATATTCTATAAACACTTTTCATCTTTATAGTTTCCGCGATTGGTTTCAAAATTAGTGACTGGAAGGATGTAAAAGTTGTAATGAATAAGGTTGTCAATGGTTGTATATTCATATAATATTGATAACCTAATTATCCTTTTACTGATGACTATATTATGCACTGCACCATGGTAAGGAACCATTACAAAATATTAATTAGAAATACCAATGAGTGTTTTAGCATGGGAAAATGAATATTAACATTTGTGAAAAGTGTCAACCTTGCAGCTTCAGGGTAGTTTTGTCATTGACTTGACTCAACCCAGGATTTTCCCCCAAATATTTGAATCTTTTTAGCACTGAACAAGTAAAAGATTTGAATAGGGGCCAAAAATCTGACAGAAAACGCAGGATGAACTAGATAGCGAGTCAGATTTTGTCTTGATCTTCACCTGCATGCATTTCATTTACAGCACAATTTTTCTGCATATTGAACATTTACCCACAAATTGTTTTCTGTTTGATTTTACTGGTAGGGTTTGCATGCTAAATATCCACAGTCACCCTAGTGACCCTTTTGTAGATAGTGACTATAAACAACGTGGCAGCATTCATTATGATAACTAGGCGTTTTAATTTTAACCTTATCAATAATTGGTGGATACTGCACAAGCCAAGAAGGCTTCAAAAGAAACAAGTATATTCATAGTAACAAGTGACATGGACTATTTCTAGGCATTTGGTAGAATTTTATTATCATTGATAACAGGTATCTCAAAAGCCTGGATTCAAAAGAAATAAATGCAGGTAGCAAATAACTTCTACTGAAAAGCCATTAGTATTTTCTTTTCTGTTTTTTTGGCTGAAGTTTTCTAATGTGAGTAATTGGCTTTATTTATTTGACAAAATCTAGCTGAATAGCACCACTTTGGATCAGAAAAATGTAAAATATAAATGTAAAATATTTGAGTCTTGGCAGAATGCACAGCAAAAATCTCATGACATTATGGCTAGAATTATATCAGTGAATACCTCTTTTTTGCTCTTAAAGGCATTGATTTATCTTTTGCAGAATGAAAATACCCCAGTACCTGAGTTTGTGCAAAAACATACCTTTTATACATACTGTTCACTGCATCAGTCTTTTTTATTTTATTTATTTATTTAATCCAGTTGGGTGTTACACTACTTCCATCTGCTATGTTTCTAAATTGGAGATCATGCACATAAAAGTTAAGTATTAGCTTAAATGTAAACAGGTTGGGCAAGACTACCCTGAGTACATTTGGGCATGTGTTGAATCAGTGTTTTACACCAGAGGCAGGCTTCTGGGTGGTTTATAGGACAAATTCCAAAGTAATGAAATAGATGGCTTTTACTTTCTCATTATTTTGTGTTAGTTTTCTTACTAAATGTTTCCATTTTGTTACTGATTCTGTTCTAATACTTGGAGTATGCCACAATATGAAAAAGAGACATCTCTCTGTGATTAAAGCAGTTGTAACGATATTTAAACTATATGTAAGGTATTCTATTTCAGTTGCTGATATGATCATTTATGACTAACCTATTACAATTTGTTAACACAGAACTGACCTTTTTCTTGTAAGCAAAGGGCACATTTTTCAGCATTCTGAACATGTCTTATCTATTTAGAAGGTTTTACAGAAAAGTAAGATGTAATGACATTTAGTTTTACAGTAGTTCACTGCTATTAACCTCCTCCTGCTGACTTTTAGATAGTTGTGCACAGTGCTTCTCAAAAAAGGGTATATAAGCTTATTTTAGGCTTGAATTAGAAGTATGCTAGCATATTCCATTTTTTAGAGGACTGTAATATTTGAATGAAACCAGTAATTGATTCATGGATGACTTGTAGGCAATCTTCTAAATACAAAGCACAGAGTGAAAAGCTTAGTATCAGCTACCGTGTTTCCCCGAAAATAAGACATACCCATAAAATAAGCCGTAGCAGGATTTCTACGTATTTGCGCAATATAAGCCATACCCCGAAAATAAGACATAGTGATAGGCGTGGCTAAGCGTACCGGCGCGAAGCGGTAAATA
>NW_017728916.1:14418291-14447472 GCF_001723895.1 Crocodylus porosus
ACATCCCCCGAAAATAAGCCATAGTGTGTCTTCTTGAGGAAAAATAAATATAAGACAGTGTCTTATTTTCGGGGAAACACGGTAATTGTCTACATTGAAACACCATTCCTTTAAATATCAATTGACTACCAATGAGCAGTCATTTCTGAGTAGTTTAGCATTCGTGGGTTTATATGGACAGAAACTAGATGCCCAAATGATTTCATTGCTAAGGTTCTTTCAGATCTTCCTATTTTATTTGGTATATACTGTACTTCCATGCCCATTTATGCCATTTATGCCATGCCATTTAGTATGTTTGGTGCTTTGTTTCATACCCTGTAGATCAATTCAGCTATGTAGTTAAGAAAGTATGGAAGCTTTTTGTGAGCAAATATTCAACCATGCATTTGCTATACTTTTTTCTTCAGTGTTTAATGGGTTTGGACATAAAATCTCAGGCATTTCACAGGTCATTTGGTAGGTATGGGAAAGCACATTTCAAAATGAAGTTTTCATTTCAGTGAATTGAATGTTTTGAGTCTGTCAGATTTACTGAAAGATGGGTAGTTATGCTATGTGAGTAACAAAAAATTCATAACATCCCACCTCCACCCCTATGGTTATTCTTTCTTGAATATGTTCATTAAGCTGATAAATGATTTCCAGCAGGTAACATTAGAAATGCTCCAGACAAAGGAAAAGTAAAGTCAGAATTGTATAGAAAGCCATCTAAAGCAGACTGGAAACCACTTTAGTTTTGTAAATTATTGCTTTTGGTTTTGTTTTCTTTTTTAAGTTGTAAAATAACTTTGAATACTTGAGACTGTTAATGGATTTTGAAAAAGCAAAGCACTGGGTTCAGTTCAAACACACATTATTTGTTGCCAAATGTGGCTTATTCCTTGCTTATTGGAACTTTGCTACTGGATTGAGGATGGTTTGGATTTCACAGTTATTCAGATACATCTTTTTTGCCAAGCAAGTAACATACAATGTGACTGTAAAGTCATGGGGTTGGGAGGAAAACCAAAGAATGATTGTATTTTTTTAAATGGTAATGTTAATGTTGTAGCTGTGATAGTCCAGGAATTGTGCAAGAGGCTAGGAATTTTAGGGAGTCATAGATTTTATTGGACCAAAGTTCATGTTTGGAATAAATGTAGATGAATAAAGTTACATAAGTTTTTGAATGCAAGTATTCTTCATTAGGTCTGAGGAGGCAAGCAAACACAGCAAAACACAGCAAAAGTTAAGAACAGAGAATAGAACTGTCAGCTGGTGGTGGGGAGAATTCTTAGGGGTACTAGAGTTAGCAAAAGAAAAGATGCTTGATTATTGGAAGATCAAGACCTATCGAAAGAGAGGAGAGTCATTAATACCTATTGTGTGCAGGAAGAGTTTCAGTAATCAGGTGGATTGTACTGTACCATAAAAACAATGTTGGTGTTCAGTCTTCAGTTCCTAGTATCCAAGCAGCTCACATACTTTGGTCCCAAATTCAGTTTAAAAGCATTTGGTAGATTTTGCTTTAGAATGAAAATAGTGAGGTCAGAAAGGGATTGGCTGTTTTTAGTAGCTGAAAAAAATGTGCTCCTATTAACATGTGTGCAGCTCTGTCCCTTATATTTTTTTTCTGTGAGAGTTCATTCTGATGCACAAATGCTATAGTTTCACCCACATAGTTGACAGGATGGTATTGGGTGCATTGGATCAGCTAGATCACATTTTGGGAAAGGCATGTATAGGATCCATGGATTCAGATGGGTTCATTGTGGAGGAAGTTGATTGAGTTGTTGACAGGTAAGCATCTATTTGCTAAGGCAAAGCTCTGTTCCATTTGATGTATATGAAGCCCTAGGGAGTTTGTTTCTGATGATAATTTGAGAAAGATTAGGGGATTGTTTAAAATCCCGGAGTGGAGGGGTTGAGTATATTTCTCTCAAGGTCTGATTTTTATTAATTATGGGCTGTAGTGATTTGATGATTCTTTTAATTGGTTCCAATGTTGGGTGGCAGTAGGTGACCACCATGGATGTGTGATGACAGGGTGGGGGTTTTTTTGCCCATTGTTTGGAGGAAGTGTCAATTGTTGAAAGTGAAGTGGTGAGTGAGTATCTAGTGAATAATTTGTGCAACGTGTTGCAAATTTGAGTGTATTCCATGTCCTTATAGTTATTTCAGGTTGGAATCTATGTTTTCATGTTGTGGGATGTTAGTGTACAAGCTAGTGATATCCATGGTTGCAACTGTGGTCTTCTTGGTAAGGTGCATGATAGTTTGGATTCCACTGAGGAAGTCTGTGGTGTCTTGCCTTTTTTTAAATACCATTTTTGTCTTTTCAACAAGATTGGCTTCATATCAACTTCAAGTGCTATTGTATTTGGGAAACTAAACTAAAATTACATTAAAGTTTGTTTAAATGCAACAAATTAATGAAGTACCTGTGTTTTTTGAAATCTAAGGTGGCACTGATGATAGAATTCTCAGGCTAGAAAATATTTTTTATTATACCACTTAGCCATGAACAATTTTATCTTCTACATCTAGAAATAACATGATAGGTGGATCAAAATATATGTTCATATACAATACATCCTTATGTTCATCATCAAACTTTTGAAATTAAAATACTGGATTATTTGTTTAGAACATAAATTCTCCCTTTGGTAAAGACAAGCATGGAGAAAAAGAGACTGATTTTGAAACTAAATAGCTTCTGATAACTTAGAATATGTGTGTTTTACTCTGTTTCTCCCTTCTTTGCCCCACCCCCCATAATGATTATTTCATAAGGAAAATAAGTGAATCTGTAAGTAGGATGTGAAAAATGTGAATCTATTGTCTTTTCTTCTCTTTGCACATTCATTTTTTTAAAACTTTTTTATAATAAAGGTTTTAAAAAGTCAAAATTCTGTCATACTCTAAGTTAGGTAGGAGGAAAATAGTCAGACTTAGAAGGAACAGTGGATCTATTTTCAAGGATTATATCCAAACAATATTTGTGTACTAAGGCCAGACCAGAATCCTGCCACACAACCTGGCTCTTCGGTGAGCAGAGATCCATACCAGGGTCTCCTTGATGCCACTGTCTAACCCACACTTTCTCAGATCTCTGCTCCCTGTGGAGTCAGGTCACATGGCAGGGATCAGCACTGCTTTGCCATGTGACCTTGCTCTGCAGGGAGCAGAGATCTGGGTCAGGGGTCTCGTTGCTGCTACTGCCTGCCCCATGAATCCCTCAATGGCACCAGGGCAGCGCAGGACAGGTAGTGGTGGGGAGGAGACTCCCAATGTGGAGCTTTTCTCCCTGCAGGGCTGAGTCATGTGGCAGGGCAGCAGTGTACAGCTGTTTCCCTGCAAGCCAGGCTCTGAAACTCTGAAATTTTCCAAAACATTTCTGAAACATTTTGGATGCCTCATTTTATTTTGGAGATGTTTCAAAGCCTTCTGTTTTAAAGGCTTTGGCCAAAATGACCCAAAACATCTCCAAAATGAAACGGCTGCTGAAATTTTGCACAGCTCTAATTTCTATATTGTTTTGTAAGCATCTGAGAGCCCCTCTATACACAAGATGCACTTCTTCCATTGTCAGGTATTCAGAATGTAACTTGTATGAAGGAGCTAGATGGTTCAACAGATTGAAAGTGAAATAATGAAGCCTCTTCTTGACAAGTCAGAAGCCATTCAAAAACCCTTTTCTATTTGGAGTGTACTAGGTAGTCAAATTTCACAGATTTATAAGTGACAAGTATTATAATTTGATGGTGAAGTATGGCTATTTTCCAACATATCAAAGGTATTGGATATGTTGTTCATGTTTTGATGCTTTAAAGTGTTTACTTGTCAATAGGGATATGAAGCTTGTAGTCTTCTTGGAAGCAGTTTTAAAATCTCATTTTCTTGCATGTCAAAAGGAGCATTCATTAATTGCTACTTAAATGTCCTCATTCACCCAGATTGGCCAGAAGCTTAAGGACAATTCTGACTTTATACCTACCAACACCTTATCACAAAAGTAGAATTTGAATTTTCAGAAAGAGCACAGAAGGAAAAACCTAATATTTTTGCCTGGTTTTCAGATTGTCTTCTTGTTATCAGAGTGTGATATGCTAAAGACAAGACTGTCTTAAAAGGTTGCTGTCTACATTCAAGGACTTATCTTGACTTAGGATTTGTAGCCTAGGACACTTCCTAGACAGAGGTGCCTCAGTCTTTAAATGGAGCAGGGGTTATTCCTTTCTCTCAAAATGCATGTGGAGGTGGTGATTTTCACATCGTTTTGTATATTATGGCCTATTAAGCACTCATCCAAGGATGTGCAAATCAAAATTCAGTTCCCTCTTTTGTTTGAGAAGATCCAAACCTCCATCACTTGAGAGAATGAATGCCTTAACCAAGGGTGGGCAAAATACAGCCTGCAGGCTGGATCTGTCGCACCAGGCCATTCTATCTGGAGTCTAAAGAAATTTAGACAATATTTATCTGCTCCTGACTGCCTCTCAGTGATGACAGGATCCAGGGACAGTAGGACCCAGGGGGAGCCCTCAGCAGGAGGCAGCATCCTAGCCCCTCCCCACCCCAGCCATTTCCCTGCCTTTCTGCCCTCCCCCCCACTGGTCCAGCACCATGTGACTCCCAGCTGCATCACTGGACCAGGATTAGGGGGCAGGACTTCCAGTCACAAGATGGCAATCAGGGGGCTGGCACCTGTCAAGGGGTAAGGCTACATATGCAGTCTTTGACAGCTTGCCAAAACTGTGTAAGTGGCACTCCACCTGAAATAACTTCCTGCCCCTGCCTTAACTACTAAGCTATACAGTCTTGTGGTGTGCAGAAATTTTCTACTTCTCCTGTAGAAGCTCCTCAATTCATAAATGGGCAGACGTGGTTCTGAACCTTTATCTGAGACTGTTAATAGCTCAATGGGTTTCTTTTGGATCCCAGGGGTGTGTCAAGATGAGCTCGCATGTGCAGTTTGTGGCGATGCAAACCACACATGCCATATATATGCAGACATTTGACATCCTGCTGATTTGCAGAATGGCATTTTTTTTAAACCAGGTTCTGCTGGTGCCAAAAAAAATGCCCTGTCCCCCCAAAAAGCAGGATGGTGTACATGGCAGCAGCATGTACTTCCCCAAAATAGAGCCTGGCCAACCACAGCCATACTTTGGCTGCCAGCCAGTCTCTGTGTGCTCACATTGCTGCTGGTACAGCCCAAGACCCCAGGTAATGCTGCTGAAGCCAGCACAGTAGCTGGCCCCAGCCTCCCCTACCCCACCTGGGTCAACTTGCTATGCACCAGAGCATGTATGCAAGGGCATTCCCTGGAAACAAGTACCAGTGGCATAAATATGCGTCACTGCTATTTGTCCCTGGGGAAATTCACATTCCTACTTATGGGAACACACCCCATGGCCACATCCAGCAAGGGCTTTTGTGTAGTATGTGGTGCTACAGACCTATCTGTGGTGACACACACTGGGCATTTAGGCATTTTCCATGCTACTATCTTGTGGGGTGGGGGGGAGGGGGCTGATCCCAGGAGACCTGGGGTCAAGAAAACATGTGTTGGGGGGAAATATAAGCAAGATCCCTCTGATTTGAGAGTGGATGCCCATGTTCTTGGTTTTTAAATCAGACCTAGACAAGGATATTAACCTCTGTCTTGCACACCTAAGATACATGATTATGTGAGCATCCTAATCCCTGGGATAAGTAAGAGAGTCTCTTTTGTTTTCCTGAGAAATATTAGACAGCAGCTGCGAAATCTTTTTTCCCACAAAAAAAAATTATCTGTTGACATTTGTAGCCACCTCTATACTTACCAGTGCAGCAGGTCTAAATGTGACATCTGTAGTGATTCTGCTATGTTGGCTTTGCTACATTGGTTGAAAAGTCCTCAGGTAGTCAAACTTGTATTTATGGTACAAATAAGGCTTTACCAATGAATGTTTGAAGACATAAAAGGTCTAAAGATCAATCCTATAAAGGCATAACGTTCCACATCTTGGTAAAACATACATTTTTAAGTTATGGGTTATATGTAAGTAGGGACGTATTGAATTCATGGCCAAAGTACAGTGTGTGGCAGCTTCTTCAATCTTGAATGTTCTCCTGTGCACACCTCACCCCTTGCCCTCCCTTTTGCTGCTGACTAGTGGTGGACCCCACCACTTCCTCCTGATCAGCAGGGGACTTTGGTTTTAAACATGGCATAATTTTTACCTCCCCCCAGCCATCAGTAAATAGCCAGGCCATCTCATTTCAAATAAATAGTTGAAGTATTAGTTTAGATGAAAAATTAGCCTCCCAGAGATTACGTGTGCCTGCAGTAACATTGAAGTACTGCTTTACATACATTCTCCCCCCCCACAACCTCAAACTTTCCTCAAGTTGAATACTTGTTATTTCTATGATTTCAGATGCTCCCAGAATCTTTTCATGTTGTTTGTACTTGCGAGTTGGCAGGTAGCATCTTTTTTATTATGATACAAGCTGCAAAACAGCCAAATTCTGAGATAACAGGAAATATTTAAGTAGGGATAACAGGATGTGATTTAGATAAAGAACTATTTAGTGAAATACAAACCATCAAAAATCCCAAGGCTGAATCAATTCAGTCTTTCCAGGTTAGTTTAAACTTTAGAGATTAAACTGAGAAAAAACGGGACTGACATTTCTGTTTTGATTCAGGAAATGCAGCCACATACCTGCAGTGGTTCAGGCCAGAAGCCAGGGGACACTAGAGAATGGCTGTGTGTTTGCTTCTTCCCTGCTGCCCCCAAGATCTTTGGGATTTGTAGTCTAGAATTACAGCTGCAGGACTCTTCAGGTTGCTCACCACTTCCTCTTCCTGCTTCTAGGTGCCTCTGGGATTTGTAGTCCACAATCATAGCCAGCAGTAAGTTTTTAGAAGGGCATCTCTGTATTCTGGGGGAGGGAAATTTAACCCCCTCCTCACCCCACCCCCCGGCCTCATACCTCAGCCAGGGTTTGCCTGGTCAGGGCAGGGGGTCCCTGTCTCCTGTTTCCTCAACACTCCTCTTTTGGAGCAGGCAGCACAGCCCAGATAAAGACTGGAAAGCTTGATGAGATGCTAGGGGACTGTGATTTAACTTGAACCAGAAAGGGGTTCAACAAATTGGGAGAGAAGTTTCATAAACCAGTTTGACGCAGACAAATTCAATCTGATATTACATTCTTAAACCAGCTTCAGCCATTTTGAAACTGGTTTATGGGCACTGAGATTCTGTTCTGTTACAGGTTTAAACTAGTTTCTGATTACTTAATTTGTGTGTTCTGGGATGCAAAGATACTTACCGGAAACTCCTGAGCCGGGGAAGGGAGACCACGAGGCGAAACCTGCGCGGCTCATCAGCCGCTTGTTTATACAGTTGCGGCCAGCTGGTGATGCAAGCGCGGAGTGCTGGCCGGCACGAATAAAATGGTGGCACACGCTGAGGGAGGCAGGGAGAAGGGGGAGACGCTGCTCCCAACACCCTCGCTGCTCGGACCAGCAAGAACAGCGGAGCATGAGAAGAGAAGCACCCCGGACGGGGAAAAGAAGAGGCAGGGACGCCACGGGAGCATCGCCACAGAGGCAACTGGCAGGGAGACCTGGGATTGCCCCTGTAGTACTACAGAAGGTATCCCCGACAACGGCAGACAGAGGCAGACAGCCTACGGGGAAGCCCCAGAGAGAAGTGCCTCCGGAGGACAAGCTGCCGCTGGACCGGGAGGTGCCGGGGAATGGGGCTAGAACTGAACACCTAGGCATGAAGCAGATGGGGCTTCTGTAAGGTGTGTGTGGGGCAATTAAAGGGGCGGTACGCCCAGTTTGTGTTGAGCCTTTTTCGTGTTTTGTGTTATGCTTATCTATTCCCTGAGTTCTAGAGGAGACCAGGGGGCATTAGACCGGTAGTAGGTATAGTCTCGGTTGCAGAAGGGAAGCTGGCCCCTATTTCAGTAATAATCCTAGAGCAAGACAACTAACAGCTTGACAGCACTGTAAGGAGGTGTAAGACCAGGGTGCAGGAGTGGCGAAGCCCCGAGTGTGACCGCCGGGGAACTCTGGGCCATGGGCATGCATGACAATTGACCCCTAACACTGATAACATCAAGTCGTGACAGGCGGGAATGGGGTCAAGGAGTCGGGCAGAGAACATTTGCTCGGGCAGCGGGGGGAGCGCCGACCCCACGGGGAAGAGTGGCCCAAGAACAGCTAGTCAAGTCCCGGCAGCGACATTGTGTAATTTCTGTCCCAAACTGAGAAGACCAGTTGTTATGGAAGTTAGTTGTAGTTAGGCAGTGGAATAGGCCCTGGAGTGATTGAAGCCACATTTATTACCACATGTAAAAGTGACACAAAGAAGAATGCATTGCATTGGAAGCTTGTCTAAGTCTATCCCAACCATACAGTTGGGCCAATACAAGGCCCACAAACATCCTTCTCCTGGATCATCATAGCTACAAGATCATTCTAATGTTTCGAACATGTTTTTCTTTTTCACATTTTTTTCTTACTGGTTTTGATGTAAACTAGCCCTAATGTCCAAATCAATGATTCAGTCTCATGGTGCATTAATGTTTATTCACTTACTCTGTCGCATCTCTTTTATTTATTTTTTTAAGGCTAACCTTATTTTTTTTCCATACTGTATTATTTTTGTTACCTATCCTTTTCTGTAATCACTCAGTCCATTATTAGAATAATGTATATGTTTTAGGTGGGCTTGAGGTAGTTAGAGGCCACCCTTTTAAAGCAAAAATCATGCTTACATACATATTGTGTATGTAAAAGACTGACCATTAATACACATTTTATCTTTCACTGACTGTATAGCTCATTTACTTAAATAAAGTACTAGCCTATCTGAATCCTAATGATAGACAAAATTTTGTTGTTTACTTAAAGATATGGATCCTTGCAATTTAAAATCTGTTGGAAGCTCTCATGTTTTCAGTGGAAAAAATCCTATTGATTTCAATGGGCTTTTGGGAATGGTTGCCTACATGTGAACTTTTTTTTATCTGAAAATGAAAAATATAAAATAGATTAAACTTATTTATTTCCATATAAAATAGCTATGATAATCAAAATAACCTTTAAAATTTGTAGGGAGCATCAGTTGTAGGTAAAAATCTTTTCAAAGCAGGACAGTCACCAAAGGTATAACTGGACAGCTATGCACCCTGGGAAATGGCAGTGCACAGATCAGCATTTGCAGCTGGGCTCCTGATGGTGGTGGCTGAGCTAGCCTCACAGAGATTGCTAGGTTTGCACCTCCTCTTGTCCTGAAATTGGGGCCTAGAGCTGTTGCCCTATCACCCCTTCTCCCCCTCCCCTTTAATTATGATACTGACAGCCATTTTTAAGCCTGTTTTGATTCTGATAGCTATTTTTTATTGAAAAAAGAAGTTTAATCTACTTTGCCTTTCAATTTAAGTTAAAATAAATGCATATGTAAACAGCTATTCCCAAAAGCCCATTGAAGACAAGAGCTTTATTTCCAGTAAAAACATATTAGAACAACAGTTAAAAGATTCCTTATGAGCACAGCATAAAGAAGAAGAAAGCAGCCCATTTTCCATATGCCCTCCTTTTTTAACAACAGACCTCTGTAAGAAATGCCAGAGAAAGCAGGCCTTGCTCTCAGTCCTAGTAAAGGCCTAAAAGGGCTACCTAACTTTTAAGGTCAAGAAGGCTTAGTTTATCAGTGAAAAAGCCACTTTTCTTCTTCTTTTTCTTTTTAAGTACCCTTGCATTTGCCCCAGCCCCTTTCTTGCCACTACCCATTATTCCTGTTTTAAAGGAGCATTTGTTTCTGCTTCATCACTGCCTGAGCCACACCACATAAATAAATAAATAAATAAATAAATAATTGTGGTATTGTACAGGTAAGAAGTAGTTCCTGTCAGTTAATCTTAAAATTTAACTTTCCCTGAAGCACTCTTTTTATTAAAAAAAAAAAAAAAAAAAAAAGGGAGAAAATTCTAGGAGTTCAAACTGATTATGATATTGTAGGTCAAAACCAGATCCAGAAACTAATTTTAAGGCAGCATGCATCACAGAGCCTAAATATAATGTGATCCCTTAAAGAAGGACTGTTTAACAAGAAGTTCATTACTGTGCATTACTACGTGGTTGTGCTTAATCAGCCAGATTGGTTGTTCAGCTGTGTGCTATTGCTGAAGCTTCACAAAAGAAACTGTAAAGTTGTTTGTCAAATACAATCCCCTGAAAAGGATGTTCTGAGCATATCTCATCCATCTCAAATTTGCTTTAATACTTATTTACCATACTGTCGTATATAAATAGTTATACTGTGATGAACCATTACAGTAACACTTGGATGATATTATCACTGGTGTAAGAAATTATTATTGCATTTTATTCCTTTCCAATCCTTATTTTGCTCCTCAGTTCTCAAGATTGCAGTGTTTGATCAAGTACTTCAACAGGATCAAGTATTATCCCCTACTTAATTTGTGCTTTAACAATTACCTCTTCCTCTCTTCTAGTTTCTCTATATTTGTTTCCTACTCAGCCTTGTAAACCTCTTAATATTCCCTTACCTAAAAAAGATGAAACATGTGTGCATGGTCTTCAATTATTCTAACATACAATGTTTCATGAAGTTTTACATCCACAATCATCCAACACATCACTGTATACATTATGTATTTTAATAAGTTTAAACACTAAGTTTCTGAGGAAGTGTATCCTTGGTGAATGCTTCATTCTTTTTTCCATTTTTCTTCAGAATATATTATTTCATGTGCAATGATTGCATTGCACAAATGGTTTAGGAAGTACTAGAAACTAGGTTTATATACAGTTGTGTGTGTGTGTCAGTTCCTAAACTGTTTGCACAGGCTTTTATTTACTTAGTTATAAATGTATTTATTGTGTGAGCATTATGTATTATGTCTGGCTAGTTCGTTACATTTTTTAAATCCAGAGTCAGGATTTCCTGATAAAACAAACTGACACCACAGGCATCCATCCTGCTGTGGTGTCTGAAGAGACAGCTTGATGCCAAGGTGTTAACTGAGTTGCTGCGCATTTTCAATATCCCTTCTCTTTTTAACCATGGTACAATCTCCAAATGATTAAATAATCTTCCATACTCTATGAATTTTATTGTTTTTGCAATATTATCTACACAGAGACAATTCTTCTTTTGTGGTAAACAACCCCCATCCAAGTAGATCCTTTAAAGAGACTTGTTAAAAAAAATCAATGCTTCCAATGAAGGTGCATCAGCAATTTAAAGCTGGCAGCTAACTATATCACTTACTCCCCTTCCTATTTTAAGCTTCAGTGATGAGGGAAAGGTTTGTATTGAGGAATATAAAATTGGAAATGCAATAAAGCAGAAAGAAGGTACTTACAGCTAATGAAATGTCTATAACATTAAACTCTGGTTTAAGGATCAGACCCACAGAGTTCATCAGATGAACCATTATGATGTGAATGACTTCTGTGAATATTTATATTTTTGGAATAAGTATTTTTGATAGTACTACTTGTTAAATTCTTATATTTTTAGTTCTTACCCACTGCACTACCTTTGTGCTATCTTAGAGTTGCTGACAAACGAGGTAAGTATGTTCACCATACAATAAGGGCACTTAACCAGAGGAAATGACTTGTTCATTTTATTGTCTTGATCTGAACAGAAAGATATTATAGCCATCAAAACTTAGTGTCCCAAATGGGCTTTAGGTATTGCTAAGAGCTACTGGAAGATGAAGTAAAGCAAAGTTTTGTGCAGTGGAATTCCTAAATTGGGATGAGTTAATTTATCTGAAAAAAGGCACTCATAAGCAGGTGTCAGGATCTAAAACTACCACGTGGGAGGTTAATTTTAAGGATATATTTAACCCAAGCAGACATCATCTGATTGCATTTATTTTTGTTTTTTATTTTGTGTTTTGGACTATCTTATTCAATGTATTGGTCCTTTCCATTCTGAAGTCAGATGTATCTGATTAGTTATGGGTACTGTAATTAAAGTAAAACTGTAAAAATGTTGCACAGCCCTACTGTTCACTTCCAGTCTAAACTATGTCACTTAGAGAAAACTATATAACTTAGATTGATTCTTTCCCTGGCTTTTAGAACATCTTTAAATGGCCAGTGAGTGCATACTACACACTAAGGTCAGATCAAAGAAAAAATTTTTGGAACCTAAAGGCACTTTCACACATGCTTTGGGAATGGGGGAGGTAGTGCTTTAATTAGAGCTCTTGGAGCCGCTCTAATTAAATCTCTGCTGCATCTCATGTATTAATAATGCTTGAAAATGGTGGTGAAGGTGCTTGAACTAAAAGTCTTTCAATGAGATTTAGTTCAAGTACCCCCACTGCCATTTTGAAGAACAGGGACACTGATACATGAGACACAGAAGGCTACTGGAGCATGGCAATTGCATGGCATTTGCCATGCTCCAGCAGACTTAATTAATCAAGCAGCAGACTTAATTAATCGAGTCTGCTCTAATGCATTGGTATTCTAGCACATTGGAGCAACCTCCATGCTTGTGCCCTTAATGCCTCAGTCTCAACAGCTTGGCCCCTTGATCTCTAGTTAACACCTAAACTGAGCAGGATCCAAATTTTAGGAGTTCTTCTATCTGGGACAAATTTCTGGTAGGTACTTCTAGAGCACACCTAACATGTATGTGCAGAGTCAGACTCTGCATCAAATTCAGTGGACGCACCTTCTCTCTGAATTTGCAATAGTGTTACAAGATAATATCTTCCCTTAGGAAGTGGGGGATTGAAGTTCAGTGTACTCCTCAACCCATTTCTCATTTCCCTGCAGCACCGGACTACAGAGTCTTGTGTCATACTCTCCTAGTGAATCTGTTTCAATTGAAGGCCAGACCTCAATTATGGCTCCTGCTCTCAGGAACTTCATAAAAACCAGTCACTTGATAACATATAAACGTACAAAAGGTTCTTGGAGCAAGAGCTGTAAGCCAGATCCTCCTTCTGGTGGATAAATTCCCTAACTTTTGGCAACACTGTTTTACTTGTCCTTGTGAAGGAGGGAAGGAGCTGGTAGGCTCCTAAGCTCCCCACCCCGGCGCAATCACACTAAAACCCCGCTCTCAGACAGAGAGCACGAGACAAACTCGTGCCGTGGCCAGGTGCATGGAGGAAGGCGGAGCTCAGATAGAGAGGGCCGACATAAAGGAGACGCCGGCAGCAAGCAGGGCGGAACCGGAAGAGCCCTTCAGGAAAGCGGACACTGGTGGGAGCTCACTTGGGCGGAGGCGCGTCGTCCCAAGCCGCAGCCATATGTTCTGGAGGAAGGTTAAGCCCCTCCAGGGGAGGTGAGCTGGGCTGACAGCCCACCATGACTGAGGACTGAGAGGGCTGACATAAAGGAGATGCTGGTGGCAAGCAAGGCAGAACTGGAAGAGCCTGTCAGGAAAGCGGACAACAGTGGGAGGGGTGGTTATCACGGAATCACTCTCCCACACATTGGTGCGTTGGCTGGGAACTCTGGCAGCAGCCTCTCTAACGATACTAAGAGGGAAAAATGGAGCACCAGACTAACTTAATGGGGATGGAATCATTGCAGCAAGCAATGAATTTAATGGCCCAAGTGCTGCAGCAACAACAGCAGGAGGCCATGAGGCAAACAACCCTTCAGGACCACTGCTCCAGCATCAGGTGTGGGCCCAAAGGGGGCTATGGGACTTTCAGATGCCAAAAATGTCCAAGGAAGATGACCTGGAAGCCTTCTTGGAGACATTTGAGAGGGCAGCCATAGCAGCAGGTTTAGAGAAGGCAAAATGGGCCGGGCATATTGGTACCCTACTGATTGATCAGGCTCAGGCAGCTTACAGGGCTAAGACCAGGGGGGATGCCCTGGATTATGACAAAGTGAAGGCCGAGATACTGTGGCAGTTGGATATTACCCCAGAAAGACACTGCCAAGCCTTTAGAAAGAAGAAGCCGAATGAAGCGAAAGCTCCCTGCATTTTGTGGCAGCACCTTGCGGACCTGCTGAGTAAATGGCTCAGGCCAGAGACAGTTTTGAAGGAAGAGATATGTGACCAAATTCTTTTAGAACAATTTTTTGCAGACCTAGATGAGGATACACAGAAATGGGTAAAGTGCCACTGCCCTGCCTCATCACGGGATGCCTTGCAACTGATGGAGCAATTTGATATGGCCCAAGGGGACCAACAGAGATACAGGGGTATGAAAGGACCAGACCCCACTCCGAGGAGAGGCACAGAGAGCAAGGGGGGCAGAAGAGATGGTCCCCATGGCCTAACATGTTTCTTGTGTGGCGAAAGGGGTACCTTGCCAAGAACTGCTCCCAGGATTTTAGAGCAAGGCCCACCAAAGACCTGGATTTTCTGGATAGTCGGCCGGCATCAGGAACGATTCCAGAAGTTGAGTCAATGGACTGCGGGGTAGGTGGCCAGGGGGCAGATAAAATTCAACCCTTACCCAAAGTGCGAGCCTGGGTCAAGGGAAGCCCCGTCCAGGCAGTGGTGGACATGGGGTGTGCCCAATCCCTAGTGCACCCCTCGTTGGTCAAGTGGAGACAAGCACCTCGGAGTGTCAGAGTACACATGGTGTGTCTCCACAAACAAAACACCTATGTCGAAAGACGATTGTTGGAGGTGCAAGTGAAAGGGATCTGGAGGAGAATCCCTGCGGGGTTGGATGAGGAGATTCTATACCCTATGATTTTGGGTCGAGACTGGCCGGAGATATTCAAACTAATAACGTTGCTGCCGGGCTGCGAAAACCCAAGAGAGGGGCTTGTAGGAGCCGAGATCACCGTGCCTGATGACATGGAGGTGGAGGCGTTGGCTGACACCAGTCAATTTTGGGAGGCGCAAGAGAGGGATCAAGAACTCCAACCCTTCAGGAAGGCAGAAGCACCAAGAGCCGGCACACAGGTAATTCCCCCCGAATGCAGAAAAACAGTTCCCAGGGTACAAATGAGGAATGGGTTACTGTATAGGGTTAAGCAGGATAGGGTGGAAGGGGAAGAAGTGGCCCAATTGGTCATACCCCGACCCTACCAAGAACCGCTTTTATGATTAGCACATAGGAATCCCCTCAGGGGACATTTGGGGAAACATAAAACAGAAGCCCGGTTAACTCGGTGGTGCTTCTGGCCACATATATATGAGGACATGGAGGAGTATTGTAGGACTTGTGAGGTGTGCCAGAAAGTAAGCACACACAAATCCCCCAAGGGTGCCTTTGCAACCGATGCCACTGGTGAGGGAACCTTTTACCAGGGTGGCCTTGGACATAGTCGGCCCACTGCCTAGGGGCGTGGCGGGACATCAATTTGTGCTGATATTTATAGAGTATGCAACCCGATTTCCAGAGGCTATTCCTTTGAGGGCCATAACAGGACCCAAGGTAGCCAAAGAATTGATGAAATGGGTGGCTAAGTTCAGGATTCCCTGAGAAATTATCACAGATCAAGGATCCAACTTCATGTCCACGGCATTGGGGGCTTTATGCAAGGTGTTACAAGTCCGCCACTTGAAGACGACGGTATATCACCCCCATATGCTAATGGGCTGGTGGAATGCTTTAATGGACATTAAAGGGGATGCTGCAAAGGTGCGCCCAAGTAGAGCCAAAGAAATGGAACCTGATGGTTCTGCCCCTTTTATTTGCCATAAGAGATGCCCCTCAGGCCTCACTGGGCTATTCACCTTTTGAGTTAACCTTTGGGGATCGACCACATAGCTTGTTGGACATCATATGAGAAGGGTGGGAGGCAGACACAAATCCAGGCAAGGGAGCCTCCGAGTATGTGCAAGACCTTAGGGAGCGCCTCCAGGTAGTCCGGGGCATAGCACAAGCTAACTTGGAACAGTCCCAGAGCCGGCAGAAGGAGAGGTATGATGTTCAGACAAAGGAACGTGAATTAAGGGTGGGGCAAAAGGTGCTTGTACTGTTACCCAACGCTACCAGCAAGTTCTTAACGTGTTGGCAGGGGCCATTCTCAGTGGTAAGGAGAGTAGGCCCCGTTGATTATGAGGTACTACGGCCGGGGGCTAAACGTCAGCGGCAAATTTACCATATTAATTTACTGAAAGAATGGCATGAGTCCGAGGGCCTCTTAATCTCCCCTGACCCTGAGACAGAGGAGTTTGAGGCACAGGTCAGGGGCGACCCAGTTAACTTCCTGGAAGGAGATCAAATACCTGGTGGGGAAACAGCTGGAAGCTAAACAACACCAACAACTAGCGGTCCTAGTGAGGGAATTTCAGGATGTATTTACGGGCCAGCTGGGAAAGGCCACCGGAGTAGAACATAAGATTATCACCAAAGAAGGACAGATAGCGTGAGAAAAATGGCGCAGGATTCCTTATCATAAGTGCCAGCAGGTAAAAGAAGAACTTAAGAAAATGCTGGAGCAAGGGATCATTATGCCTTCTCGTAGTCCCTGGCGCAGTCCCTTGGTCACCGTGGAGAAACCTGACGGGAGCTTGAGGCTCTGTGTGGACTTTAGAAAGTTAAACGCCTTGACCCAGTTTGATGCGTTCCCTATGTTGCAAGTCAATGAACTGGTGGAACGCATAGGCCAAGCGAGGTTCATTTCGATGCTGGATTTGTCCAAGGGTTATTGGCAGATCCCGTTATGAAGGGAAGACCAGCCCAAGACAGCATTCGGGACTCCATGGGACTTTTTGAGTTCAAAAGGATGCCCTTTGGTCTTAATGGAGCGGCAGCCACCTTTCAGAGACTGATGGATTGGGTCCTCGCGCCCCATCAAGGGTATGCCGCAGCCTACATCAACGATATCATGATCTATACTGAAATGTGGGAGCAACATCTACAAGCCCTCAGAGCCATCCTCCTAGAATTAAGGCAAGTGGGATTAATGGCTTACCCCATGAAGTGTGCCCTAGGCAAGCGGGAGACTAAATACCTCGGGTTTTTGGTGGGCAAGGCCGTGTACGACCTCTCACAGATAAGGTCACAGCTATTAGAAACTATGCAGCCCCAACAACCAAGAAACGCATGCGAGCTTTCCTGGGGCTAACCAGCTACTACAGGCGGTTCATCCCCAAGTTTGCGGAAATGTCTAGCCCATTGGTTGAGACAACAAAAGGCTGAAGGAACGGTAACATTGAGTGGAATAAGGAATGACGAGAGGCTTTCGAGGAGCTCAAAAGAGCCTTGTGCCAGGAGGTAATGCTATACACCCCCAAATTTGCCCTTCCTTTTACTTTGCAGACAGATGCCTTGGCATACGCGCTCGGAGCGGTGCTGTCCCAGGAGGTAGATGGAGTAGAGCGGCCAATAACATACTCCAGTCGAAGACTCAACGACCATGAAGGAAGGTATTCCACCATAGAAAGGGAATGCCTAGCCATTCGATGGGGGGTTGGCTATTTCTGATATTACCTCTTAGTGCGGGAGTTTAGGCTAATTACTGATCATGCCCCATTGAGATGGCTAAACACAGCCAAGACGGACAACGCATAATGCAGTGGGCATTGGCCCTCCAGCCATTTCATTTTTGGGTGACATATAAGCCAGGGAAAACGAACACTGTGGCTGATTTTTTGTCAAGGTGTGAGGAAGAAAATCCTGGAGTTAAATTGGAAGCGGTGGAGGGGCAAAAGCAGATAAGGAAAATGCCTAGAGGTGTCTTGAAGGGCGGAAAATGTGAAGGAGGGAAGGAGCCGGTAGGCTCCGAAGCTCCCCACCCTGGCACAATCACACTAAAACCCTGCTCTCAGACTGAGAGCGTGAGACGAACTTGTGCCTCAGCCAGGTGCATGGAGGAAGGTGGGGCCCGGACGGAGAAGGCCAACATAAAGGAGATGCCAGCGGCAAGCAGGGTGGAACTGGAAGACCCCATCAGGAAAGCGGACACCGGTGGGAGCTCGCTTGGGCGGAGGCATGTCATCCCGAGCCGCAGCCGTATGTTCTGGAGGAAGGGTAAGTCCCTGCAGGGGAGGTGAGCTGGGTGGACAGCCCACTGTGACTGAGGACTGGACGAGGCCTCCGGGAGCAGCAGGCACCCGGTCAGCCCGTCCACCCTAGAGACTAAAAGAGAGGGGAGCCACCGTCTGTGGGCTCACTGCCAGGGTAGCAAGGGGACCGTTGTGGTCTTGAGGAGCCCAGGGGTGGGGAAAACTTGCTGAGATGTTTGAAGAGGGGTTTCAATCCCCACAGAGTACAGGGAAAGGGCGGGATTTCTCGCTGAGGAAGAAAGCGGGACCCTAAGCTCCTGAGCATCCCTGAGCCGGACTGTTTTGTGTTGACTCTTGCATTTTTTGTGGACTAAGTCAAGCAAGACCTTATTATGCGACTGCCCAAAGATAGGTAGCACAATCCCGGTGGTACAGGCGAGGGTGTAGGGGAGGCAGAGCCCTCATGGACGGGACCCCGTGAACGGGAGGAGTCTCACTTCTGGACTGGCACGTGCCAGACATTCTAAAACTGAACCGGATTACAATCAAAGTCATGGCAAGCGAGTCGGACATGTGCAACCACACGTGAGAGACCCCCAGCCAGTGGGAATCGGTCCCGGCACAGGGAGGGGTGGTTATCGTGGAACCACCCTCCCACACAGTGCTCTTTCCATAAATCTTGAATTCTTTTCTGTTTAATGGAACTGCATCAGCAGTCAGCAGGAGAGGGGAAAAGTGCACCCATGAGTGTCCTTTGATATTTTGAATGCTCTCCTGGAAGGACTGAATTCATCAGGAGAATCTTCAGTAGAAGACACTGAACAAAGTTATCATTTTACGGAAAGTTCTAGAAGCTTATTTTCCACCTACAGGTGAGGAAGCTCTCTCTGCAGTTTTGTTCAAAAGAGAAATCAATGTTAAAAAAAATGGCTATATTAGAAACCCACCATTATTTTGGTGATTTTCAGTTGGACTGGAAATTTCTTGGAAGGAATCTACAAAGACTTCTTCCTCTAGAATGGAGAAAATTAGTCTGTTGTTACCATCCGGTGCAATTTATTGGTGACCAATAATATTTTGAGGCTTTTCATATTAACCTAGTTTGTGATATTCTCTGTTGTAATAAAATACATTTATATCCAAGAAGAAAAACGTTCCCAAAGTCTGTTTGGAATCAACCTCCTTGGATGATGTACAATACAATCCTTTTTGTAGTGTAATCTGTAGAATTTGATTTGATATCAAATGCATCCTTTTTCTATTACTCAGTTTATGCTAATGAGAGAGAGCATTAGCATGAAGTATTAAACTTAAGTCTATATTTTAAATATTTGACAGTGAATTAATATTAAAAAGTAGATGTAATTTACCAGGACATATGCCAATATATCTGATGTACTATTAGAATTAATTATGATTCTGACATTAACAACCACCTGTAAGACAAAATGATAGACTATTTCTCAGAAATCTTTTCTGAAATAGAATTGACATGAAGATAAAGAGGACAAAAAATGTACCATTTGGACTAATTTATTGAGAGTTCACATGTGATTAAATGCCATAGCGCTAAGCCAAGTTTTTGACTGTGGTAGTAGCAGGTTAACCCTTTAGATGTAGTTTAAATAAGCAGATGAAATAGACGTGTAGAGAAACATCTAACTGCAGGCTCTTACCTGACCAGTGAAACAAAAGCCATTTCTAATCAGAGAAAATTTGTCCTGGCTGGGCTGGGATCCAGCTGTAATTTATCAGTAAATCCGGGTGGAGTTATAGAAATAAGAGCTCTAGGGTCTGAGAGAAAAAAGGAGAGAAAGGAAATTTGGTACTGAAAGAAAACAATAGAGCCTGACTGAAGAATGATTTTTTGTGTTTGTTTGCTGTTTGTATACTTGCTTGATTTATTGTACTTTCCTTTGCTGCAGTGACAAGGCTGTCCCATGTAAAATAAACTGTTTAGAAACCTTGTGCAAAATTTCATGAGCTATTTCATTTTGACGCTGTTTTGACTTGTTTTGAGCTCAAAACAGCAAATTGAAATGAAATGAAGGGCTTCAAAACAGCCTCAAAATGAAATGAGGCAGTTGAAATATTTCAAAAGATTCTGAGTTTTGAAGCTGAAGCTGGGATTGCCTGTAGGGAAACGGAAAGTAAGGAGAGGGAGGGACTGTTCTCACATTGACTATGTAGCTGCCCAGTGACTGTGATTCTTCCCTGAGGTCCCTTCCAATCCCAGTGCTCTGAATGAGGGATGGAAAAACAGCATAAAAGGCAGCATTGTTTGAACTCACCTGCTGTCTGCCTTGGGGTCTGACAGTTACTGAGCTAGCTTCCAGCAGCTCAGGAGCATTAGACAATGAAAGCTACTACTAACATTGGTCTGAATGATTTCCTACTTGTTAGCCTAGCCTAGCAAGAGGGATTCCAGAATACCTTTTTCTTTCTTCTAGACCCTTTTATTTTATTATTATATTCATTGGTTTATTCTTTTCAATTTTATAATTATATTGGATATTACACTATAGAATTTATATAGGAAGGGAGATACATTTATACATTGCAGCATATACTACACACCTTATAGAATTGATATAGGAACACAGATACATTTATATCATTTATATATTTCTATAAAAACAAAACACTGTGAAATACACCATGAAGCATGGTGGAAAGGCAGCTGGCAAGCCTTTAGGCAGGGGCAGAAGAGAAGGTAAAGGGAGAGGTGTAAGTCTCCTCACCCCAAACTGAGACAGCCTCTTTCCTACAACTAGCAGGGATGAGGCTTCCAGAAGCAGCAAGGCGAAGGGAGCAGTGCCAGTGCCACTGCCTGTGCCTGAGCCTGCATCCCCTCCAAGGGCACCAGCCATACCCCCTACCTTCTACTACCAGCACCATGATGACAAGCAGTAGCACCAGCACCAGAATGACAGTTTCCGCCATTCCCATTTCACTTCCCATTCTGAGCCTTTCAGTGCCAGAGAAAGAGCTGGAGCTGGAGCTGGATCTGAGTACCATAGCAAGGGAAATTCTGGGGAAGGAGAGGGAATCAGCTGAGTTTGTGCTCCACACCTCTCAAGTTTCCCCTAGAGCCAGGTCTCCTTCACCAGAAGGAGGCTGAGATAGAGGTTGCAGAGGCAAGTGGCTCAGCTGAGTCTGCTCCTCCTGTTGCTGTGCCTTTGCCTGCTGAGAAGGGGGAAATTGCAACATCCATACAGGCACCCACACCCCAGAAGCGAGCAGGTAGCATAGCTTAGGATCATTTTGAGCTGGTAGATGATCCCACGTATACTATCTGCCTTCACTGCTGAGCCAAAACCAGCTGGGGCAAGGGAACAAAACACATGAGCACCACAGGTATGTTGATGCATCTCTGCAGGCACCACCCCCTTGTCCTTGCTCCTCCTCAGCCTGGCACAAGTGGGAGTATGTCCAAAGGGAAGTCCCCCTCTCATTCCAAAGCCCCCATAGCCCCAAGGCAGAGGCAGGCCACCCTTTAACAGTGGGTGAAAAGTGGACAGAAAGTGGGGCGTGTTGCAAGGGTGAGCAAGATCAACCAGAGCATTGGGGAGATACTTGCTGTCAATGGTCAGTGCTTCTCTTTCACTGAGTGGCCAGAGTTCAGGAGACTCATGGCACTCATGGCTACATCCTACCAAGTGCCCACACACACCACCTTCAGGTTGGTGACCTCCCTGTATGAGGCATGCAGGGAGAACTTGAGGCTCAGGTGGCCTTACACTTCACCTCAGACATCTGGAGCAGCCAGGGTGGAGATCACACCTACCTCTCTGTCCTGGGCATTGAGGTGCCCTGCTTCTATAAAGAGTTACAGCTGGCAGTTGCCGAGGCAACCACAGTTGGTCAGCTAACCAGAAGGGGGCAGGGCCTGGCCTATATAAACAGCCCAGGCTGAGGCCAAGAAGGCAGTTCCCCTCTGGCAGCTGAGGAAGTAGGAGCTCTCTTGAAGCGGGCAGAGTAGAGAATCCTGATGGCCTGAGCAGCTTCCATGGTAGGAGACCAGGTGGAGGGAGCCCTGGTGGGGATTTGGGAGGATAAAGAGCCTGATGGTTTAGAGTTTATGTTTTAGCCATGAGGCTTATCTTTGAGTTGGAGCAGATTGGCTCATGTTATTGTATTCTGTTGTGTATTGTTACACCGGAGGACCAGGTGAGGCTATAAGGGTTGGAGGAGGCCTTATGGGGCTCCACAGTGGTGTGGAGACCCCGGTCCCAGAGAGGGCACAGCATTAAGGGGGTACTGACCCCAGCCCTGAGAAGGGGCACAGTGGATTGGGGCCAGGTAAGGCTGAGGCTGCCTGAGCCACATAGGAATTGTAAACCCCAGAGGGTGCTTAGGTTAAGGCCCAAGGAGGGGATTCGGGGCCAGGCATGGCTATGGCCACCTGAGCCTTGGTGAGGAGCCCCAGTGGGGCGTAAGACCCGGGAAGGGGGTCTGGGGGGCCAGGCACGGTTATGGCCACCTGAGCCTCTATTGTGGGAGCCACGAGACAAGGCCCCAGTGGGGGGGTGAGCAAGGTAAAAAGGCCCCAGTGTGGGCAGCAGCTGCAAGGAACCCCAGGGAGGGTGCACGAACGAGGATCCCCAGGGAGGACGCATGAGCGAGGAGGGCCCCGTATGAGCTCGGCCTAGAGAGGCCTGGGAGCGTCCGTGTCAGAGAGCGTCCATGAAGGCGGGCAACGGTAATCGACTAGACAATGTCTGGGACATCTGAGAGGCTTGGGGCATGGTATTAGGGGTGGCAAGAGCCACGCGTAGCCCTTGACTCGGGACTGCGCAGAGTCACAAAGGTTTTTTCAACCTGAAAGCTTGCTAAGAGATATTTATGGAAGTCTTCAGTTAATTTGCTAAAAAGTACCAGATTAGATTGACTGAAAGGAAAGGACCTTGTCTACCAGTGCCATGTCCTTATACCAACACCCCTAACACCTGAAGGATGCAGGGCCCTGGGAAGACTTAAGCCCCCGGGCTTGGGTTGGCAGGGAGAGGTCTCTGGCAGCGGCTGGAGAAGAAGGTCCTGCAGGTAAAAAAAGAAAGACTTTAGTCTGTGACACTTTGTTTGCCAGAGATGTTGCTGGTGCTATTGTGCTGCTTACTAAGTTATTACCTGATGTCATTTAAAGTGATGAACTGGACTGAGGATGTAGGGGAGGAGGAGACCTCATTAAGGCACACTACCATGTCATGTAGGGGCCCAAGCACCAGTGAGGGCACACCTTAACACACACACAGTGTCACCTATATAATGAGTTTTGCTTGTCAGAAGCCTGGGTTGCATTTTCCCAGAAACCCCTGCACCTATCTCCTTGAAAGTTGGCAGGCTCCATGGCCTCAGCAGGGGCTACCATCCCTGCTGCTTTCATCCCACTCTGCCTTAACACACACATGGAACACAAGTTTTGCTTTCAAGACTTTGAGGTGCAGTTTCCTACAAACCCCAGCACTTATCTCCTTGATGCTTGGCAGGTTTTATGGCCTCAGAAAGGGATATCATCTCTACATGTTTCATCTGCATTGGGCAAGAAATGACAAAGTTATAGGTAGTTTCATGATTCCCTATTATAGCCTATGGACGAAACATCGAGACAGTGTTGAAACAGTTTTGATGAGACAGAACAGAACAGTGGTTTTGAAATGAAACAAACTCAAAATGAAACACTGTCCCATCAAAATGTTGAAACAGAAATTGAAATGGAATGGTGCTGTTTCGCACCGCCCTAGTATTTAAGTAGCATTTCTAGTTGGGAGGGCCTTGGTGTAAAAGATTAAGTCTGAAGCATGAGGCCATGGAATCATTACAGCAGGTCACATAGGTTAGATACAAACATTCAAAAAGCCTGAGGCAGAATCAATCTAAGTGATGTGGTTTTCTTTAAGTGGCCTTGTTTAGATCAGTAGCAAATAGTACACACATTTTCTCTTTGGTGGGGGTGGTGGAGGGCAAATCTTAGACCACATTTTGCCATTTTAAACCATTCTATGTGTACTGAACTTCTGTTCTGTTTCAGGTATAGACTCATTTGCACTCCACTCATGTATATCAGTAAAAGTATAATATCTGTACCTGGCCATGATCATATTCCAGAGCGTCAATGTTGGGGCACTATTATCATGGCTCTGCATATGTCACATATTTTTAGTTTTCCTTTTTTTTTTTTAGACTTAAATATTTGGCCCAATCAGAGGTTTTTGTTGGAAACTTAATGGCCTGTCACCTACAGGAGGTAAATGGTCTAATCTGCACTTCTGGGTTTAGTTTCTACATATCTATAAATTTGATACAGGCCTATGTTTCTCAGATCAAAGTGATATGATACCAGTTCAAATTTTGACTCAGTGTAACTGCCAGTCTTATCTCTGGAAGACAGATTATCTGGTACTCTGTCACTAAGAGCAGTACAGTGAGTATATAGCATCTAAAGGCCCATCCACTTCCGGGACGTAGGCCCCACCCAGTGAGACCGGGAGCCTTTCCATACCTCCTTCTACCCCTGTTCCATCTGAGGGGGCTGAAGTCTCTGGCATGGGAGTGTCATCCGGCAGAGGGGCATGGACTAGGCCCTGACCCTCCCTCCCACTCATTCCACCTACACTACCCACCCCCACCAGTACAGAGATGTCACCAGGTGGAGAGGCGGATGCTTCTGTTTCCCCTTGCCTGCTCCGACCTCCCTGATTGAGGCTGGGGTGGTCAGCAATTGTGGCACCTAGGCCCCGTCAGATGATGGGGCTCAGGTCTCCTGTAAGTTGCCCTCCACCATGGCTTTGTCTGAGGTGGCTGGCTCTGGGGAGGCAGGCCAGAAGCAGTCCGGTCAGTCGTTTATGAAGGATAGGCCATCTGCCACACAACAGAAGAAGAAAAAGAACAAAGAGAAGAAAGTGAAAGGGACCCCTCAGGACTCCCCATCCCCACTGAAGCTTTCCTCAGCTGGTGCTGGGGAGGCCCCTGCTGGAGAACCCAGCCCTGCTCCGGCTGTCATGTCAACGACCCTGTTGACCGGGGATGAGGGCAGTTTGGAGGTGAGGGAGGCGAAGACAGGGGTCATTAACGCCTCGCCTATCTCCCAGCTCTCGGAGACAGGTGGCAGAAAGACATATGCACAATGTCTCTCTTCTGGAGGTCTGACCCAGGGGGCGGTGGAGGAGTCTGCTGACCTCTTGGTCACATCCCAAGTCACTGAATTAGATGAGGAGGCTAGTGAGATGGAAATCCAGCTTTCTGAGTGTTGTAAATGACCTTGAGAGTGGGATGACCTCTCCCCCCCACAATAAGGTGGGGCTTGCTCTTCAAGAGCCAGACCTTGACCTAGACAATCAGAGGAGTTTTCTGGGTTTAGATATTGAGGGTGTAGATGCAGAGTTCCCAACCAGTGTGCAGCCTCACCGCTCCTCTGTTGGAAATGTGCAGCCCTTGTTGACAGACCCCCCCCCGGGTTGGTCCTGACTATGGGGGGCTCCTAACCTTTTTAAAACAGATGAAAGGACAAAAGAACATAGCAGTGTGCATCACCCAATGGTGCATGGACCCTAAAGTTTTCATCAAGGCTGCCAAAGCTGCGGCCAAGCTAATGAAGCAAGATCTGGGCACTAGGCAGATGACTTATCATCTGGAGAAGCTCTCCCAGTGGGTGAGAGATGAGTGGGGCCTGGCAGGGTCCCTGGAGTAGAATAGGGCACAATAGGCCTTTTTTTTGACCTGTCTCTGCCTTTGCTCTGCTCTTGGGGGCTTGCTCTTTTGTCTACATCTTACCTCGCTCTTCCTCTCCCATACCCACACCCATGGCAGCCACAACCATTGGCACTTTTAACATCAATGGCTGTCGAGATCCGGTGAAGTGGGAGGCTGTCCTGGAGTTCCTGCACCAGAAGGAACTGGCTGTCTGTCACCTTCCTCCAGGAGACACACTCCGACAGGCACAACCAGTCGGCCTGGCACGTTCCCTGGCAAGGCCAGTTATTCTTAAGTCATGGCACCAACCTTAGTGCTGGGGTTGCGACTGTCCTATCATCACAACCACAGCATGATACGGAGGTGGCACGAGAGATTGTCCCTGGCTGCCTGTTGACGGTCCGTGTCACCCTAGCAGAATACCATCTGCTACTCATCAACATCTATGCACCTTCTGATGGCCAGGAGAGGGTCACTTTCTTTGAGACCTTGGCCAGCCTTTTGTGCAATGTCATTAAGGATGATGACCTGCTTCTTGTAGTTGGGGACTTTAATTGTACTACTGATACCCCGCTCGACCGTACGGGGCCTGAGCCTCACCTGCCCTCAGGCAAGCCCTGCACTCTGACGCGCACCAGTACACCTAGGCCAGGATGAGTGCTGGGGGTCTCACTCCTCAGTCCCTGCCTCCTGTGAGTTTTCCAGGAGAGTCTTGACAACAAAGTCTTGCTGATCAGCTGCCACTGGGCAATGCTCACATTGCTGCCCAAGAAGGGAGACTTTGGCTGAATTACGAATTTGTGGCTGGTCTCCCTGCTGTGAGTGGACTACAAGGTTATGGCCAAAGTGCTGGCTACCTGCCTCATCACCATCATGGCCTCCATCACTGGGCCTAAGCAGAGCTACTGCATGCCTGGGAGAATCATCCAAAACAACCTGTTCCTGTCTTGCAACCTACTCACAGCTAGCGAACTCTTCAGCCTAGACATTAACCTCATCTTGCTGGATCAGAAGAAGTCCTTAGACTGGGTGGGCCACACCTACCTTGTTGCCCTGAGGGGTCAGGCCAACTGTCAGGATCTCAATATCATGCTGTTAGACAGGAGGTGTGACACAATTGCACATATACAAACACACAAATCAATTAGTTGCATACACACACACAAACACTACCAACTCAGGCACATACACATCCAAACCAGCTTAGGCACATGCATACCTATCACCAATTCAAGCACATACACTATACACCCCAGAAGTTAGACAAAAATCAACTGTCCATACCTGCACACTCAGTACATGTAAACAGATGACTAATTCAAATACCATGCACGCAATGACATATATACACACACATACTCACCAGTTCACACACATACAACCCACCTACACATACACACAGGTAAGTTCCTAACTTGGATGGTACAGTGTGTATGTGTGTGCTTGGAGTACCTGGGATACTTGGGGGAAGGTTAAGGTGAGAGAGCAAAAGTTGACAGAACCAGGATTAAAACCAGTGGACTAGAGAGAAGCTAGCTGAGGAACCGAGGCTTGGGTTTACTTAAGATCAAGTGGCCCCAGGGTTACTTGAGGTCACTGGTGCAAGGGGAAAAAAAAAGCCTGGTGGCAAGGAGGAGACAGCTAGGAAAGAGAGAGAGACAGAAACTGGGGTGGGGGGGAAGATAAGTGGTGGCAAGGAGGAGACAGCCAGGAAAGAAACTGAGGCAGAAGCCTGGTTGCTCAAGGGGAAAGGCAGTGGGGATAAGACAGTGGCAAAGAAACAGGGGGTTTGGAGGCAGAAAGGAGCTCAGGACAGGTGTTGGAGGTGGCAGTGAGCAAGAAGCAGGAGAGGGAGAAATGAGACAGAAGTTAGAGGAGCATAGATTGGAGCAGGAATGAATAATAGTAAATCAAAACCCAACTCAGGGGTCCAAATAACAGGTTTATTAAACAGACAGCTTGCTGCACAGCCCCATGAAGTTATTGGTTTACACGCGCACACACACACACACACACACACACACACACACACAGAGGCAGCAGGAGAAAGAGACTCAGTGGAAGGGTTGGAGTCTGGGTAGGGAAGAGAAACAGAGTCCAAGTCCTTGGTTGAAGAGGGGGTGGGGTGTGATAGCTACCTATCCAGGCTGGAAAGGGGTCTTTATACAATAGGTGTTGTCCAGAGGGGGATCACTGGCAGGGCCTCTGGGTCAATAGATGCTGTGGCATGGTGCTGGTCCAGTTGGCTAGGGTGTCCCAAGGAGTCAGTCTTCACTACCCGCTTTTACGGGGTAGACTACCTCTGATCTCCTGTGGGGAGGGCCTATCCAGGCAATATCAGTCCTGTTCCAGAGTGTTCCAGGTGTTCTTACTGAAGCATGTGTAGCTTGGCACAATAGTGGGTTACTCATCTTTTGTTTCTTGAATGCTGAGGGTGGTTCCAAGGGCTGGGTCATTTGTCCAGGTATTGGTTGTTGATGGTTAAGTTATTCAGAGGGAACTATTTTTAGACCTACTGGCATTGTCTCTCAAGCACTCTCATTCATCGCCATTCATTCAGGAACCAAGTTATATAGGTGGGGTAGTGTGAGTCATGGGTTACACAACAGGGCATGGGGATAAGATGGAGGCTTGACATGACTTGTGCTAACTTACATATAGCCTTAGACAGTAATCACATAATATAAAAGTAATAGAAAATCAATACAAACATAATAATTATCTTAATAATAACATCTTGGCTTACTTATACTTATCCATAGGGAATAGAGAGGGAGAGAAAAAGTCAGAAATGGTTGGGGAAGGGGAGGGAATGCATTTTAAATTAGTAATAAAAAAAGGAAAAACTGGGGGTTTTGCTACAACCTCTTCCTGACCCTGGAGGTCTTGGCTTCAGGCCCCTCTTCACCGGAGCCCTCCAGGTCTCATACCAAGACATCTCCAGCCTGCTTAAGGTGAATGACATGCTCTGCCCCCATTTCCTGTGTGCAATAGCATCCATCAGGGCTTCCCCCTGTTGGGCATGGTCTATGCCCTGGTCATTGAGCCACTGCTGCCTTGTCATTGGTCATGGGCCTTTCCATTGGCCCTCCACTCCGGCTGTTGGCATATGTGGACTATGTGACCATCTTTCTTAACAACCAGGAAGATGTGTGGACCCTGATGGATTGCCAGTGAGCCTATGAATGTGCCTCCTTGGCACTGTTCAACTGGGTCAAGAGTGATACCCTGCTGCTTGGTGCGTGAAACAGGCTCAGACGATGCTTTGCAATTTTTTTGCCTCTTGGTGTGCACACACCTCTTGCTCGAGTTCAAGCATGCTATGCTCTGGTGGGTGGTGCCCACTTTTGAGGCATGCTGGGTGCTTGAGGGAGCACTGTGCCTCACTGTGTCCACATGTGCTGGACTTTAGGAAAGCTGATTTCAGTGAACTCAGGCGATTAGTGAAGGACGCACTACAGAGTAGTAGTTTTGAAATGATGGGAGCCCAAGAAGGGTGGCTGTGCCTTAAGGAAACTATCCTTCGAGCACAAAGCGAGACGATCCCCGTGAGAGGTAAAAGAGGGAAAGGAGCCAGGAG
>NW_017728916.1:14447483-14448881 GCF_001723895.1 Crocodylus porosus
CCCAGCTGACTTCCTGCCCTTTGGGCAGGGGGCTGGACTCGATGATCTCCCGAGGTCCCTTCCAGCTCTAATGTCTGTGAAATCTATGAAATCTATGTTGTAAATAGTAAAATAATTTATTATCATCAAAAGAAGAACCACTGCTAGTTGTCAGTTTCCATATCCAGGGTATGTGCTGCCAGGCAAACCTGCACAAGAGCCACCTGACCATCTTCTCTTTCTGGACATGTCCTTAGTTCCTGTACTGTTGCCTAGTCATGTCTCTGTCTGGTCACTGCTTGTTGCACTTCCTCAGCCCACAGCTCACTGAAAACCTCTCTGTGGGTCTCATAGATGTTATGGAGCATGTAGCTGGACAATACAAAGGCTGTGATATTTTCTGACTCCAGATTGAGCTGGCAGTTAAGCACTCATGCTCATCATGCTTTCAGTCAGCCAAAGACACATTCTGCTCAGATGCAAGTTAAAAACCAGTTTGTATGGGTCTGACACGTTCCCTCCATCAGGCTTCATGAGGCAGGGCTTTAGGGGTAGGCAGCATCTGCTATTGTAAGTGGAGGAACAGCAACACCACAGACTGTTTTGGGGACTCCAGGTGCATAGTATCCTTGCTCCATGAGGCCAGGAAAAGACCAGGCACAGACCAGACAGGATGCATCATTTGCGCTACTTGCCCACCTGGTAAAAACGTTTATGAACAAGTCCCAGTGGTCCACCTTGGCTTCCAGGATCATGGAGGCAAATACTTTCCTGTTTGTGTATGACCTCCCCCTTCCCCAAAGGGGAGTGCACTGTAAGTGCTGTGTGGGAGCACTGTGAGTGCTCCCACACAGTTAGGGAACCCTATTACATTGGAGTCATCTATGACTTCCTGAGGATTCCTGAGGCAAATAAAGTTGTTTTCAGTGATGTCCTGTAGCAGCTGGCATGCCTTGCATGTTGCCACCCTGGCCATTCAGGGAGCCATGCTGAACTGGTTCATGATGTAGCAGAGGCTGGATGGGGTGTGTCACAGGCCAGCTGGGCACTGTGAGTGTATCAATTCTATTGTAGGCCAGCTGGGCACTGTGAGGGTATCAGGGCTTTTTGGTTCAGTTTCAGATCAAGGAGGCAAAGTTGGGAGTGAAGCAAAGGCAAATTTATTATAGCTTACACACACAACAGTTAACAGAAAGATAAATGTGATAAACAGATAATGCAGTATTAAAGAGTTAATAGTAAGTAATAACAACAGATAATAACAACAGATAGATGGATCAATTCTGTTGCAGGCCAACTGGGCACTGCAAGGGTATCAGCCACTGGGCTGTTCAAAACAACAGATAGACAGACATGGATTGGCAACGTATTGATAGTCCCTCGATGACTGGTGAGCCCAAGTGATTCCAGCAAAGTAAG